>NW_028295813.1:1233230-1849846 GCF_964341445.2 Mesoplodon mirus | reverse complement strand
GTGACTCCAGTCAACACAATGCTTCGTGACCTTTTTCATCACAATGCTCCATGCACTTGTCTTCACAAAGCTCCATGACACATGTCATCAGAATGCTCCATGGCCTTCTCATCACAATGCTCCATGCCCTTGCCATCGCAATACTCCATTAACCCTGTCATGACAATGCTCCATGACCCCTGCCATCACGATGTTCCATGGCCATGTCATCACAAGGCTCCATGACCCTTCTCATGACAATGCTCCAAGAACCCTATAATCACAATGCTCTATGCCCCTTTTCATCTCAATGATCCATGAACCCTGTCATCACAATGCACCATGCCCATCATCATAATGCTTCATGCTATTGTCATCACAATGAAATCAAAATGCTCCATGACCTCTGTTATAACAATGCTCCAAACCCTTGTTATCACAATATTCCATAACACTTGTCATCACAATGCCTCATGATGCTCGTCATCACAATTATCCATGGTCTTCTCATTACAATGCTCCATGACTTTTGTCATCACAATCCTCAATACACTTGTCATCAAAATGCTCCCTGACACTTGTTGTCTGTATGCTCCTTTTACCCTGTCATGACAAGGCTCCATGCCTTTTCCATCACAATGATCCATGCCCTTTTCATCACAATGCTCCAAGACCCCTGTAATCAGAATGCTCCATGCCCTTGTCATCACAAAGCTCAATGACACATGTCATCAGAATGCTCCTTGGCCTTCTGCTCACAATGCTCCATGCCTTTTTCATCACAATGTGCCAAGACACCTGTAAATACAATCCTCCATGCCCCTTTTCTTTCAGTATGCACCATGAGACTTGTCATCACAAGGCTTCATGGATTTCTCATCACAATGCTCCAGGACCTTGTCATCACAATGCTTCACGACCTTGTCATGAAAATTCTCAATGGCCCTTGTCATCATAATGCCACAAGCCCTAGTCATCACAGTGCTCCATTATATTTGTCATCACAATCCTCCATTACGGTTGGCATCACAATACTCCCTGCCATTTTCACCACAATGGACCATGACATATGTTATCACAATGCTCCCTGACACCTGTCTTCACAATACTCCATGACCTTCTCTTTACAATGATCCATGCCCTTGTCATCACAATGCACCAAGTCCACTGTCATCACAATAATCTATGAAACTTGTCAGACCAATGCTCCATGCCCCTGTCATCACAATGATCCATGCCCTTGTCATCACAGTACTCCATGACTTGTCATCACAAAGCTCCATTACCCATGACCCATGTATCACAGTGTTTCGTGCCCTTGTCATCACAATGCTCCATGCCCATTCTCATCACAATAATCCATGAAATATTTCAGAACAGTGCTCCATGCCCTTCTCATCAAAATGCTTCATTACCGCTGTCATAACAATGTGCCATGACCCCTGCCATCACAATGTTCCACGGCCTTGTCATCACAAGGCCCCATGACACTTGTCATCACAATAATCAAGACCCCTGTAATCACAATGCTCCATGCCCTTGTCATCACAAAGCTCCATGACGCATGTCATCAGAATGTTCCATGTCCTTCACATCACAGTGCTCCATGCCCTTGTCATCACAATGCTTCAAGACTCCTGTAATCACAATACTCCATGCCCCTTTTCATCTCAATACTCCATGAAACCTGTCATCACAATGCACCATGCCCATCATCATAATGCTTCAGGCTATTGTCATCAGAGTGGAATCAAAATGCTCCATGACCTCTGTCATCATAATGCCCCGAACCCTTGTGATCACAATGTTCAATAACATTTATCATCACAACACCACATGACGCTCATCATCACAATTATCCACGGTCTTCTCATCACAATACTCTATGACCTTTGTCATCACAATGCTCAATACACTTGTCATCACAATGTTCCCTGATAGTTGTCGTCACTATGCTCCTTGAACCCTATCATGACAAGGCTGCATGCCTTTTTCATCACAATGATCCATGCCCTTTTCATAACAATGCTCCAAAACCCCTGTAATCACAATTTTCCATGCCCTTGTCATCACAAAGCTCCATGACGCATGTCATCAGAATGTTCCATGGCCTTTTACTCACAATGCTCCATGCCCTTGTCATCACAATGCTCCATGACACCTGTAATCACAATGCCCCATGCCCCTTTTCAACAGACTGCTCCATGAGACTTCTCATCAAAAGTCTCCATGGTCTTCTCATCACAATGAGCCAGGAAATTGTCATCACCATGTTCCATTCCCTTGTCATCGCAATGCTCCATGACCAATATCATCACAATTCTCCATGACACCTGTCATCACAACCCTCCATGACACCTGACAACACAATGATCCGGGACTCTTGTCATCACAATGCTCCATTCCCTAGTCATCACAATGCTCCATAACACTTGCCATCACAAAGATCAATGCACTTGTCATCCCAATACTCCATAACCCCTGTATTCACAATGGTCCATGACGCTTGTCATCACAGTGCTCCATGACACCTGTCATCACAATGCTCCATGCCTTTGTCAGCAAAATGCTACATGACCTTTCCATTACAATGCTCTATGTGCTTGTCATCACTATATTCCAATACCATCGTCATCTCAATCCTCCATGAACCTTGGGATCACATTGCTTCATGCCCTTGTCATCACAATGCTCCATGCTCCTTGAAATCAAAATGATCCATGACCACTGTCATCACAATCCTCCAAACCCTTGTGATCACAATAATCCATAACACTTGTCATCACAACGCTCCATGATGCCTGTCATCACAATACTCCATGCCCTTTTCATCACAATGCTCCATGCCCTTGTCATCACAATGCACCGTTCCAAATGTCATCGCAATAATTCATGAAACTTATTAGACCAATGTTCCATGCCCTTGTCATCACAATGCTCCATGCCCTGGTTATCACAATGCCCCATGTCCCTTGTCATCACAATTCTTCACGTCCTTGTCATCACAGTGCTCCTTGACAGTTCTCATCAAAATGTTACATGCTCTTGTCATCACAATTCTCCATGCACTTGTCATTGCAATGTCCCATGACCCCTGTCATAGCAACCTCCACGCCTTTGTCATCACAATGCTTCACGAACTTTTCATCAAAATTCTCAGTGGTCGTTGTCACAACAATGCTCCTTTACCTTGTCATTACAATGCTCCATGGCGCTTGTCATCACAATGCTCCAAGCCCTTGTCATCACAATACTCCATTACATTTGTCATCACAATCCTCCATAAAATTTGGCATTACAGTGCTCCACAAGCTTTTCATCACAATGCTCCATAAACCTTGTCATCACAATGCTCCATGTACGTCTTATCAAAATGCTCTCTCACCACTGATATCAATATGTTCCCTTACTAGTCATCACAATACACTCACTCCCCTGTCATCACAATGGTCCATAACCCCAGTCATGAAAATGTTCCATGACCCCTGGCATCACAATGTTCCAAAACCCCTGTCATCAAAATGTTCCATGACACTTTTCATCAAATTGCTCCATGACCCTCTCATCACAATGCACCCTGCCCTTCACAACAGAATGCACCACACCCTTGTCATCAAAATTCTCCATGACCTTGGTCATCACAAAGCTCCATGACCCTTGGCATCACAATGCTGCATACCATTGTCATCACAATGCTCCATGAACCTTCTCATCACATTGTTCCATGCCCTTGTAATCACAGGCTCCATGATGCTTTTCATCACAGTGCTTGATGCCATTCTTCTCACAATGCTCCCTGCGCTTGTCATTACAATCCTCCATGACCCATGTATCACAGTGTTCCGTGCCCTTGTCATCACAATGCTCCTTGCCCCCTCTTATCACAATAATCCATGAAACATTTCAGACCAATTTTCCATTCCCTTGTCATCACAATGCTCCATTACCCCTGTCATAACAATGCTCCATGACCGCTGCCATCACAATGTTCCACAGCCTTGTCATCACAAGGATCCATGACCCTTGTCATCACAATGCTCCAAGACCCCTGTAATCACAATGCTCCATGCCCTTGTCATCACAAATCTCCAGGACGCATGTCATCAGAATGCTCCATGGCCTTCTCATTTACGATGATCCATGCCCTTGTCATCACAATGCGCCAAGACTCCTGTAATCACAATGCTCCATGCCCCTTTTCATCTCAATGATCCATGAAACCTGGCATCACAATGCACCGTGCCCATCATCATATTGCTTCATGCTATTATCATCACAATGAAATCAAAATGCTCCATGACCTCTGTCATCACAGTGCTCCAAATCCTTTTGATGAAAATGTTCCGTAACACTTATCATCACAATGCACCATGACGCTCGTCATCACAATTATCCATGGTCTTCTCATCACAATGCTCCATGACCTTTGTCATCACAATGCTCAATACCCTTGTCATCACAATGTACCCTGACACTTGTCGTCAGTATTCTCCTTGAACCCTGTCATGACAAGGCTCCATGCATTTTTCATCACAATGTTCCATACCCTTGTCATCACAGAGCTCCATGATGCATGTCATCAGAACGCTCCATGGCCTTCTCATCCCAATGCTCCATGCCCTTGTCATCACAATGCTCCAAGACCACTGTAATCACAATGCTCCATGCCCCTTTTCATCAGAATGTTCCATGAGACTTGTCATCACAAGGCTCCATGGTCTTCTCATCACAATGCTCCAGTACCTTGTCATCACAATGCTCCATGACGCCTGTCATCACAATACTCCATGAATATTTTCATCCCAATGCTCCATGACCTTCTCATCACAATGCTTCATGACCCTTGCCATCACAATGATCCATGACACCTGTCATCACAATGCTCCATGAACCCTGACAAAACAATGATCCGGGACTCTTGTCATCACAATGCTCCATGCGCTTGTCATCACAATACTCCATGACCCTTGGGATCACATTGCTTCATGCCCTTCTCATCTCTCTCCTGCCTTTCTGGATTTTACAGATTTTCGGATGTCCCTTTTGACCGGTGGGAAGTGACAATTCTTTGTAGTGTGGATTTGCATTGCACGCTTGCTTGATTGGCCAAAAAGGGGGTATGCGTTTTCTCCTGAATATATTCAGGAGAAAAGGCATACGCCATTTTTGGCCAATTGCATCATTGTCAAAGTTGTGATTCTTTTCCTGTGCTTTAAACGCGATTCCAATTTACCTCTTGAAATATGTTTTGTGCAATTCTGCCTCATTTTCAAGTCCGCTTTGTTGCCTTCCCTCAACAGATTTTTGGAAGAGAGTTATGCTTTATAACTGCAGCTTTGTGAATTGCTGTGCCCCTGAGCTCCAATTTTCAAATCCCATTTTTGGGAGCTGACCGCAAATCCACAATTTTGCTTCACGACCTATACTGGTTCCAGGCGTGGCTATACTGTTCCCTGGAGGTGGCTGAGGCTTTGGTTAATTCTTCTTCCTGACGGGAATTTAGAGTGACATGTGTCCGTCCAAATGCCTACATCTACTCTCTGATTGGTTCTCCCTCTTCCCTTTCATCCTCTGCACAATTAGCAAACTTTGCGAATCAGGAGGATATAGGGGCTGGCTCTCCTAAGTTGGGAGATTGATAGTAAAGCAGTTTGAATGCCAAACTGAGCACAAGGAGAGGAAAAATTAGGAGACATTTAGAAACCTTTCACCATCACAGGGTGTCCATTCTCTAGGTTTCCCATACATGTTATAACTGTAGTGATATTTCCTTCTTCCTGGAGATTTGGGACCCATGGAATGGTGGCATGCATTGCTACTTTATAGCGTCTGCATTTTCTCTCCCTGTCTCACCAGTCCTCTCAGTCCCAAGTGTCCAGCGTTATGTCTCATCCAGCTGTCTTTGCAGATAGGGTCATTCCAGGTTTCATCAGAACCCCTGAAGGAATTGTGTAAGAATTTCGCTGTTTTTTTGTTTTGTTTTTGAAATTCATTTTTATAATGAGGTTGAGCTGATTTTCACTGACGTGTTTATGCCGGTCTACACATACATGATTTCCTTACAGAGACATATCAATACATAGGTTTTAGGATTCTTACTACTCAGATATATTCCTCTGCGGGTAATAGGTGTTTTGAGTCCCGTTCACTGAGGAAGGTGTAGGTCTTGTCTATTCTGTATTTGGTTTATGGAATGGTACCTGTGCTAATATCAAACTCTGGTTTTATGCATCACCCCACCTCTCCTTTCCCCTTAAGCAGGCATAAGAGTGTTTTCTAAAGGTGAGACTCTGTTCTCTTTCTTAATTCAGTTCATGTGTTGTGATATTGACATTCCCTCTGTAAGTCATATCTTATGATAAGATTCTTTTTCTGTGTGACTAATTTCACTTAGAATCTTCATACCTAAATCCACTCATTATGCTGCTACTGGCCTTATGACATTGATTTCACGTCTGAGTGATATTCCATTGTACAAATTTACCACAAGTTCTTTATGCATTTCTCTTTTTCCTGAGATATTTTAGGTGTACCGATGTTGAGGTTCTTGTATGCAGAGCAGCCCTAAATTTTGGGGTGCCTGTGTCTTGTCGATATTTAGTCTTCCCAAGTTATATGCCCATGAGTTGAAGTCCCCTTTGCTCGGGGCCTTTGTATTTAAATGTTTTAGGAAACAGCATACACTTCTTCAGAGTGGCTCTTGGATATTTTTACCCCACCCATCAGCGTGACTAGGATCCCTGTTCTCCATGGCCTCTCCAGCATTTCTGGTTTGTACACATTTTTTGGATGGCCTTTCTAAGCAGTGGGCATTGAGACTTCTTTGTTGTGCAGATTTGCATTTCCCGCTTGCTTGGTTGGCCAAAAACTCTGTATGTGTTTTTTTCCTGAAGATATTCACGAAAAAAAGGCATACATCCTTTTGCCCTACTGCATCATTTGAGAAATTCTGCTGCTTTTCATATGCTTTAAATGTGAGTACAATCTACCTTTTGAAATCTGTTTCCTGCAATTCTGCCTCTCATTCAGATCCTCTTCGTTGCCTTACCTGAATATATTTTTGGACGTTGGTTATCATTTATATCTTTGCAGGTCTTTGAATTGTCTGCTCCTGAGCTCCATTTTGCAACTCGCATTTATTGTGAGCTCGCCGCCAAACCATTGGATTGCTTCTGGCCCGATTCTGGTTCTGAGGAGGCAGGCTGAGCCTTTGGTTAATTCTTGTTCCTAATGGGAAATTAGAGTGACATGTGCCTGTCAAAACTCCTACAGCTAATCTCTCATTGGTTCCCCCTCTTCCCATTTATCCTCTGCACAAATTGCAAACTGTGTGAAACAGGAGGTTAAAGGTGCTGATTCTCCAAGAGGGGAGATTGTTAATAATGTGGCTGGAATGGCGAACCCCAGCACCAGGAGATCAAAAATGAGGTGCATTTTAGACACCTTTCCTGAGCACACGGTGTACATTCATCTCGGTTTCGCAGGCATGTTTTCGCTGTCAGAAGATTCCCTTGAACCTGCCGATTTGGGACCCATGGAATGGGTACCAGGCAGTATTACTTTAAAAGGTCTGCATTTCCTCACCCAGCCTCTCTAACATCTCTTCGCCTGCATAGCTTCCAGCCTTATATATCATCCTGCTGTGGGTCTACATGTGTTCAATCCATTTTACATCGTAGCCCTTCAACAAAAGTTGTAAGAATTTTTGTCTGTCTCACTGTATTTATAAATATTTTTAAATTTATTTTTATATTGGTTACAGCTGATTTTCAAAGCTCTGTTTTTTGCTGCTGTACATCCACTTGATTCATGTACTGTGAGACAACAATACATTCTTTTTCAGATGCTTACGAGTCATATGTATTATTGTCCAGTGACTTGAGTGGGCTGAGTGCAGTTCTTTGAGGTACCGTGTAGGCCTTGTCAGTTATTCAATTTGGTACTTGGAATGGTATCTTTGCTAATTTCAACCTTCTGGATAATACCTCACCATTCTCCACCTTTCCCATTTAGCAGCCTTATGTCTATTTTCTACATATTTGACTATGTTTCTGTTTTGTAGTTTATTTCATGTGTAGCCATTTTTGATTCCACCTTTAAGTGACATCTTATGATATGTGTCTTTTTCTTTCTGACATATGTCACTTAGAATGATCGTATGTAACTCCTCCAGAGTTGTTCCAACTGGCCTTATTTCATTGATTTCTGGATGAGTAATATTCCACTCTACATAAGCATCCCATCTCTTTTATCCATTTTATCCTTCCAGGGACAGTTAGGTTATATCCAAGTGTAGGCCCTTTTAACAGAGAGGTGGTAAAGGTTGGGGTGCCTGTTTTCTGTTGATTTTTTGTTTTTCCCAAGGTATACGCCCATGATTGCAAGTGCCTTATGCTCTGTAGCTCATCTTTCAGATGTTTTAGCAAACACAATACACTTCTCCAGAGTGGCCGTTGGCAAATTACATTTCCACTATCAGCCTCACAGGGCTCCCTTTTCTCCTCACCCTGTCCTGCATTTCTGGTGTTTACACTTTATGTGGATGGCCCTTCTGACTGATGTGAAGTGATACATTTTGTAGTATTGATTTCCAGTGCCCACCTGTTTGGTTGGATAAAAAGTGTGTATGGCCTTTACTTGAATATATTCAGAAAAAATGCATACGCCCTTTTGGGCCAACTGCATCATTGGCGATGTTCAGCCCCTTTTCTTGTGCTTTAATGGGGAGTCCTTTCTACCTCTTCAAATCTGTTTCCTGCCACTCTCCCTTGCTTACAAGTCCTTTTCTGTGACTTACCTCAAGACATTTGTCGATGATAGATATTTTCAACTCTGCAGTTTCATGAATTTTAGTGCCCCTGAGTTCCATTTTTCAACTTGTGTTTTTGGAAACTGGACACAAAACAGCGGGATTTCCTCTAGCCCTATTCTCTTTCCGTGGGCAATTCTAGCCTTTGATGTATTTGTCTTCCGGATTGGAAATTAGAGTAGCATGTGCCTGTCCGAACATCTAAGACCTGTCTCTAAATTTTTCTCATCATTCCGCTTCATCCTCTGGACAATTTCCAAACTGTGTGCAACAGGATGTTGACGGTGCTGACATCCCCAAGTGAGGAGATTGTTAGGAAAGATGCTGGAGGGGTGAACCCGAGCACCAGGCGATGAGGAGATGAGGTGCCTTTTCCACACTCTTTCCAATCAAACGGTGTACCATCCTCTAGGTGTGACAGGCATGTTTTAGCTGTAGGAAGGGTCCCATGCATGGAAGGAGAACACCAGGGATTTTTCCAAATCAGTGCCTCCCCGAACCCCAAACTGGGGAATTTTTAAGCTACGGCTATACGTATGTCCATTAAGGTCCTTGGGAAATAGGCAGAGCCCAAACTTTAGATGATTGAAATCTTCAGGTTCAGAAGCGCTCACCATCGGCCTTGCTTAGGTTACATTTTATCTGTCATTGATAGATGATGTCAATAAAAATATCGATTCTTTTTCAGATTATTTCCCCTTATAGGTTATTGTAAAATATTCAGTGTAGTTCCCTGTGCTATACAGTAGTTCCTTGTTGATGATGTATTTTATATATAGCAGTGTGTATGTGTTAATCCCAAACTGTTAATTTATCCCTTTTCCTACCTTTCCCCTTTGGTAATAATAAATTATAAGATTTTATACTTCTCAGAAATGGGGGAGCTGAAAGAGTGGTATCCATTTCAATGGAAAAGCATTCAAAACAAGATTGAAGCTTCAGCCAAGAGTATTTGATGTACATCCATGGAAATAAATCACTTCATTTCTATAACGTTGACCTGACAAATAAGACAGACGTCTTCACTGAACTTGCTTATAGTAAAGTGATGGAAATATCAAAGGTAAGTCTTAGAAACATCTTATATTACCCGAGCATTATACACTGCTCTATGTTAACTACAGTTTGGCTCACACATCTGTTCATTGAAGTTACAACGTTCTCAATTTCTGTTACTGATCCTCCAGAGTGGACCCCAACAGGAGTCCCCATGCCCAGTGTCATTGGAGCCAACAGATCAAGACTGAGTTTTGTTCAGAAGCAAAGGAAACATTATTTTGAAAAGAGAATGGAGAGGTGAGAGCGTGCACGCCCCCATGGGCTGTGGGCTGGACTGCTGTGTAGGGATCCCGGCAGAGTCAGTGGGAGGGAGGGGATGGAGATCTCGAGGGTTTGTTTGGCTGCAGCTCAGGCACTAAGCCTCGGAGTCTGGATGGGACCCCGCTAGCTGATGTGTCGACCCAGCCATTCTGCACTAGGAAATCGGGTCTGAAGTGCCGGGTGTGGGACCTCTGCATGCAGAACCCTAGGAGCACGTGAATTAGACAAAGCACAAAGGAAAAACATGTTAGACTTTATTTTATTGCGCAGATTCTCTTTTTATCTCCCAGGAATTTTTAATGAACGTTGCCGGAGACGAACACCTCCTCTGCTTTTTGTTCCGTTCCTCATTCTTGGGGTGTTGAGGGTGCAGACCCCTCTTTTGTAACTGCTTCATGCTGTGGTGGCAGCCCTGATACTTGGGGGGAGGGGCAAAACGTCTCCCCACCAGCCTCCAGGTGAGGTTGATTGTCCCAAAGCCTCCTTCCTTACTTCTCGTCCGCCTGTGCACCAGCATTGGAAGTGTTACAGATTCTAATTAACTTTAAGTGTCCAGGAAAGAGATGTGCATAGATTCTGAGGTGGCAGGTATCAACCCACCCCACATTTGTTCGGTGACCATAGGCTGACGGTTTTTGCCAGCCTAGATGCTCTGACCAGTAGTCTGTGCTTTCTTTAATTAGGTCCCTGAATTAATGTACAAACAGCACCATGTGTCAGAGCCCTGCCCGCACAACTCCCAGACAGTCCAGGGTCAGTGGTGATCCAGGACCATGACGTCCACTGAGTCAACGGCCTTTAGAAGTAGCCAGCAGTCCAGCCGGTCATATTGGCCACCATCACCACGGTGTCTGTAGGGTTTTCTATGGTGAAAGCGTGATATACGTTTCCCCCGCCAAGCTTATTAGCTCCCCTCTGGGTGCAGTAAGTCCTGCAAGCAGTAGTCTGCTCTTTCGGGGCACAATCTTGTTGTTTTCTGAGAGAAACTCCAGGTCAAGTGATGGTCACATGAGTCATCTTGGGGGCCCATTGCCCCCGTTTGTCTCTCTAGAGGTTGGAGTTGGAGGGCTTCCTCACTCGAGGTCAGTGTGTCCACAGAGCGACCCCTGAAACTTCAGGGCATGATGGGTTGTTAGGATCACCACGTGGGGTCCTTTTCCCTTAGGAGGGAGCTGGCCTTGTGGACTGCTAATTTCCAGCTTTTTAGATACCCCAGTATCCTGGCCTGATGAGTCGGTGGGCAAAGCCCTTGGTGACCATAGTTTATCATACCTGTAGGGCATTCTTGTGTTGCTCCATTTCAAGTGGTCCCAATTTTTGCATTAAGGCTACAAGGGCGATTAACCTTTGACTGGGTATGTAAAGGTCAAAGGGCTTAGCTAAATTAGGGAGTTCCTGGGCAAGGGTCTGAATTGACTGCTCTTTCCATTCTTGAAGGCTGCTTCTGGATTCTATTCAAAAGGATCATCATCTTTTCGTGTCAGTGTTTCATGTAGAGGCCCAGCTATTAGACTGTAGTTAGGGATCCAGATGCAGAAAACCTTGGCCTCCCCAGGAACCCCTAAGCTGTCTTCTAGTTTTAGAAGAGGTAAGGCTGCAAATGGCTTCTTCCCTATCCTGGGATGCGTTTCTTCGAATATCTGTGAGAATGAAGCCCAGGCATGTCACCTGAGCCTGGGATATTTGAGCCTTTTCCTTGGACACCTTCTATCCTTTCTTGGCTAGGTAGTTCAGAGGCTCCTTTAGTACGCCTGGCGATCAGAATGTCATCAGCATATTGAAGAAGGTTTCCCTTTTACAGAGGTAGAACGTTTAGGTCTTTAGAGGTCATTTTCCCAATGATGGTGTGGGGATTTTTGTACCATTGGTGCAGGACGGCCCAGCATTATTGGTTTTGTTGCATGTTGTGTCCTGCCACTCACAAGCCAAAAATTCTTGTGACTCTGAGATGAATGGAACACAGAAGAAGGCATCATTGAAGTCTAATACAGAATGCCATGGCCTGGTGGATGGTAGAATGAGCAGCAGGGTGTAGGAAATAGGAGCTACTGGATGTATATCCTTGGTGGCTTCACTGACTGTCCTGATATGCTTTACCAGGTCTCCAGCAGCCCATGGGGCTCTCGTGGTCAGGCCAATCCCAGGATATGGAGCTCACCTTGGCTGCACCCCCCACCCCACAGCCCACGAGGCTCTCGTGTTCAAGTCCCTCCCAGGGTATGGAGCTCACCTGGGCAGGTACCCCAGCAGGGCTGGACACACAGGAACTGTGCACATAGCCCACCTTGCAGAGAACCCCAGCTCACCTGTCACTCACAGCTGACACAGATCACCTCAGAGCAGGACTTGAACTAACAAACAGCAGCTCTGACAGGTCTGTGACCCTGGCTATCACTCTGTGCAGCCTCTCTCTGCCTGGTCTTCCAGACACTTCCACTGCAGCCAGGGCACCAGGCCTCTGTCTCCACCCACCATCACTCCTCTCCCTGACTCCTGGGTTCCTCTCATTAGGATAGGATTTTCTTGAAGTTGTTTTCCACTCATGGACCAGATAAAATGATAAGAAAACAAGCCTCAGCTGCAGCCCCTTGTCTAGCCTGACTCTCAAGAGCCCACACCTGTTCCTTGGGACTGACCCGTTTAGCAAGGTTCATTTTCTGCAACTGTGAGCCCCTGAGGGGTGAGGATTGGCTGATTTGGGCAGCCTGACACTGCCTGCCAGCCCCCCCCCCCAACGTGTGCCCGGGTTGAGGTCAATATAAACACCTCTCCAGTCAACAAGAGCCCCAGTAGCTTAGCCTGACACCATATTCTCTGCCCCATCATCAGTGTCGGGGCTGGGGTGGTGGGAGGGATTGAGGGGCCGTGGCTTTGTGGGTGGCCCAGTGTGAGTGAGGCTCTGCTGGATTTTCTGCAGGAGTTGCCAGGCTGCCACCTGCTAAAGAAGAGGATGTGTCACACATACCTGCCGCTGGAATTTCTCCCCAGGCAGAGGTGAGGAAGTAAAAAAGCAGTGGGGGCCATGGCAGGAGGGGTATCTCAGGCAGGGAAATGGAAAGCTTCCAGAAGAGCATCTGGTGTCAGGACCATCCTGGCTGGCCTTCAGGCACCAAGTCGGCCTGCGTGCTGTCACTCGTGTGGCTCCACAGCCCTTCCTCTAGGCTTGCAAGTGCTTGTACATATTCAGGTGTTTTACCTGGAAAGGGTGGGAAGAATTCAGCTGCAGCAGGACTGGTGCTCAGCTCACATTTACTCACAGACGCCTCAACACAGTCCCCCAGCTTTGCAATGAGGATGCTTCTTTTCGGGGGGAGCACTGCTGACTGCATGGGAGACGATTTCCCACCTCTGACCAACTTAAGAATTTTTTACCACTGGAGCAAGTTCCCTGATACGATTTTCCTCTGTATAACTGTTGGGTTCTGTTTTTTTTTTTTTTTCTTTTTTTCTATTTGGTTCAAGGTAGATTTTATTTATTCCTCTTTTTTTTAAATTTGGAGATATATTCATGGAAATAATGCATTAATATATAGACGTCTATGTGAAGGGAAAAATTTTTTTCTGTTTTCTTTTATTAAATGTTATTTATTTGTATTTTTTTAAATTTATTTCTTTTATACAGCAGGTTCTTATTGGATATCTATTTTATACATATAAGTGTGCACATGTGAATTTCAGTCTCCCAATTCATCCCACCACCACCCACACATGGCGTTCACCCCTCGGTGTCCATATGTTTGTTCTCTACATCTGTGTCTCTATCTATGCCCTGCAAACCAGTTCATCTGTACCTTTCTTCTAGGATCCACATATATGCATTAATATACAATATTGGTTTTTCTCTTTCTGACTTACTTCAGTCTGTATGACAGTCTCTAGATCCATAAAGGTCTCTACAAATGACCCAATTTCATTCCTATGTATGGCTGAGTAATATTCCATTGTATATATGTACCACATCTTTATCCATTCGTCTCTCTGTGGGCACTTAGGTCGCTTTCATTACCTGGCTATTGTAAATAGTGCTGCAATGAACATTGTGGTGAATGTGTCTTTTTGATTTATGGTTTTCTCTGGGTATATGCCCAGTAGTGGGATTGCTGGATTATATGGTAATTCTATGTTTAGTTTTTTAAGGAACCTCCATACTGTTCCCCATAGAGACTGTATCAATTTACATTCCCAACAATAGTGGAATAATGTTCCTTTTCTCCACACCCTCTCCAGCATTTGTTGTTTGTAGATTTTCTGATGATGCCCATTCTAACAGGTGTGACGTGACACCTCATTGTAGTTTCCATTTCCATTTCTCTAATAATTAGTGATGTTGAGCAGATTTTCATGTGCGTACTGGCCACCTCTATGTCTTCTTGGAAGAAATGTCTATTTAGATCTTCTTCCATTTTTGTATTGGGTTGTTTGTTTTATTAATATTGAGCTGCATGAGCTGTTTATATATATTGGAGATTAATCATTTGTCCATTGATTCATTTGCAAATATTTTCTGCCATTCTGGGGGTTGTCTTTTCGTCTTGTTTGTAGTTTCCTTTGCTTTGCAAAAGCTTTTATGTTTCATTAGGTCCCATCTGTTTAGTTTTCTTTTTAATTTCATTACTATAGGAGGTGGATCAAAAAAGATCTTGCTGTGATTTACGTCAGAGTAACCTTCGTAAGTTTTCCTCTCAGAGTTTTATACTGTCCGGTCTTACATTAAGGTCTCTAATCCATTTTGAATATATATTTTATGTATGGTGGTGGGGAGTGTTCTAATTTCATTCTTTTACATGTAGCTGTCCATATTTCCCAGCACCAATGATTGAAGAGACTGTCTTATCTCCATTGTATACTCTTGCCTCCTTTGTCATAGATTAGTTGACCATAGGTGTGTAGGTTTATCCCTGGGCTTTCTTTTTTTTTTTTCCTTTTACACGTTTATTGGAGTATAATTGCTTTACAATGGAGTGTTCGTTTCTGCTGTATAACAAAGTGAATCAGCTAAACATATACAAATATCACTAGATCCCCTCCCTCTTGCATCTCCCTCTCACACTCCATATCCCACCCCTTTATGTGCTCACAGAGCACCGAGCTGAACTCCCTGTTCTATGTGGCTGCTTCCCAATAGCTATCGGTGTTACATTTGGTAATGTATTTATGTCCATGCCACTCTCTCACTTCGTCCCAGCTTACCCATCCCCCTTCCGGTGTCCTCAAGTCCTTTCTCTATGTCTGTGTCCTTAATCCTGTCCTACCACTACGTTCTTCAAAATCTTTTTTTTCTTCTTCATTAGATTCCGTATATCTCTGTTAACATACAGTATTTGTTTTTCCCCTTTCTGACTTACTTCACTGTATAGGACAGATTCTAAGTCCATCCACCTCAGTACAAATAACTCAGTTTTGCTTCTTTTTATGGCTGAGTAATATTCCATTGTATATATGTGCCAGATCTTCTTTATCCATTCATCTCTCGATGGACACTTAGGTTGCTTCCATGTCCTGGCTATTGCAAATAGAGCTGCAATGAACATTTTTGTACATAACTCTTTTTGAATTATGGTTTTCGCAAGGCAAATGCCCAGTAGTTGGATTGTTGTGTCGTATGGTACTTCTATTGTTAGTTATTTAAAGGAACCTCCGTAATGTTCTCCCTAGTGCCCATATCAATTTACATTCCCACCCACAGTGCAAGTTTGTTCCCTTTTCTCCAATAAAGGCCTCTCCAGCATTTATTGTTTTGTAGATTTTTTTGATGATTGCCACTCTGGCTGCTGTGAGGTGATACCTACTGTAGTTTTGATTTGCATTTCTCTAATGATTAGTGATGTTCAGCATCCTTTCATGTGTTTCTTGGTAATCTGTATATCTTCTTTTGAGAAATGTCTATTAGGTCTTCTGCCCGTTTTTGTATTGGGTTGTTTGTTTTTGTGATATTGAGCTACATGAGGTGCTTGTAAAGTTTGGAGATTAATCCTTTGGCAATTGCTTCATTTGAAAATATTTTCTCCCATTCTGAGGGTTGTTTTTGCATCTTGTTTATGTTTCCCTGTACTGCGTAAAAGCTTTTAAGTTTCATTAGGTCCCATTTGTTGATTTCTGTTTTTATTTCCATTTCTCTAGGAGGTGGGTCAAAAAGGATCTTGCTGTGATTTATGTCATAGAGTGTTCTGCTTATGGTTTCCTCTAAGTGTTTTATAGTGTGTGGTCTTATATTTAGATCTCTAATCAATTTAGAGTTTATTTTTGTGTATGGTGTTATGGAGTGTTCTAATTTCATTATTTTATGGTAGGGGTCCAGTTCTTCCAGCACCAATTACTGAAGAGACTGTCTTTTCTCCATTGTATATCCTTAGCTCCTTTGTCATAGATGAGATAGCCATAGGTATGTAGGTTTATCTCTGGGCTTTCTGTCCTGTTCCATTGATCTGTGTTTATGCCAATCTACATACACTTGATTCCATTATGGAGACATATAAATACATAGGTTTCAAGGTTATTACCAGTCAGATATATTCCTCTTCATTGAATAGGGTGTTTTGTGTCCAGTTCATTGAGAAAGGAGTAGGTCTTGTCTATTACATATTTGGTATATGGAATGGGATCTGTGCTAATTTCAAACTCTGCTTTTACACATCACCCCACATCACCTTTCCCCTTAAGGAGGCATAAGTGTGTTTTCTAAATGTGTAACTCCGTTCTCTTTTGAAATTCAGTTCATGTGTGGCCATGTTTACATTCCCTCTATAAGTGATATATTACAATAAGTTTCTTTTTCTTTGTGGCTCATTTCACTTAGCATCATCGTACCTAAAGCCACTCATTATGCTGCTATTGGCCTTATGACATTGATTTTATGTCTGAGTGACATTCCATTGTATATAAGTACCACAACATCTATATCCATTTTTTTTTTCCTTTACTGGGATATTTAAAGTGTACCGAAGTCGAGGTTCTTGTAAACAGAGCAGCCCTAAAGATTAGGCTGGCTGTGTGTTGTCAATTTTTAGTTTTCCCAAAATAAACGCCCATGAGTGGAAGTGTGCTATGCTCTGTAGCTCTGTTTTAGAAAACAACATACAGTTCTCCAGAGAGGCTGTTGGCAATTTACATCCTGACCATCAGCGTAACCAGGCTCCCTTTTCTCCATGGCCTGTCCTGCATTTGTGGTTTTTACACTATTTGCGGATGGCCCTTTTGACTGGAGGTAAGGGACACTTCTCTGTAGTGTGGATTTGCAATGCCTGATGGCTTGCTTGGCCAAAAAGGGCATATGCATTTTTTCCCGAATATATTCAAGAAAATACACATACCCCCTTTTCAGCCAAGAGCAACATTGTCGAAATTCTGTCGTTTTTCATGTGCTTTAAAGACGACTCCAATCTACCTCTTGAAATCTGTTTCCTTCAATTCTGCCTTGCATTCAAATCCTCTTCACTGACTTACCTCAATATATTTCTGGATGATAGTTGTCCTTTATAACTCTGCAAGTTTGTGAATTGCTGTGCCCCTGATTTCCATTTTTCAACTCGCCTATTTGTGAGCTGGCTGCAGTACCGCAGGATGGATTTAGGCCCTAGTCTGGTTCCGGGGCTTCAGGCTGAGCCTTTGGTTAATTCTTCTTCCTGATGGGAAACTAGAGTGACATGTGCCCATCCAAACACCTACAGCTTATCTCTCATTTGTTTCCCCTCTTCCTGTTCATCCTCTGCACAATTTGCAAACTGTGCATAACAGGAGGGTAAAGACGCTGACACTCCAAGTGGGGAGATTTTGAGTAATGCAGATGGAATGGCGAAGCCGAGCATGACAAAAGGAAAAGTGAGGTACCTTTTAGAAAACTTTCCCAATTACACAGTGTACCATCCACTGGGTTTCCCATGCATGATTTAACTTTAGGAGGATTCCCTTACACCTGGAGATTTGGGACCACTAGAATGGGTAGCACACAGTATTGCTCTAAGTGGTTCTCTTTTGCTCACACAACCTCAGCAATCTTGTCAGCCCCAAGTGTCCAGTCTTATGTCTCATCCAGCTGTGGGTGTAAAGGTGGGCAATCCAGGTTGCATCACAGGCCATGAACGTAAATTGTAAGACTTTCTCTCTGTTTCGCTGTTTTTGCATTTTGCTTTTGCAATTTATTTTCATAAGGGGGTTTAGCTGAATTTCAGTGCTGTGTTCATGCCGTTATACACACACATGATTCCTTTATGGAGACATGAGAATACATATGTTTTAAAATCCTTAGAGTCATATATATTCCTCTGAAATGAATAAGGGTTGTTGAGTCCAGTTCATTATGCTCGAGTAGGTGTGGTCTATTAAATACTTGGTTTATGTAACGGTATCTGTGCTAATTTAAAACTGTGGTTTTATGCATCACCCCACCTCGCCTTTCCCATTAAGCAGGAAGAAGATTATTTTCTAAATGTGTGACTCTGTGGTGTTTCTAATTCAGTTCATGTGTAGTCATGTGTACACTACCGCTATGAGTGATATCTTATGATAAGACTCATTACTCTGTTATCTTTCCTAACTCAGTTCATGTGTAACCATGTTTTCAGGACCTTCATAAGTGATATCTTATGATAAGTTTCATTTCTGTGTGACTTATTTCACTTAGAATCATCGTACATGAGTCCACTCATTTTGCTGCTACTGGCCTTATGACATTAATGTCATGGCTGAGGGATATTCCATCGTACATAAGTACCACAATTTCTTGAAACATTTTTGTCTTTCCTGGGATATTTAAGGTGTACCCAAGTTGAGGTTCTTGTAAGCAGTGCAGCCATAAATTTGGGCATGGATGTGTCTTATTGATTTTCAGTTTTCCAAAGGTATATTCCCTAGATGGGAACAGCCCTTGGATTTTTAGCTCTGTTGTTTATTTGATATAAGGAACACAATGCACTCCTCCAGAGAGGTAGTTGGCAATTTATATCCTGCCCTTTAGACTAACAAGGTTCACTGATCTCCAGGGCATGTCTTGACTTTCTGGTTTCTACACATTTTTCGGATATCCCTTTTGACCTGTGGGAAGTGATCGTTCTTTAGTGAAGATTTGCATTGCCCGCTTGCTTGCTTGGCCAAAAAGGGCATATGCGTTCTTTCCTGAATATATTCAGGATAAAACACATACGCCCTTTTTGGCCAAGTGCATCACTGTCGAAGTTGTGCCCCTCTTCCTGTGCTTTAAAGGCGATTCCAATGTAATTCATGAAATCTGTTTCCTGTTATTCTGCCTAGTTTTCCAATCCGCCTCATTGCCTTCCCTCAACAGATTTTTGGACGATAGTTGTCTTTTATTACTCTGCCAGTTTGTGAATTGCTCTGCCCCTGAGCTCCATTTTTCAACTCGTTTTTTGTGAGCTGAATGGAAGTCCAAAATTTTGGTTCAGGACCTATACTGGTTCCCGTTGGGTGGCTGAGACTTTGGTTAATTCTTCTTCCTCCCGAGAAATAAGAGTGACATATGCCCATCTAAATGCCTAACAGCTACTCTCTCATTGGTTCTCCCTCTTCCATTCATCCTCTGCCAAACTGGCAAACTGTGAGAACCAGGAGGATAAAGGAGCTGTGTCTCCAAGTTGGGAGATTGTTAGTAAAGCAGTTGGAAAGTCAAATTGGAGCACCAGGAGAGGGACTATTCGTTGAGTTGTAGAAACCTTTTGTATTCACAGTGTGTCAATTCTCTAGGTTTCCCGTACAGGTTATAGCTGTAGTAATATTCCTTCATCCTGGAGAGTTGGGCCCAATTGAATGGGTGCCAAGCATTATTGATTTCAAGGGTCTTCATTTGCTCACCCAATCTCACCAATACTCTCAGTCCAAGTTGTCCAGCCTTATGCCACATCCAGCTGTCATTGTAGAAAGGGTCATTCCTCATTTCATCACAGACCCTGAAGGAATTGTAAAGAATTTCCCTGTTTTTTTGTTTTGTTTTTGAATTCCTTTTTATAGTGGGTTTGAGCTGATTCTCGCTGCCATGTTTATGCCAGTCTAGACACACTTGTTTCCCTTATGGAGACATATCAATACATAGGTTTTAAGATTCTTACTAGTCAGATATATTCCTCTGCGGGAAATATGTGGTTTTGAGTCCCTTTCACTGAGGAAGGTATAGGTAGGTCTTGTCTATTCCATAGTTGGTTTTTGGAACGGTACCTGTGCTTATATCAAACTCTGGTTTTATGCATCACCCCACCTATCCTTCCCCCTTAAGCAGGCATACGAGTGTTTTCTAAATGTGAGACTCTGTTCTCTTTCCTAACTCAGTTCAGTTGTAGCCATGTTTACAGTATCTTCATAAGTGATATCTTATGATAAGCTTCTTTTTCTGTGTGACTTATTTCACTTAGAATCATCGTACCTGAATCCACTGATTTTACTGCTACTGGTCTTATGCCATTGATTTCATGGCTGAGGGATATTCCATCGTACATATGTACCACAATTTTTTGAACCATTTTTATCTTTCCTGGGATAATTAAGGTGGACCCAAGTTGAGGTTCTTGTAAGCAGTGCAGCCCTAAATTTGGGGGTGGCTCTGTCTTATTGATTTTCAGTTTTCCCAAGGTATATTCCCTAGACTTGAAGTGCCCTTGGCTCTGTAGCTCTGTTGTTTACTTGCTTTAGGGAACACAATGCACTCCTCCAGTGAGGCACTTGGCAATTTACATCCGGCCCATCAGCATAAAAATGCTCCCTCTTCTCCAGGGCCTGTCTTGAACTTCTGGTTTTTACACATTTTTTGGATGTCCCTTTTGACAGGTGGGAAGTGATACTTCTTTGTAGTGCAGATTTGCATTGCCCGTTTGCTTGCTTGGCCAAAAAGTGCGAATTCATTTTCTCCTGCATATATTCAGGAGAAAAAGCATATGCCCTGTTTGGCCAAGTGCATCATTTTCGAAGTTGTGCCCCTCTTCCTGGGCTTTACAGGTGATTCCATCGTACCTGTTGAAATCTGTTTCCTGCTATTCTGCCTCGCTTTCAAGTCCGCTTCGTTGCCTTCCCTCAACAGATTTTTGGATGATAGTTGTCTTTTATTGCTTTGCCAGTTTGTGAACTGCTGTGCCCTTGAGCTCCACGTTTCAACTCATTTTTTGTGTGCTGAACGCATGTCCAAAATTTTGGTTCAGGACCTATACTGGTTCCCGGTGGGTGGTTTTAACTTTGGTTAATTCTTCTTCCTGCCGGGAAATTAGATTGACATATGCCCGTCCACATGCCTAACAGCTACTCTCTCATTGTTTCTCCCTCTTCCCTTTCATCCTCTGCTAAATTGGCAACCTGTGCGAACCTGGAGGTTAAAGGGGCTGTCTCTCCAAGTTGGGAGATTGATAGTAAACCAGTTGGAAAGTCAAACGGGAGCACCAGGAGAGGGACTATTCGTTGAGTTTTAGAAACATTTCATATTCACAGTGTGTCCATTTTCTAGGTTTCCCGTACATGTTATAGCTGTAGTAATATTCCCTTCAAACTAGAGAGTTGGGACCCATGGAATGGGTGCCATGCATTATTGCTTTAAAGGGTCTGCATTTGCTCACCCAATCTCACCAATCCTCTCAGTCCCAAGTGTCCAGCCTTATGCCACATCCAGCTGTCATTGTAGACAAGGTCATTCCACGTTTCATCAGAGACCCTGAAGGAATTGTAAAGAATGTCCCTGTTTTTTTGTTTTCTTTTTGAAATTCCTTTTTATAGGGGGTTTGAGCTGATACTCTCTGCCATGTTTATGCCAGTCTAGACACACTTGATTCCCTTACGGAGACATATCAATATATAGGTTTTAAGATTCTTACTAGTCAGATATATTCCTCTGCGTGAAATATGGGGTTTGAGTCCCTTTCACTGAGGAAGGAATAGGGAGGTCTTGTCTATTCCATAGTTGGTTTTTCGAAAGGTACCTTTGCTTATATCAAACTCTGGTTTAATGCATCACCCCACCTCTCCTTCCCCCTTAAGCAGGCATAAGAGGGTTTTCTAAATGTGAGACTCTCTTCTCTTTCCTAACTCCGTTCATGTGTAGCCATGTTTACAGGATCTTCATAAGTGATATCTTATGATAAGCTTCTTTTTCTGTGTGACTTATTGCACTTAGAATCATCGTACGTGAATCCACTCATTTTGCTGCTACTGGTCTCATGACTTTGATTTCATGGCTGAGGTCTATTCCATCGTCCGTAATTACCACAATTGTTTTAACCATTTTTATCTTTCCAGGGATATTTAATGTGTACCCAAGTTGAGGTTCTTGTAAGCAGTGAAGCCCTAAATTTTGGGGTGGCTCTGTCTTATTGATTTTCAGTTTTCCCAAGGTATATTCCCTAGACTGGAAGTGCCCTTGGCTCTGTAGCTCTGTTGTTTACTTGTTTTAGGGAACACAATGCACTCCTCCAGAGAGGCAGTTGGCAATTTACATCCCGCCCATCAGCATAACAAGGCTCCTTGGTCTCCAGGGCCTGCCTTGCCTTTCTGGTTTTTACCCATTTTGTGGATGTCCCATTTGACCGGTGGGAAGTGATACTTCATTGTAGTGAATATTTGCATTGACCGCTTCCTTGCTTGGCCAAATAGGGCATAAGAGTTTTCTCCTGAATATATTCAGGAGAAAATGCATAGGCCCTTTTTGGCCAAGTGCATCATTGTCGAAGTTGTGCCCCTCTTCCTGTGTTTTAAATGTGTTTCCAACGTACCTGTTGAAATCTGTTTCCTGCTATTCTGCCTTGCTTTGAAGTCCGCCTCGTTGCCTTCCCTCAACAGATTTTTGGACGATAGTTGTCCTTTATTACTCTGCCAGTTTGTGAATTGCTGTGCCACTGAGCTCCATTTTTTAACTCGAATTTGTGACCTGAATGCAAGTCCTAAATTTTGGTGGAGGACCTATACTGGTTCCCGGTTGTTGGCTGAGACTTTGGTTAATTCTTCTTCCTCCCGGGATATAAGAGTGACGTGTGCCCGTCCAAATGCCTAACAGCTACTCTCTCATTGGTTCTCCCTCTTCCTTTTCATCCTCTGCCAAATTGGCAACCTGTGTGAACCCGGAGGTTAAAGGGCCTGTCTCTCCAAGATGGGAGATTGATAGTAAAGCAGTTGGAAAGTCAAACCAGAGCACCAGGATGGGGACAATTCGTTGAGTTTTAGAGAACTTTCGTATTCACTGTGTGTCCATTCTCTTGGTTTCCCGTACATGTTATAGCTGTAGTGATATTCCCTTCAACCTGAAGACATGGGATCCATGGAATGGGTGCCCTGCATTATTATTTTAAAGGGTCTGCATTTGCTCCCCCAATCTCAACAATCCTCTCAGTCCCATGTGTCCAGCCTTATGCCATATCCAGCTGTCATTGTAGATAGGGTCATTGCAGGTTTCATCAGAGACCCTGAAGGAATTGTAAAGAATTTCCCTTTTTTTGTTTTTGAAATTCCTTTTTATAGTGGGTTTGAGCTGATTCTCGCTGCCTTGTTTATGCCAGTCTAGAAACAGTAGATTCCCTCAAGGAGACATATCAATACATAGGTTTTAAGATTCTTACTAGTCAGATATATTCCTCTGCGGGAAATATGGGGTTTTGAGTCCCTTACCTGCGGAAGGTATAGGTAGGTCTTGTCTATTCCATAGTTGGTTTATGGAACGGTACCTGTGCTTATATGAAACTGGTTTTATGCATCACCCCACCTCTCCTTCCCCCTTAAGCAGGCATAAGTGTGTTTTCTAAATGTGAGACTCTGTTCTCTTTCCTAACTCAGTTCATGTGTAGCCATGTTTACAGGATTTTCATAAGTGATATCTTATGGTAAGTTTCTTTTACTCTGTGACTTATTTTACATAGAATCATCGTACCTGAATCCTCTCATTTTGCTGCTACTGGCCTTATGATATTGTTTTCATGGCTGCGTGATATCCCATCGTAAGTAAGTACCAGCAATTTTGAACCATTTTTGAATTTCCTGGGATATTTAAGGTGTAGCCAAGTTGAGCTTCTTGTACGCATTGTAGGCCTGAATTTTCGGGTGGCTGTGTCTTATAGGTTTTCAGTTTTCCGAGGGTATATTCCCTAGACTGGAAGTGCCCTTGGCTCTGTAGCTCTGTTGTTTACTTGTTTTAGGGAACACAATGCACTCCTCCAGAGAGGCAGTTGGCAATTTACATCCCGCCCATCAGCATAACAAGGCTCCCTGTTCTCCAGGGCCTGTCTTGCCTTTCTGATATTTACACATTTTGTGGATGTCCCTTTTGATCGGCTGGAAGTGATATTTCGTTGTAGTGCTGATTTGCATTGCCCGCTTCATTGCTTGGCCAAAAAGGGCATATGCGTTTTCTCCTGAATATATTCAGGAGAAAACGCATACGCCCTTTTTGGCCAAGTGCATCATTGTCGAAGTTGTGCCCCTCTTCCTGTGTTTTAAAGGTGATTCCAACGTACCTCTTGAAATCTGTTTCCTGCTATTCTACCTCACTTTCAAGTCCGCCTCATTGCCTTCCCTCAACAGATTTTTGGATGATAGTTGTCCTTTATTACCCTGCCTGTTTTTGAATTGCTATGCCCCTGAGCTCCATTTTTCAACTCGTTTTTGTGAGCTGAACGCAAGTCCAAAATTTTGTTTCACGACCTATACTGTTTGACAGTGCATGGCTGAGACTTTGTTTAATTTTCCTTCCTGCCAGGAAATTACAGTGACTTATGCCCGTCTAAATGCCTAACAGCTACTCTCTCCTTGGTTCTCCGTCTTCCCTTTCATTCTCTGCCAAAGTGGCAACCTGTGCGAACCAGGAGGTTAAAGGGGCTGTCTCACCAAGTTGGGAGATTGATAGTAAATAAGTTGGAAATTCAAACCCGAGCACCAAGCGAGGGACTATTCGTTGAGTTTTGGAAACCTTTCGTATTCACAGTGTGTCCATTCTCTAGGTTTCCCGTACATGTTATAGCTGTAGTAATATTCCCTTCAACCTGGAGGGTTGGGACCCATGGAATGAGTGTCATGCATTATTGCTTTAATGGGTCTGCATTTGCTCACCCAATCTCACCAATCCTCTCAGTCCCAAGTGTCCAGCCTTATGCCACATCTAGCTGTCGTTGTAGATACGGTCATTCCAGCTTTCATCAGAGACCTGGAAGGAATTGTAAAGGATTTCCCTGTTTTTTTGTTTTGTTTTTGTAATTCCTTTTTATAGTGGGATTGAGCTGATTTTCACAGCCAAGTTTATGCCAATCTAGACACACTTGATTCCCTTATGGAGACATATCAATACATAGGTTTTAAGATTCTTACTAGTCAGATATATTCCTCTGCATGGAATATGGCGTGTTGCGTCCCTTTCACTGAGGAAGGAGTTTGTCTTGTCTATTCCGTATTTGGTTTTTTGAACGGTACCTGTACTAATATCAAAATCTGCTTTTATGCATCACCCCACCTCTCCTTCCCCCTTAAGCAGGCATAAGTGTGTTTTCTAAATGTGAGACTCTCTTCTCTTTCCTAACTCATTTCATGTGTAGCCATGTTTACAGGATTTTCATAAGTGATATCTTATGATAAGTTTCTTTTTCTGTGTGACTTATTTCACTTAGAATTATCGTACCTGAATCCACTCATTTTGCTGCTACTGGCCTGATGACATTGATTTCATGGCTGAGGGATATTCCATCATACGTAAGTACCACAATTTCTTGAACCATTTTTGTCTATCCTGGGATATTTAATGTATACCCAAGTTGAGGTTCTTGTAAGCAGTGCAGCCCTGAATTTTGGTGTGGATCTGTCTTATTGATTTTCAGTTTTCCCAAGGTATATTCCCAAGGCTGGAATTGCCCTTGGCTCTGTAGCTCTGTTGTTTACTTGTTTTAGGGAACACAATGCACTCCTCCAGAGAGACAGTTGGCAATTTACATCCCGCCCATCACCATAACAAGTCTCCCTGTTCTCCAGGGCCTGTCTTGCCTTTCTGATTTTTACCCATTTTGCGGATGTCCCTTTTTACAGGTGCGAAATGATACTTCTTTGTAGTTCAGATTTGAATTGCTGGCTTTCTTGCTTGACGGAAAATGGCATATGCGTTTTCTCCTGAATATATTCACGTGAAAACCCATACGCCCTTTATGGCCATTTCCATAATTTTCGAAGTTGTGATGCTTTTCCTGTGTTTAAAGGCGATTCCAATGTACCTCTTCAAATCTGTTTCGTGCCATTCTGCTTCATTTTCTATTCTGCCTCGTGGCTTTCCCTCAACAGATTTTTGGAAGAGCGTAGTCCCATATAACTCTGCTGGTTAGTGAATTGCTGTGGCCCTGAGCTCCATTTTTCAACTCGCGTTTTTGTGAGCTGACCACAAATCCACAATTTTGCTTCAGAACCTATACTTGTTCTGGGGGGCAGGCTGAGACTTTGGTTAATTCCTCTTCATGATGGGAAATTAGGTGACATATGGCCGTCCAAATGCCTACAGCTACTCTCTCATTGATTCTCTCTCTTCCCTTATATCCTCTGCACAATTTGCCAACTGTGCGAACCAGGAGGTTATAGGGGCTGACTCTCCAAGTTGGGAGATTGATATTAAAGCAGCTGGAATGTCAAACTGGAGCTCAAGGAGAGAAAAAAGTAGTAGAGTTTTAGAAACCTTTCACCATCAGATGGTTTCCATTCTCTAGGTTCCCATACATGTTATAACTGTAGTGATATTCCCTTCTACCTGGAGAGTTGGGAACCATGGAATGGGTGGCACGCATTATTGCTTTAAACGGTCTGCATTTTTTCACCCAATTTCACCAATCCTCTCAGTCCCAAGTGACCAGCCTTATGCCACATACAGCTGTCATTGTAGATAGGGTCATTCCAGGTTTCATCAGAACCCCTGAACGTATTGTGTAAGAATTTTACTATTTTTTTTATTTTGTTTTGAAATTCATTTTTATAGTGGGTTTGAGCTGATTCTCACTGCCATGTTTATCTCGTTCTAGACACACTTGGTTCCCTTACAGAGACATATCAATACATAGGTTTTAAAATTCTTACTAGTCAGATATATTTCTCTGCAGGGAATAGGGAAGTTGAGTTCCGTTCACTGAGGAAGAAGTAGGGCTTGTCTCTTCTGTTTTTGAATTATGGAACGGTACCTGTGCTAATATCAAACTTTTGTGCATCTCCCCACCTCTCTTTCCCCTTAAGCAAGCATAAGAGTGTTTTCTAAATCTGAGACTCTGTTCTCTTCCCTATTTCAGTTCATATGTGTCATGTTTACATTCCCTTCATAAGTGATATCTTATGTCAGAATGCACCATGGCCCTTGTCATAATAATGCTCCATGACCGCTGTCATCACAATGTTCCATGCCCTGGTTATCACAATGCTCCATGTTCCTTGTCATCACAATTCTCCACGTCCTTGTCATCAGAATGCTACATGACACTTCTCATCAAAATATTACATGCTCTTGTCATCACAATTCTCCGTGCACTTGTCATTGCAATGCTCCATGCACTGGTCATCACAATGCTCCAAGACCCCTGTCATCACAATGCTCCATTATATTTGTCATCACAATCCTCCATTACATTTGGCATCACATTACTCCCTGCCATTTTCATCGCAATGGACCATGACATATGTCATCACAATGATCCCTGACACCTGTCTTCACAATACTCCATGACCTTCTCTTCACAGTGCTCCATGCCATTGTCATCACAATGTGCCACGCGCATTTCATCACAACAGTCCACAACATTGTCACTGCAACGCTCAATAAATCTTGTAATCACAATGCTCCATGCACTTCTCATCAAAATGCTCTCTCACAAGAGATATCACAGTGTTCCATTGCTAGTCATCACAATATTCCCTCACCCCTGTAATCACAATGTTCCATGACCCTGTCATCACACTGCTACATCTCCTTAGCATCACAATGTTCCATGACCACTGACATCACAATGTTCCATAATCCCTGTCATCAAAATGCTCCATGACCCTTTTCATCCCAAAGCTCCAAGACCCCTGACATCACAGTGTTCTAAAACCCCTGCCATCAAAATGTTCCATTCCATTTTTCATCAAATTGCTGCATACACCGGCCATCAAAATGATCCCTGCCCTTCCCATCACAATGCACCATGCCCTTGTCATCAAAATGCTCCATGACTTGTCATCACAAAGCTCGATGACCCTTGGCATCACAATGCTCCATGTCATTGTCATCACAATGCTCCATGAACCCTCTCATAACATTGCTCAATGTCCTTGTCATCATAAAGCTCCATGACACTTGTCATCACAATGCTCGATGCCCTTGTCATCACAATGCTCCATGCCCTTGTCATTACAATCCTGCATGACCCATGTATCATAGTGTTCCATACCCTTGTCATCACAATGCTCCATGCCCACTCTCATCACAATAATCCATGAAACATTTCAGACCTATATTCCATGCCCTTCTCATCACAATACTCCATTACTCGTGTCAAAACAATGCACCGTGACCCTTACAAAAACAGTGTTCCACGCCCAATCATCACAAGGTTCCATGACACTTGTCATCACAATGCTCAAGACACCTGAAATCACAATGCTCCATGCCCTTGTCGTCATAAACTCCATGACGCATGTCATCAGAATGCTCCATGGCCTTCTCATCGCAATGCTCCCTGCCCTTGTCATGACAATGCTCCAAGACCCTTGTAATCACAATGCTCCATGCCCCTTTTCATCTCAATGCTCCATGAACCCTGTCATCACAATGCACCATGCCCATCATCATAATGCTTCAGGCTGTTGTCACCACAATGAAATCAAAATGCACCATGACCTCTGTCATCATAATAATCCGAACCCTTGTGATTAAAATATTACATAACACTTACCATCACAACACCCCATGACGCTCATCTTAACAATTATCCATGGACTTCTCATCACAATGCTCTATGACATTTGTCATCACAATCCTCAATAAAATTGTCATCACAATGCTCCCTGACACTTGTCGTCAGTATGCTCCTTGAACCCTGTCATGACGAGGCTCCATGCCTTTTTCATCACAATGATCCATGCCCTTTTCATTACAGTGCTCCAAGACACCTGTAATCACAATGCTCCATGCCCTTGTCATCACAAAGCTCCATGACGCATGTCATCAGAATGCTCCATGGCCTTCTCATCACCATGATCCATGCCCTTGTCATCACAATGCTCCAAGACCCCTGTAATCACAATGATCCATGCCCCTTTTCAACAGAATGCTCCATGAGACTTCCCATGAAAAGTCTCCATGGTCTCCTCATCACAATGCTCCAGGACATTGTTATCACCATGCTCCATTCCCTTGTCATCATAATTCTCCATGACCAATATCATCACAATTCTCCATGACCACTGTCATCACAACACTCCATGACACCTGACAACACAATGATCTGGGACTCTTGTCATCACAATGCTCCATTCCCTAGTCATCACAATGCTCGATGACACTTGTCATCAAAATGATCCATGCCCTTGTCATCCCAATGCTCCATAACCCCTGTATTCACAATGCTCCATGATGCTTGTCATCACAGTGTTCCATGTCACCTGTCATCAAAATGCTCCATGCCTTTGTCAGCAAAGTGCTACATGACGTTGTCATTACAATGCTCTACGTGATTGTCATCACAGTACTCCATTACCAATGTCATCACAACCCTCCATGAACCTTGGGATCACATTGCTACATGCCCTTGTCATCACAATGCTCCATGCTCCTTAAAATCAAAATGATCCATGACCTCTGTCATAACAATGCTCCAAGCCATTGTGATCACAATGTTTCATAACACTTGTCATCACAACGCTCCATGATGCCTGTCATCACAATACTCCATGCCCTTTTCATCACAATGCTCCATGACCTTTGTCATCACAATTCTCAATACACTTGTCATCACAATGCTCCCTGACACTTGTCGTCAGTATGCTCCTTGAACCCTGTCACGAAAAGGCTCCATGCCTTTTTCATCACAATGCCCCATGCCATTTACATCACAATGCTCCATGCCATTGTCATCAAAATACTCCACAAGCTTGTCATCAGAATGCTCCATGACCCTTGTCATCACAATTCTCCATGCACTTGTCAGCACAATGCTCCCTGACCCTTGTCATCACAATGCTCCAAGCCATTGTCATCACAATGCTCCATTACCTTTGTCATAAGAATCCTCCATGACACTTGGCATCACAGTGCTCCATGCCATTGTCATCAAAATGGGCCATTACATATGTCATCACATTGCTCCCTTACACCTGTCTTCACAATACTCCATGACCTTCTCATCACAATGCTCCATGCCCTTGTCATCACAATGTGCCATTCCAACTGTCATCGCAATAATTCATGAAACTTATTAGACCAATGTTCCATGCCCTTGTCATCACACTGCTCCATGCCCTTGTTATCACAATGCTCCATGACCCCTGTCATCACAATGCTCCGTGACTCCAGTCATAACATTGCTTCATGACCTTCGTCATCACAATGGTCCATGTCCTCATCATCAACTGTCTCTGTGACTTTTTAACCACAATGCTCCATGAATTTTCATCACAATGCTCTTTGACCCTTGTCATCAAAATGCTCTATGCCTTTCTCAGCACAATGCTCCATGACCCTTGTCATCACAATGCTCCATGCGCTTGTCAGCACAATGCTGCTTGACACAGGTCATCACAATGCACCATGCGCTTGTCATCACAGTGCTCCACAATCTTCTCATCACAATGCTCCACGCACTTCTCATCAAAATGCTCTCTCACCACTGATATCACAATGCTACATCACTATTTGTCACAGTACTCCCTCATCCCTGTCATCACACTGTTCCATGACTCCTGTCATCACAATGCAACATGCACTTATCATCACAATGTTCGATGACCCCTGACATCACAATGTTCCATAACACCTGTCATCAAAATGCTCCATGACCCTTTTCATCAAAATGCTCCAAGACCCCTGACATCACAATGTTCCATAACACTTGTCATCAAAATGTTCCATGACACATTTCATCCAATTGCTCCATGACCCTGTCATCACAATGCTCCCTGCCCTTCTCATCACAATGCACAACGCCCTTGCCATCAAAATGCTCCATGATCTTTGTCATCACAAAGATCCATGACCCTTGGCATCACAATGCTCCATGTCACTGTCATCACAATGCTCCATGAACGCTCTCATCACATTGCTCCATGCACTTGTCTTCACAAAGCTCCATGACACATGTCATCAGAATGCTCCATGGCCTTCTCATCAAAATGCTCCATGCCCTTGCCATCACAATGCTCCATTAGCCCTGTCATAACAATGCTCCATGACCCCTGCCATCACGATATTCCATGGCCTTGTCATCACAAGGCTCCATGACCCTTCTCATCACAATGGTCCAAGACCCCTGTAATCACAATGCTCTATGCCCCTTTTCATCTCAATGATCCATGAACCCTGTCATCACAAATCACCATGCCCATCATCATAATGCTTCATGCTATTTTCATCACAATGAAATCAAAATGCTCCATGACCTCTGTCATAACAATGCTCCAAACCCTTGTGATCACAATATTCATAACACTTGTCATCACAATGCCCCATGACGCTCGTCATCACAATTATCCATGGCCTTCTCATCAGAATGTTCCACGACCTTTTTCAACACAATGCTCAATACACTTGTCATCAAATTCTCCCTGACTCTTGTTTTCTGTATGCTCCTTGAAACCTGTCATGACAAGGCTCCATGCCTTTTTCATCACAATGATCCATGCCCTTTTCATCACAATGCTCCAAGACCACTGTAATCACAATGCTCCATGCCCTTGTCATCACAAAGCTCCATGACGCATGTCATCAGAATGCTCTATGGCCTTCTCATCACCATGATCCATGCCCTTGTCATCACAATGCTCCAAGACCCCTCTAATCACAATGCTCCATGCCCCTTTTCAACAGAATGCTCCATGAGATTTCTCATCAAAAGTCTCCATGGTCTTATCACAATGCTCCAGGACATTGTCATCAACATGCTCCATTCCCTTGTCATCGCAATGCTCCATGACCAATATCATCACAATTCTCCATGACCACTGTCATCACAACACTCCATGACACCTGACAACACAATGATCCGGGACTCTTGTCATCACAATGCTCCATTCCCTAGTCATCACAATGCTCGATGACACTTGTCATCAGAAAGCTCCATGCCTTTGTCATCCCAATGCTCCATAACCCCTGTATTCACAATGCTCCATGATGCTTGTCATCACAGTGTTCTATGACACCTGTCATCACAATGCTCCATGCCTTTGTCAGCAAAATGCTACATGACGTTGTCATTACAATGCTCTACGTGATTGTCATCACAGTACTCCATTACCAATGTCATCACAACCCTCCATGAACCTAGGGATCACATTGCTATATGCCCTTGTCATCACAATGCTCCATGCTCCTTAAAATCAAAATGATCCAAGACCTCTGTCATAACAATGCTCCAAGCCATTGTGATCACAATGTTTCATAACACTTGTCATCACAACGCTCCATGATGCCTGTCATCACAATACTCCATGCCCTTTTCATCACAATGCTCCATGACCTTTGTCAGCACAATTCTCAATACACTTGTCATCACAATGCTCCCTGACACTTGTCGTCAGAATGCTCCTTGAACCCTGTCAAGAAAAGGCTCCATGCCATTTTCATCACAATGCCCCATGCCATTTACATCACAATGCTCCATGCCATTGTCATCAAAATACTCCACAAGCTTGTCATCAGAATGCTCCATGACCATTGTCATCACAAATCTCCATGCACTTGTCTGCACAATGCTCCCTGACCCCTGTCATCACAATGCTCCAAGCCATTGTCATCACAATGCTCCATTACCTTTGTCATCAGAATCCTCCATGACACTTGGCATCACAGTGCTCCATGCCATTGTCATCACAATGGGCCATTACATATGTCATCACAATGCTCCCTGACACCTGTCTTCACAATACTCCATGACCTTCTCATCACAATTATCCATGCCCTTGTCATCACAATGCGCCATTCCAACTGTCATCGCAATAATTCATGAAACTTATTAGACCAATGTTCCATGCCCTTGTCATCACACTGCTCCATGCCCTTGTTATCACAATGCTCCATGACCCCTGTCATCACAATGCTCCGTGGCTCCAGTCATAACATTGCTTCATGACCTTTGTCATCACAATGGTCCATGTCCTCATCATCAACTGTCTCTGTGACTTTTTTAACCACAATGCTCCATGAATTTTCATCACAATGCTCTTTGACCCTTGTCATCAAAATGCTCTATGCCTTTCTCAGCACAATGCTCCATGACCCTTGTCATCACAATGCTCCATGCGCTTGTCAGCACAATGCTGCTTGACACAGGTCATCACAATGCACCATGCGCTTGTCATCACAGTGCTCCACGCACTTCTCATCAAAATGCTCTCTCACCACTGATATCACAATGCTACATCACTATTTGTCACAGTACTCCCTCATCCCTGTCATCACACTGTTCCATGACTCCTGGCATCACAATGCTACATGCACTTATCATCACAATGTTCGATTACCCCTGACATCACAATGTTCCATAACACCTGTCATCAAAATGCTCCATGACCCTTTTCATCAAAATGCTCCATGACCCCTGACATCACAAAGTTCCATAACACGTGTCATCAAAATGTTCCATGACACATTTCATCCAATTGCTCCATGACCCTGTCATCACAATGCTCCCTGCCCTTCTCATCACAATGCACAACGCCCTTGCCATCAAAATGCTCCATGATCTTTGTCATCACAAAGATCCATGACCCTTGGCATCACAATGCTCCATGTCACTGTCATCACAATGCTCCATGAACGCTCTCATCACATTGCTCCATGCCCTTGTCTTCACAAAGCTCCATGACACATGTCATCAGAATGCTCCATGGCCTTCTTATCACAATGCTCCATGCCCTTGCCGTCACAATGTTCCAGTACACCTGTCATAATAATGCTCCATGACCCCTACCATCACGATGTTCCGTGGCCTTCTCATCACAAGGCTCCATGACCCTTCTCATCACAATGCTCCAAGACCCCTGTAATCACAATGCTCCATGCCCATTTTTCATCTCAATGATCCATGAACCCTGTCATCACAATGCACCATGCCCATCATCATAATGCTTCATGCTATTGTCATCACAATGAAATCAAATTGCTCCATGACCTCAGTCATAAGAATGCTCCAAACCCTTGTGATCACAATATTCCATAACACTTGTCATCACAGTGCCCCATGACACTCGTCATCACAATTATCCATGGACTTCTCATCACAATGCTCCATGATCTTTGTCATCACAATGCTCAATACACTTGTCATCAAAATGCTCCCTGACACTTGTTGTCTGTATACTCCTTGAACCCTGTCATGACAAGGCTCCATGCCTTTTTCATCACAATGATCCATGCCCTTTTCATCACAATGCTCCAAGACCCCTTTAAACACAATGCGCCATGCCCTTGTCATCACAAAGTTCAATGACACGTCATCAGAATGCTCCTTGGCCTTCTCCTCACAATGCTCCATGCCCATGTCATCACAATGTTCCAAGACCCCTGTAATCACAATGGTCCATGCCCCTTTTCATCAGTATGCTCCATGAGATTTGTCATCACAAGTCTCTGTGGATTTCTCATCACATTGCTCCAGGAACTTGTCATCACGATCCTTCACGACCTTGTTCTGAACATTCTCAATGGCCCTTGTCATCATAATGCTCCAAGCCCTAGTCATCGCAATGCTCCATTATATATGTCATCAAAATCCTCCATTACATTTGGCATCACAATGCTCCCTGCCATTGTCATTGCAGTGGACCATGACATATATCATCACAATGCTCCCTGACACCTGTCTTTACAATACTCCATGACCTTCTCATCACAATGATCCATGGCCTTGTCATCCCAATGCTCCATGACCCATGTATTCACAATGCTCCGTGACGCTTGTCATCACAGTGCTCCATGACACCTGTCATCACAATGCTCCATGACTTTGTTAGCAACCTGCTACATGACCTTGTCATTTCAATGCTCTATGCGCTTGTCATCACAATACTCCATTTCCATTGTCGTCACAACCCTGCATGAACCTTGAGAGCACATTGCTTCATGCCCTTGTCAACACAATGCTCCATGCTCCTTGAAATCAAAATGATCCATGTCCTCTGTCATCACAATGCTCCAAAGCCTTGTGATCCGAATGTTCCTTAACACTTGTCATCACAATGCTCCATGATGCCTGTCATCACAAAATTCCATGCCCTTTTCATCAGAGTGCTCCATGACATTTGTCATCACAATGCTCAGTACACTTGTCATCACAATGCTCCCTGACACTTGTCATCAGAATGCTCTTTGAACCCTGCCACGAAAAGGCTCCATGCCTTTTTCATCACAATGCCCCATTCCGTTTTCATCACAATGCTCCGTGACCATTGTCATCAAAATGCTCCATGCCTTTGTCGGAAAATGTTTCATGACCCTTGTCATCACAATGTGCCATTCGCTTTTCATCACAACGGTCCAGAAAATTGTCATTGCAATGCTCCATAAAACTTGTAATCACAATGATCCATACAATTCTTATCAAAATGCTCTCTCACCAGAGATATCACAGTGTTCCATCACTAGTTGTCACAATACTCCCTCACCACTGTAATCACAATGTCCCATGACCCCTGTCATCACAATGCTACATCCCTTTATCGTCACAATGTTCCATGACCCCTGACATCACAATATTCTATAACCCCTGTCATCAAAATGTTCCAATACACTTTCCATCATATTGCTGCATGACCCTGTCATCAAAATACTCCCTGCCATTCTCATCACAATGCACCATGCTCTTTTCATCAAAATGCTCCATGACCTTTGTCATCACAAACCGCCAAGACCCTTGGCATCACAATGCTCCATGTCATTGTCATCACAATGCTCCATGAACCCTCTCATCATATTGCTCCATGCCCTTGTCATCACAAAGCTCCATGACACTTGTCATCACAATGCTCGATGCCTTTCTCATCACAATGCCCCATGACCTTGTCATTACAATCCTCCATGACCCATGTATCACAGTGTTCCCTGCCCTTATCATCACAATGCTCTATGCCCACTCTCATCACAGTAATCCATGAAACATTTCAGACCAATGCTCCATGCCCTTCTCATCACAATGCTCCTTTACCTCTGTCAAAACTATGCTCCATGACACCTGCCATCACAATGTTCCACGGCCTTGTCATCACAAGGCTCCATGACACTTGTCATCACAATGCTCCATGACCCCTCTAATCAAAATGCTCCATGCCCTTGTCATCAAAAAGCTACATGACGCATGTCATCAGAATGATCCATGGCCCTGTCATCACAATGCTCCATTCACTTGTCATCACAATGCTCCAAGACCCTTTTAATCAAAATGCTCCATGTGTCTTTTCATCTCAATGCTCCATGAACCCTGTCATCACAATGGACCATGTCCATCATCATAATGCTTCAGGCTATTGTCATCACAATAAAATCAAAATGCTCCATGACCTCTGTCATCACAATGCTCCAATCCCTGGTGATCACAATGTTCCATAAAACTTATCATCACAACACCCCATGACGCTCATCATCACAATTATCCATGGTCTCCTCATCACAATGCTCCATGAACTTTGTCATCACAATGCTCAATACACTTGTCATCACAATGCTCCGTGACACTTGTCATCAGTATGCTCCATTAACCCTGTCATGACACGTCTCCATGCCTTTTTCATCACAATGATCCATGCCCATTTAATCACAATGCTCCAAGACCCATGTAATCACAATGCTCCATGCCCTTGTCACCACAAAGCTCAATGACGCATGTCATCAGAATGCTCCATGGCCTTCTCATCAAAGTGCTCCATGCCCTTGTCATTACAGTGCTCCAAGACCCCTGTAATCACAATGCTCCATGCCCCTTTTCATCTCAATGCTCCATGAACCCTGTCATCACAATGCATCATACCCTTCATCATAATGCTTCCGGCTATTGTCACCACAGTGAAATAAAAATCCTCCATGACCTCTGTCATCACAATTCTCCATGACCCCTGTCATCAAAATACTCCATGAACATTTTCAGCCCAATGCGCCATGACACTTGTCATCACAATGATCCATGCCCTTGTCATCCCAATGCTCCATGACCCCTGTATAAACAATGCTCCGTGACGCTTGTCATCACAGTGCTCCATGACACCTGTCATCAAAATGCTCCATGCCCTTGTCATCCCAATGCTCCATGACTCCTGTATTCACAATGCTCCGTGACGCTTGTCATCACAATGCTCCATGACACATGTCATCACAATGTTCCATGTCTTTGTCAGCAAAATGCTACATGACTTTGTCATTACCATGCTCTATGCGCTTGTCATCACAATACTCCATTACCATTGTCATCACAATCCTCCATGAATCTTGGGATCACATTGCTACATGCCCTTTTCATCACAATGCTCCATGCTCCTTGAAATCAAAATGATCCATGACCTCTGTGATCACAATGCTCCAAACCCTTGTGATCACAATGTTCCATAACACTTGTCATCCCAACGCTCCATGATGCCTGTCATCACAATACTCCATGCACTTTTCATCAAAATGCTCCATCACCTTTGTCATCACAATTCTCAATACACTTGTCATCACAATGCTCCCTGAAACTTGTCATCAGAATGCTCCTTGAACCCTGTCACGAAAAGGTTCCATGCCATTTTCAACACAATGCCCCATGCCGTTTTCATCACAATGCTCCACGCCACTGTCAGCAAAATACTCCACAAGCTTATCATGAGAATGTTCCATGACCCTTGCCATCACAATTCTCCATGCACTTGTCAGCACAATGCTCCCTGACCCTTGTCATCTCAATGCTCCAAGCCACTGTCATCACAATGCACCATTACCTTTGTCATCAGAATCCTCCATGACACCTGGCATCACAATGCTCCATGCCATTGTCATCACAATGGGCCATTACATATGTCATCACAATGTTCCCTGACACCTCTCTTCAAAATACTGCATGACCTGGTCATCACAATGCTCCATGCCGTTGTCACCACATTGCACCATTCAAACAGTCATCGCAATAATCCATGAAACTTATTAGACCAATGCTCCATGCCCTTGTCATCACAATGCTCCTTGACCCTTGTAATCACAATGCTCCATAAACTTTTCATCACAATGCTCTTTGATCCTTGTCATCACAATGCTCTATGCCTTTCTCAGCGCAAAGCTCCGTGATCCTTCTCATCACAATGCTCCATACGCTTGTCAGCACGATGCTCCATGACACATGTCATCATAATGCACCATGCGCTTGTCATCACAGTGCTCCACATGCTTGTCATCACAATGCTCCATAAACCTTATCATCACAATGCTCCATGCACTTCTCATCAAAATGCTCTCTCACCACAGATATCACAATGTTACATGACTATTCGTCACAATACTCCCTCACCCCTGTTATCACAATGTTCCATGAACCCTGTCATCACAATGCTACATGCACTTATCATCACAATGTTCGATGACCCCTGACATCACAATGCTCCATAACTCCTGTCATCAAAATGCTCCATGGCCCTTTTCATCATAATGCTCCATGAGCCCTGACATCACAATGTTCCATAACACATGTCATCAAAATATTCCATGACAGTTTTCAACAAATTGCTCCATGACCCTGTCATCACAATGCTCCCTGCCCTTCTCATCACAATGCACAACGCCCTTGTCATCAAAATGCTCCATGACCTTTGTCATCACAAATATCCATGACCCTTGGCATCACAATGCTCCATGTCATTGTCATCACAATGCTCCATGAACACTCTCATCACGTTGCTCCATGCTCTTGTCATCACCAAGGTCCATGACACATGTCATCAGAATGCTCCATGGCCTTCTCATCACAATGCTCCATGTCCTTGCCGTCACAATTCTCCTGTACCCCTGTCATAACAATGCTCCATGACCCCTGCCATCACGATGTTCCGTGGCCTTGTCATCACAAGGCTCCATGACCCTTCTCATCACAATGCTCGAAGACCCTTGTAATCACAATGCTCCATGCCCATTTTTCATCTCAATGATCCATGAACCCTGTCATCACAATGCACCATGCCCATCATCATAATGCTTCATGCTATTGTCATCACAATGAAATCAAAATGCTCCATGACCTCTGTCATCACAATGCTCCCTGCCCTTCTCATCACAATGCACAACGCCCTTGTCATCAAAATGCTCCATGGCCTTTGTCATCACAAAGATCCATGACCCTTGGCATCACAATGCTCCATGTCATTGTCATCACAATGCTCCATGAACACTCTCATCACGTTGCTCCATGCCCTTGTCATCACAATGCTCCATGCTCCTTGAAATCAAAATGATCCATGTCCTCTCTCATCACAATGCTCCAAACCCTTGTGATCCCAATGTTCCATAACACTTGTCATCACAATGCTCCATGATGCCTGTCATCACAAAATTCCATGCTGTTTTCATCAGAGTGCTCCATGACATTTGTCATCACAATGCTCAGTACACTTGTCATCACAATGCTCCATGTCATTGTCATCACAATGCTCCATGAACCCTCTCATCACATTGCTCCATGCCCTTGTCATCACAAAGCTCCATGACACTTGTCATCACAATGCTCGATGCCTTTCTCATCACAATGCCCCATGACCTTGTCATTACAATCCTCCATGACCCATGTATCACAGTGTTCCCTGCCCTTATCATCACAATGCTCTATGCCCACTCTCATCACAGTAATCCATGAAACATTTCAGACCAATGCTCCATGCCCTTCTCATCACAATGCTCCTTTACCTCTGTCAAAACTATGCTCCATGACACCTGCCATCACAATGTTCCACGGCCTTGTCATCACAAGGCTCCATGACACTTGTCATCACAATGCTCCACGACCCCTCTAATCAAAATGCTCCATGCCCTTGTCATCAAAAAGCTACATGACGCATGTCATCAGAATGATCCATGGCCCTGTCATCACAATGCTCCATTCACTTGTCATCACAATGCTCCAAGAACCTTTTAATCAAAATGCTCCATGCGTCTTTTCATCTCAATGCTCCATGAACCCTGTCATCACAATGGACCATGCCCATCATCATAATGCTTCAGGCTATTGCCAGCACAGTAAAATCAAAATGCTCCATGACCTCTGTCATCACAATGCTCCAATCCCTGGTGATCACAATGTTCCATAAAACTTATCATCACAACACCCCATGACGCTCATCATCACAATTATCCATGGTCTTCTCATCACAATGCTCCATGAACTTTGTCATCACAATGCTCAATACACTTGTCATCACAATGCTCCGTGACACTTGTCATCAGTATGCTCCATTAACCCTGTCATGACACGTCTCCATGCCTTTTTCATCACAATGATCCATGCCCATTTAATCACAATGCTCCAAGACCCATGTAATCACAATGCTCCATGCCCTTGTCACCACAAAGCTCAATGACGCATGTCATCAGAATGCTCCATGGCCTTCTCATCAAAGTGCTCCATGCCCTTGTCATTACAGTGCTCCAAGACCCCTGTAATCACAATGCTCCATGCCCCTTTTCATCTCAATGCTCCATGAACCCTGTCATCACAATGCATCATACCCTTCATCATAATGCTTCCGGCTATTGTCACCACAGTGAAATAAAAATCCTCCATGACCTCTGTCATCACAATTCTCCATGACCCCTGTCATCAAAATACTCCATGAACATTTTCAGCCCAATGCGCCATGACACTTGTCATCACAATGATCCATGCCCTTGTCATCCCAATGCTCCATGACCCCTGTATAAACAATGCTCCGTGACGCTTGTCATCACAGTGCTCCATGACACCTGTCATCAAAATGCTCCATGCCCTTGTCATCCCAATGCTCCATGACTCCTGTATTCACAATGCTCCGTGACGCTTGTCATCACAATGCTCCATGACACATGTCATCACAATGTTCCATGTCTTTGTCAGCAAAATGCTACATGACTTTGTCATTACCATGCTCTATGCGCTTGTCATCACAATACTCCATTACCATTGTCATCACAATCCTCCATGAATCTTGGGATCACATTGCTACATGCCCTTTTCATCACAATGCTCCATGCTCCTTGAAATCAAAATGATCCATGACCTCTGTGATCACAATGCTCCAAACCCTTGTGATCACAATGTTCCATAACACTTGTCATCCCAACGCTCCATGATGCCTGTCATCACAATACTCCATGCACTTTTCATCAAAATGCTCCATCACCTTTGTCATCACAATTCTCAATACACTTGTCATCACAATGCTCCCTGAAACTTGTCATCAGAATGCTCCTTGAACCCTGTCACGAAAAGGTTCCATGCCATTTTCAACACAATGCCCCATGCCGTTTTCATCACAATGCTCCACGCCACTGTCAGCAAAATACTCCACAAGCTTATCATGAGAATGTTCCATGACCCTTGCCATCACAATTCTCCATGCACTTGTCAGCACAATGCTCCCTGACCCTTGTCATCTCAATGCTCCAAGCCACTGTCATCACAATGCACCATTACCTTTGTCATCAGAATCCTCCATGACACCTGGCATCACAATGCTCCATGCCATTGTCATCACAATGGGCCATTACATATGTCATCACAATGTTCCCTGACACCTCTCTTCAAAATACTGCATGACCTGGTCATCACAATGCTCCATGCCGTTGTCACCACATTGCACCATTCAAACAGTCATCGCAATAATCCATGAAACTTATTAGACCAATGCTCCATGCCCTTGTCATCACAATGCTCCTTGACCCTTGTAATCACAATGCTCCATAAACTTTTCATCACAATGCTCTTTGATCCTTGTCATCACAATGCTCTATGCCTTTCTCAGCGCAAAGCTCCGTGATCCTTCTCATCACAATGCTCCATACGCTTGTCAGCACGATGCTCCATGACACATGTCATCATAATGCACCATGCGCTTGTCATCACAGTGCTCCACATGCTTGTCATCACAATGCTCCATAAACCTTATCATCACAATGCTCCATGCACTTCTCATCAAAATGCTCTCTCACCACAGATATCACAATGTTACATGACTATTCGTCACAATACTCCCTCACCCCTGTTATCACAATGTTCCATGAACCCTGTCATCACAATGCTACATGCACTTATCATCACAATGTTCGATGACCCCTGACATCACAATGCTCCATAACTCCTGTCATCAAAATGCTCCATGGCCCTTTTCATCATAATGCTCCATGAGCCCTGACATCACAATGTTCCATAACACATGTCATCAAAATATTCCATGACAGTTTTCAACAAATTGCTCCATGACCCTGTCATCACAATGCTCCCTGCCCTTCTCATCACAATGCACAACGCCCTTGTCATCAAAATGCTCCATGACCTTTGTCATCACAAATATCCATGACCCTTGGCATCACAATGCTCCATGTCATTGTCATCACAATGCTCCATGAACACTCTCATCACGTTGCTCCATGCTCTTGTCATCACCAAGGTCCATGACACATGTCATCAGAATGCTCCATGGCCTTCTCATCACAATGCTCCATGTCCTTGCCGTCACAATTCTCCTGTACCCCTGTCATAACAATGCTCCATGACCCCTGCCATCACGATGTTCCGTGGCCTTGTCATCACAAGGCTCCATGACCCTTCTCATCACAATGCTCGAAGACCCTTGTAATCACAATGCTCCATGCCCATTTTTCATCTCAATGATCCATGAACCCTGTCATCACAATGCACCATGCCCATCATCATAATGCTTCATGCTATTGTCATCACAATGAAATCAAAATGCTCCATGACCTCTGTCATCACAATGCTCCCTGCCCTTCTCATCACAATGCACAACGCCCTTGTCATCAAAATGCTCCATGGCCTTTGTCATCACAAAGATCCATGACCCTTGGCATCACAATGCTCCATGTCATTGTCATCACAATGCTCCATGAACACTCTCATCACGTTGCTCCATGCCCTTGTCATCACAATGCTCCATGCTCCTTGAAATCAAAATGATCCATGTCCTCTCTCATCACAATGCTCCAAACCCTTGTGATCCCAATGTTCCATAACACTTGTCATCACAATGCTCCATGATGCCTGTCATCACAAAATTCCATGCTGTTTTCATCAGAGTGCTCCATGACATTTGTCATCACAATGCTCAGTACACTTGTCATCACAATGCTCCATGTCATTGTCATCACAATGCTCCATGAACCCTCTCATCACATTGCTCCATGCCCTTGTCATCACAAAGCTCCATGACACTTGTCATCACAATGCTCGATGCCTTTCTCATCACAATGCCCCATGACCTTGTCATTACAATCCTCCATGACCCATGTATCACAGTGTTCCCTGCCCTTATCATCACAATGCTCTATGCCCACTCTCATCACAGTAATCCATGAAACATTTCAGACCAATGCTCCATGCCCTTCTCATCACAATGCTCCTTTACCTCTGTCAAAACTATGCTCCATGACACCTGCCATCACAATGTTCCACGGCCTTGTCATCACAAGGCTCCATGACACTTGTCATCACAATGCTCCACGACCCCTCTAATCAAAATGCTCCATGCCCTTGTCATCAAAAAGCTACATGACGCATGTCATCAGAATGATCCATGGCCCTGTCATCACAATGCTCCATTCACTTGTCATCACAATGCTCCAAGAACCTTTTAATCAAAATGCTCCATGCGTCTTTTCATCTCAATGCTCCATGAACCCTGTCATCACAATGGACCATGCCCATCATCATAATGCTTCAGGCTATTGCCAGCACAGTAAAATCAAAATGCTCCATGACCTCTGTCATCACAATGCTCCAATCCCTGGTGATCACAATGTTCCATAAAACTTATCATCACAACACCCCATGACGCTCATCATCACAATTATCCATGGTCTTCTCATCACAATGCTCCATGAACTTTGTCATCACAATGCTCAATACACTTGTCATCACAATGCTCCGTGACACTTGTCATCAGTATGCTCCATTAACCCTGTCATGACACGTCTCCATGCCTTTTTCATCACAATGATCCATGCCCATTTAATCACAATGCTCCAAGACCCATGTAATCACAATGCTCCATGCCCTTGTCATCACAAAGCTCAATGACGCATGTCATCAGAATGCTCCATGGCCTTCTCATCAAAATGCTCCATGCCCTTGTCATTACAGTGCTCCAAGACCCCTGTAATCACAATGCTCCATGTCCCTTTTCATCAGACTGCTCCATGAGACTTGTCATCAGAAGTCTCAATTGTCTTCTTATCAAAGTGCTCTAGGAACTTATCACCAAAATGCTCCATGATCACTGTCATCACAATACTCCATGAACATTTTCAGCCCAATGCTCCATGACCTTCTCATCAAAATGCTCCATGACCCCTGTCATCACAATACTCCATGAACATTTTCAGTCCAATGCTCCATGACCACTGTCATCACAAGAATCCATGCCCTTGTCATCCCAATGCTCCATGACCCCTGTATTCACAATGCTCCGTGACGCTTGTCATCACAGTGCTCCATGACACCAGTCATCACAATGCTCCATGCCTTTGTCAGCAAAATGCTACCTGACCTTGTCATTGCGATGCTCTATTCTCTTGTCAACACAATACTCCATTACCATTGTCATCACTGTCCTCCATGAACTTTGGGATCACATTGCTTCATGCCCTTGTCATCACAATGTTTCATGCTCCTTGAAATCAAAATGATCCATGACCTCTGTCATCACAATTTTCAAAACACTTGTGATCACAATGTTCCATAACAGTTGTCATCACAACGCTCCATGATGCCTGTCATCACAATACTCCATGCCCTTTTCATCACAATGCTCCATGACTTTTGTAATCACAATTCTCAATACACTTGTCAACACAATGCCCCATTCCTTTTTCATTACAATGCTCCATGCCATTGTCATCAAAATACTCCACAAGCTTGTCATCAAAATACTCCATGTCCCTTTTCATCACAATTCTCCATGCACTTGTCAGCACAATGCTCCATGACCCTTGTAATCACAATGCTGCAAGCCATTTTCATCACAATGCTCCATTACCTTTGTCATCAGAATCCTCCATCACACTTGGCATCACAATGCTCCATGCCATTGTCATCACTATGGGCCATTACATATGTCATCACAATGCTCCCTGACACCTGTCTTCACAATACTGCATGACCTGGTCTTCACAATGCTCCATGCCCTTTTCATCACAATGCACCTTTCAAACTGTCATCACAATAATCCATGTAACATATTAGACTCATGCTCCATTCCCTTGTCATCACAATGCTCCATGCCCTTGTTATCACAATGGTCCATGACCCCTGTCATCACAATGCTCCATGCCTCCATTCATCACAATGCTTCATGACCTTTGTCATCACAATGGTCCATGCCCTCGTCATCAACAGTCTCTGTGTCATATTTAACCACAATGCTACATGAACTTTTCATCACAATGCTCTTTGACCCTTGTCATAACAATGCTCTATGCCTTTCTCAGCACAATGCTCCATGACCCTTGTCATCACAATGCTCCATGCGCTTGTCAGCACAATGCTCCATGACCCATTTCATCACAGTGCACCCTGCACTTTTCATCACAGTGCTCCACAATCTTGTCACCACAATGCTCTATAAAATTTGTCATCACAATTCTCCATGCACTTCTCATCAAAATGCTCTCTCAACACTGATATCAAAATGTTACATCACTATTCATCACAATACTCCCTCACCCATGTCATCACAATGTTCCGTGACTTCTGTCTTTGCAATGCTACATGCACATATCATCACAAAGTTCGATGACCACTGACATCACAATGTTCCATAACCCCTGTAATCAAAATGCTCCATAACACTTTTCCTCAAAATGCTCAATGAGCCCTGACATCACAATGTTCCATAACAACTGTCATCAAAATATTCCATGACTTTTTTCATCAGATTGCTCTATAACCCTGTCATCACAATGCTCCCTGCCCTTCTCATCACAATGTACCACGCCCTTGTCATCAAAATGCTCCATGACCTTTGTCATCAGAAGGATCCATGACCCTTGGCATCTCAATGCTCCATGCCATTGTCATCACAATGCTCCATGAACCCTCTAATCACAATGCTCCATGCCCCTTTGCATCTCAATGCTCCATGAACCCTGTCATCAAAATGCACCTTGCCCATCATCATAATGCTTCAGGCTATTGTCATCACAATGATATCAAAATATTCGATGATCTATCTCATCACAATGCTCCAAATCCTTCTGATCACAATTTTCCATAACACTTATCATCACAACGTCCCATGACGCCCATCATCACAATTATCCATGGTCTTCTCATCACAGTGCTCCATGACCTTTATCATCACAGTGCTCTATACACTTGTCATCACAATTCTCCCTGACACTTGTCATCAGTATGCTCCTGGAACCCTGTCATGACAAGGCTCCATAACATTTTCATAACAATGATCCATGCCAATTTCATCACAATGCTCCAAGACACCAGTAATCACAATGCTCCATGCACTTGTCATCACAATGCCGCAAGACCCCTGTAATCACAATACTCCATGCCCCTTTTCATCAGAATGCTCCATGAGACATGTTATTACAAGGCTCCATGGTCTTCTCATCACAATGCTCCAGGAACTTTTCATCAGAGTGCTCCATTCCCTTGTCATCACAATGCTCCATGACCACTGTCCTCACAATACTTCCTGAACATTTTCACGCCAATTCTCCAGGAACTTCTCATCACAATGCTTCATGATCCCTATCATCACAATGCTCCATGACCACTGTCATCACAACGCTCCATGACCCCTAACAACACAGTGATCCGGGACTCTTGTCATCACAAAGCTCCATTCCCTAGTCATCACAATGCTCCATGAACATTTTCAGCCCAATGCTCCATGACACTTGTCATCACAATGATCCATGCCTTTGCCATCCCAATGCTCCATGACCCCTGTAATCACAATGATCCATGATGCTTCTCATCACAGTGCTCTATGACCCTTATCATCACAATGCTCCATGCCTGTGTCAGCAAAATGCTACATGACCTTGTCATCAAAATGCTCCATTTGCTTGTCATCACAATACTCCCTTACCATTGTCATCACAATCCTCCAGGAACCTTGGGATCACATTGCTTCATGCCCTTGTCATCCCAATGCTCCATGCTCCTTGAAAACACAATGATCCATGACTTCTATCATCACAATGCTCCAAAACATAGTGATCACAATGTTCCATAACACTTGTCATCACAACGCTCCATGATGCCTGTCATCACAATACTCCATGCCCTTTTCGTCAAAATGCTCCATGATCTTTTTCATCACCATTCTCAATACACTTGTCATCACAATGTTCCCTGACACTTGTCGTCAGAATGCTCCTTGAAACCTGTCATGAAATGGCTTCATGCCTTTTTCATCACAATGCTCCCTGCCCTTTTCATCATAATGCTCCATGCCATTGTCGTCACAGTACTCCACAAGCTTGTCATCAGAATGCTCCATGACACTTGTCATCACAATGCTCCATGGCCACTGTCATCACAATGCTCCATACCCCTTGTCATTACTGTGCTCCATGACGCTCGTCCTCACAATTATCCATGGTCATCTCATCACAATGCTCTACGCCCTTGTCATCAAATGCTCCATGACCCTTGTCATCACAATGCTCCATGGCCACTGTCATCACAATGCTCCATTCCCCTTGTCATTACAGTGCTCCATGATGCTCGTCATCACAATTATCCATGGTCATCTCATCACAATGCTCCACGGTCTTGCCATCACAATGCTCCTTGCCCTGGTCATCACAATGCTCCATGTCCCCTGTCATCACAATTCTCCTCGTTCTTGGCATCACTATGCTCCATGACAGTTCTCATCACTGTGTTACATGATTTGTCATCACAATTCTCTATGCACTTGTCATTGCAATGCTCCATGACCCCTGTCATAGGAAGCTCCATGTGCTTCTCATCACAATGCTTCATGAACTTGTCATCAAAATTCTCAATGGCCCTTGTCATCACAATGCTCCATGCCCTTGTCATCACAATGCTTCATGTCCCTTGTCATCACAATGCTCCAAGCCCTTGTCATCAAAATGCTCCATTACATTTGTCATCACAATCCTCCATGACACTTGGCATCACAATGTTCGATTCCATTGTCATCGCAATGGACCATGACATATGTCATCACAATGCTTCCTGAGACCTGTCTTCAAAATACTCCATGACCTTCTCATCACAATGCTCCATGCCTTTGTCATCAGACTGAACCATGCCCACTGTCATCACAATAATCCATGAAACATGTCAGGCCAATGCTCCATGCACCTGTCATCACAATGCTCATTGCCTTTTCATCACAATGCTCTATGTCCCCTGTCATCACAATGCTCCGTGACTCCAGTCATCACAATGCTTCATGACATTTGTCATCACAATGGTCCATGCCCTCGTCATCACAAGGCTCTGTGACCTTTGTCACCAAAATGTTCCATGAAATTTTCATCACAATGCTCGTTGACCATTCTCATCACAATGCTCCATGCCTTTGTCAGAACATGGCACCATGACCCATGTCATCACAATGCGCCATGTGCTTGTCATAACAATGCTCCAAAACCTTGTCATCACAATGCTCCATAAAACTTGTCATCACAATGCTCCATGCATTTATTATCAAAATGCTCTCTCACGAATGATATCAAAATGTTCCCTCACTTGTCATCACAATACACCCAATCCCCTGTCATCACAATGGTCCACAACACCGTCATGAAAATGTTCCATGACTCCTGACATCACAATGTTTCATAACCACTGTCATCAAAATGTTCCATGACACTTTTCATCAAATTGCTCCTTGACCCCTGTCATCACAATACTCCATGAACATTTTCAGCCCAATGCTCGATGATGTTCTCATCACAATGCTCCATGACCTCTGTCATCACAATGCCCCATGACCACTGTCATCACAACGCTCCATGAACCCTGACAACACAATGATCCGGGACTCTTGTCATCAAAATGCTCCATGCCCTTGTCATCCCAATGCTCCATGAACCCTTTAATCACAATGCTCCATGACGCTTGTCATCACAGTGCTCCATGAACCTTGTCATCACAATGCCTTTGTCAGCAAAATGATACATAATCTTGTCATCACAATGCCCCATGTGCTTGTCATCACAATCCTCCATGACCCTTTGGATCATATTGCTTTATGCCCTTGTCATCTCTATCTTGCCTTTCTGGTTTTTACAGATTTTCGGATGCCCTTTTTGACCAGTGGCAAGCGACAATTCTTTGTAGTGTGGATTTGCATTGTGCACTTGCTTGATTGGCCAAAAAGGGCCTATGCCATTTCTCCTGAATATATTCAGGAGAAAAGTCATACGCTGCTTTTGGTCAAGTGCATCATTCTCGAAGTTGTGATGCCTTTCCTGTGCTTTAAAGGCGATTCCAATTTACCTCTTGATATATGTTTTGTGCAATTCCGCCTCATTTTCAAGTCCGCTTTGTTGCCTTCCCTCAACAGATTTTTGGAAGAGAGTAGTCCTTTATAACTCTGCAGGTTTTTGATTTGCTTTGCCCCTGAGCTCCAATTTTCAAATCCCATTATTGGGAGCTGACCGCAAATCCACAATTTTGCTTCAGGACCTATACTGGTTCCAGGGGTGGCTATACTGGTTCCCTGTGGGTGGCTGAGGCTTTGGTTAATTCTTCTTCCTGACGGGAATTTAGAGTGACATGTGTCCGTCCAAATGCCTACATCTACTCTCTGATTGGTTCTCCCTCTTCCCTTTCATCCTCTGCACAATTAGCAAACTGTGCGAACCAGGAGTTTATAGGGGATGACTCTCCTAAGTTGGGAGATTGATAGTAAAGTAGTTGGAATGCCAAACTGTAGCACAAGGAGAGGAAAATGTAGGAGACTTTCAGAAACCTTTCGCCATCACAGGGTGTCCATTCTCTAGGTTTCCCATACATGTTATAACTGTAGTGATATTCCCTTCTACCTGGAAATTTGGGACCCATGGAATGGTGGCATGCATTACTACTTTAAAGGGTCTGCATTTTCTCTCCCAATCTCACCAGTCCTCTCAGTCCCAAGTGTCCAGCCTTATGTCTCATCTAGCTGTCTTTGCAGATAGGGTCATTCTAGGTTTCATCAGAACCCCTGAAGGAATTGTATAAGAATTTCGCTGTTTTTTTGTTTTGTTTTTGAAATTAATTTTTATAATGGGGTTGAGCTGATTTTCACTGACGTGTTTATGTCGGTCTAGACACACTTGATTCCCTTACAGAGGAATATCAATACATAGGTTTTAAGATTCTTACTAATCAGATATATTCCTCTGTGGGGAATAGGGGTTTTGAGTCCCGTTCACTGAGGAAGGTGTAGGTCTTGTCTATTCTGTATTTGGTTTATGGAATGGTACCTGTGCTAATATCAAACTCTGGTTTTATGCATCACTCCACCTCTCCTTTCCCCTTAAGGAGGCATAAGAGTGTTTTCTAAATGTGAGACGCTGCTCTCTTTCCTAATTCAGTTCATGTGTTGTGATGTTGACATTCCCTCTGTAAGTGATATCTTATGATAAGATTCTTTTTCTGTGTGACTAATTTCCCTTAGAATCATCATACCTAAATCCTCTCATTATGCTGCTACTGGCCTTATGACATTGATTTCACGTCTGAGTGATATTCCGTTGTACAAAATTACCACAATTTCTTTATGCATTTATCTTTTTCCTGGGATACTTTAGGTGTACCGAAGTTGAGGTTCTTGTATGCAGAGCAGCCCTAAATTTTGGGGTGCCTGTGTCTTGTTGATATTTAGTCTTCCCAAGTTATATGTCCATGAGTTGAAGTCCCCTTTGCTCGGGGGCTTTGTATTTTAGATGTTTTAGGAAACAGCATACACTTCTTCAGAGTAGCTCTTGGATATTTATACCCCACCCATCAGCGTGACTAGTCTCCCTGTTTTCCATGGCCTCTCCTGCATTTTTGATTTGTACACATTTTTTGGATGGCCTTTCTGAGCAGTGGAAATTGAGACTTCTTTATTGTGCGGATTTGCATTTCCCTCTTGCTTGGTTGGCCTAAACTCTGTATGTGATTTTTTCCTGAAGATATTCACGAAAAAAACGCATACACCCTTTTGCCCAACTGCATCATTTTAGAAATTCTGCTGCTTTTCATATGTTTTAAGTGTGAGTACAATCTACCTTTTGAAAAATGTTTCCTGCAATTCTGCCTCTCATTCAGAACCTCTTCGTTGCCTTACCTGAATATATTTTTGGACGTTGGTTATCATTTATATCTTTGCAGGTCTTTGAATTGTCTGCTCCTGAGCTCCATTTTGCAACTCGCTTTTTTTGTGAGCTGACCGCCAAACCATTGGATTGATTCCGGCCCTATTCTGATCCTGGGGAGGCAGGCTGAGCCTTTGGTTAATTCTTGTTCCTAATGGGAAATTAGAGTGACATGTGCCTGTCAAAACTCCTACAGCTAATCTCTCACTGGTTCCTCCTCTTCCCATTTATCCTCTGCAAAAATTGCAAACTGTGTGATACAGGAGGTTAAAGGTGCTGATTCTCCAAGTGGGGAGATTGTTAGTAATGTGGCTGGAATGGCGAACCCCAGCACCAGGAGATCAAAAATGAGGTGCATTTTAGACACCTCTCCTGAGCACACGGTGTACATTCATCTCGGTTTCCCAGGCATGTTTTCCCTGTCAGAAGATTCCCTTGAACCTGCCGATTTGGGACCCATGGAATGGGTACCAGGCAGTATTACTTTACAAGGTCTGCATTTCCTCACCCAGCCTCTCTAACATCTCTTAGCGTGCATAGCTTCCAGCCTTATATATCATCCTGCTGTGGGTCTACATGTGTTCAATCCATGTTACATCGTAGCCCTTCAACAAAAGTTGTAAGAATTTTTGTCTGTCTCACTGTTTTTATAAATATATTTAAATTTATTTTTATATTGGTTACAGCTGATTTTCAAAGCTCTGTTTTTTGCTGCTGTACATCCACTTGATTCATGTACTGTGAGACAACAATAAATTCTTTCTCAGATGCTTACGAGTCATATGTATTATTTTCCAGTGACTTGAGTGGACTGAGTGCAGTTCTTTGAGGTACCGTGTAGGCCTTGCCAGTTATTCAATTCGGTACTTGGTATGGTATCTTTGCTAATTTCAACCTCCTGGATAATACCTCACCATTCCCCACCTTTCCCATTTAGCAGCCTTATGTCTATTTTCTACATATTTGACTATGTTTCTGTTTTGTAGTTTATTTCATGTGTAGCCATTTTTGATTCCACCTTTAAGTGACATCTTATGATATGTGTCTTTTTCTTTCTGACATGTGTCACTTAGAATGATCGTATGTAACTCCTCCAGAGTTGTTCCAACTGGCCTTATTTCATTGATTTCTGGATGAGTAATATTCCACTCTACATAAGTACCCCATCTCTTTTATCCATTTTATCCTTCCAGGGACATTTAGGTTATATCCAAGTGGAGGCCCTTTTTAACAGAGAGGTGGTAAACGTTGGGGTGCCTGTTTTCTGTCATTTTTGTTTTTCCCAAGGTATACACCCATGAGTGCAAGTGCCCTATGCTCTGTAGCTCAGTTATCAGATGTTTTAGCAAACACAATACACTTCTCCAGAGTGGCCGTTGGCAAATTACATTTCCACTATCAGCCTCACAGGGCTCCCTTTTCTCCTCACACTGTCCTGCATTTCTGGTGTTTACACATTATGTGGATGACCCTTCTGACTGATGTGAAGTGATACATTTTGTAATATTGATTTCCAGTGCCCACCTGTTTGGTTGGATAAAAAGTGCGAATGGCCTTTACTTTAATATATTCAGAAAAAATATGCATACGCCCTTTTGGGCCAAGTGCATCATTGGCGATATTCAGCCCCTTTTCTTGTTCTTTAATGCGGAGTCCTTTCTACCTCTTCAAATCTCTTTCCTGCCACTCTCCCTTGCTTACAACTCCTTTTCTGGGACTTACCTCAGGATATTTTTCAACAATAGATATTTTCAACTCTGCAGTTTCATGAATTTTAGTGCCCCTGAGTTCCATTTTTCAACTTGTGTTTTTGGAAACTGGACACAAAACAGCGGGATTTCCTCTAGCCCTATTCTCTTTCCATGGGCAATTCTAGCCTTTGATGAATTTGTCTTCCGGATTGGAAATTAGAGTGGCATGTGCCTGTCCGAACACCTAAGACTTGTCTCTAAATTTTTCTCATCCTTCCACTTCATCCTCTGGACAAATTCCAAACTGTGTGCAACAGGATGTTGACGGTGCTGATATCCCCAAGTGAGGAGATTGTTAGGAAAGATGCTGGAGGGGTGAACACGAGCACCAGGCGATGAGGAGATGAGGTGCCTTTTCCAAACTCTTTCCGATCAAACGGTGTACCATCCTCTAGGTGTGACAGGCATGTTTTAGCTGTAGGAAGGGTCCCGTGCATGGAAGGAGAACACCAGGGAATTTTCCAAATCAGTGCCTCCCCGAACCCCAAACTGGGGAATTTTTAAGCTACAGCTACACGTATGTCCATTAAGGGCCTTGGGAAATAGGCAGAGCCCAAACTTTAGATGATTGAAATCTTCAGGTTCAGAAGCGCTCACCATCGGCCTTGCTTAGGTTACATTTTATCTGTCAATGATAGATGATGTCAATAAAAATATCGATTCTTTTTCAGATTATTTCCCCTTATAGGCTATTGCAAAATATTCAGTGTAGTTCCCTGTGCTATACAGTAGTTCCTTGTTGATGATCTATTTTATACATAGCAGTGTGTATGTGTTAATCCCAAACTGTTAATTTATCCCTTCTCCTACCTTTCCCCTTTGGTAATAATAAATTATAAGTTTTTATGCTTCTCAGAAATGGGGGAGCTGAAAGAGAGGTATCCTTTTCAATGGAAAAGCATTCAAAACAAGATTGAAGCCTCAGCCAAGAGTATTCGATGTACATCCATGGAAATAAATCACTTCATTTCTCTAATGTTGACCTGACAAATAAGACAGACATCTTCAATGAACTTGCTTATAGTAAAGTGATGGAAATATCAAAGTTAAGTCTTAGAAAAATCTTATTTTACCCGAGCATTATACACTGCTCTATGTTAACTACAGTTTGGCTCACACATCTGTTCAATGAAGTTACAATGTTCTCAATTTCTGTTACTGATCATGCAGAGGGGACCCCAACAGGAGTCCCCGTGCCCAGTGTCATTGGAGCCAACAGATCAAGACTGAGTTTGGTTCAGAAGCAAAGGAAACATTATTTTGAAAACCGAATGGAGATGTGAGAGCGTGAAATCCCCCACGGGCTGTGGGCTGGGATGCTGTGTAGGGATCCCGGCAGCATCAGTGGGAGTTAGGGGATGGAGCTCTCGAGGGCTGGGTTGGCTGCAGCTCAGGCTCTATGCCGTGGAGTCTGCATGGGACTCCGCTAGCTGAGGTGTCGACCCAGCCATTCTGCACTAGGAATTCGGGTCTGAAGTGCCGGGTGTGGGACCTCTGCATGCGGAACCCTAGGAGCACGTGAAATTAGACAAAGCACAAAGGAAAAACAGCTTAGAATTTATTTTATTTCCCAGATTCTCTTTTTTTTCTCCCAGGAATTTTTAATGAACTTTGCCAGAGACGAACACCTCCTCTGCTTTTTGTTCCGTTCCTCATTCTTGGGATGTTGAGGGTGCGGACTCCTCTTTTGTAACTGCTTCATGCTGTGGTGGGAGCCCTGATACCTGGGGCGAGGGGAAAAAACGTCTCCCCACCAGCCTCCATGTGAGGTTGATTGTCCCAAAGCCTCCTGCCTCACTTCTCGTCTGCCTGAGCACCAGCATTGGAAGTGTTATAGATTCTAATGACCTTTAAAGGTCCAGGAAAGAGATGCGCAGAGATGCTGAGGTGGCAGGTTTCAACCCACCCCACATTTGTTCGGTGACCTTAGGCTGACGTTTTTTGCCAGCCTAGATGCTCTGACCAGTAGTCTGTGCTTTCTTTAATTAGGTCCCTGAATTAATGTACAAACAGCACCATGTGTCAGAGCCCTGCCCGTGCAACTCCCAGACCGTCGAGGGTCAGTGGTGATCCAGGACCATGACGTCCACTGAGTCAACGGCCTTTAGAAGTAGCCAGCAGTCCAGCCGGTCATATTGGCCACCATCACCGTGGTGTCTGTAGGGTTTTCTATGGTGAAAGCGTGATATACGTTTCCCCCGCCAAGCTTATTAGCTCCCCTCTGGGTGCAGTAAGTCCTGCAAGCAGTAGTCTGCTCTTTCGGGGCACAGTCTTGTTGTTTTCTGAGAGAAACTCCAGGTCAAGTGATGGTCACACGAGTCATCTTGGGGGCCCGTTGCCCCCATTTGTCTCTCTGGAGGTAGGAGTTGGAGGGCCTCCTCACTCGAGATCAGTGTGTCCACAGAGCGACCCCTGCAACTTCAGGACATGATGGGTGGTTAGGATCACGACGTGGTGTCCTTTTCCCTTAGGAGGGAGCTGGCCTTGTGGGCTGCTGATTTCCAGCTTTTTAGATACCCCAGTATCCTGGCCTGATGAGTCGGTGGGCAAAGCCCTTGGTGACCATAGTTTATCATACCTGAAGGGCATTCTTGTGTTGCTCCATTTCAAGTGGTCCCAGTTTTAGCACTAAGGCTCCAAGGGCGATTAACCTTTGACCGGGTATGTAAAGGCCAAGGGGTTAGCTAAAGTAGCGAGTTCCCGGGCAAGGATCTGAATTGACTGCACTTTCCATTCTTGAAAGCCTGCTTCTGGATTCTATTCAAAAGGATCATCATCTTTTCGTGTCAGTGTTTCATGTAGAGGCCCAGCTATTAGACTGTAGTTAGGTATCCAGATGCAGAAAACCTTGGCCTCCCCAGGAACCCCTAAGCTGTCTTCTACTTTTAGAAGAGGTAAGGCTGCAAATGGCTTCTTCCCTATCCTGGGATGCGTTTCTCTGAATATCTGTGAGAATGAAGCCCAGGCATGTCACCTGAGCCTGGGATATTTGAGCCTTTTTCTTGGACACCTTCTATCCTTTCTTGACTAGGTAGTTCAGAGGCGTCTTTAGTAGGCCTGGCGATCAGAATGTCATCTGCATATTGAAGGAGGGTTCCCTTTTACAGAGGTAGAACGTTTAGGTCTTTAGAGGACATTTCCTCAGTGATGGTGTGGGGATTTTTGAACCATTGGGGCAGGACGGCCCAGCATTTTTGCTTGTGTTGCATGTTGTGTCCTGCCACTCACAAGCCAAAAATTCTTGTGACTCTGAGATGAATGGAACACAGAAGAAGGCATCATTGAAGTGTAATACAGAATGCCATGGCCTGGTGGATGGTAGAATTTCCAGCAGGGTGTAGTAAATAGGAGCTACTGGATGTATATCCTCGGTGGCTTCACTGACTGTCCTGATATCCTTTACCAGGTCTCCAGCAGCCCATGGGGCTCTCGTGGTCAGGCCAATCCCAGGATATGGAGCTCACCTGGGCTGCATCCCGCACCCCACAGCACACGAGGCTCTCGTGTTCAAGTCCCTCCCAGGGTATGGAGCTCACCTGTGCAGCTACCCAGCAGCCCATGGGGCTCTCATAGTCAGGCCCTTCCCAGGATACGGAACTCCCCTGGGCAGGTACCCCAGCAGGACTGGACACACAGGAACTGTGCACATAGCCCACCTTGAAGAGAACCCCCAGCTCACCTGTCGCTCACAGCTGACACAGAACACCTCAGAGCAGAACTTGAACTAACAAACAGCAGCTCTGACAGGTCTGTGACCCTGGCTATCACTCTGTGCAGCCTCTCTCTGCCTGGTCTTCCAGACACTTCCACTGCAGCCAGGGCACCAGGCCTCTGTCTCCACCCACCATCACTCCTCTCCCTGACTCCTGCGTTCCTCTCATTAGGATAGCGTCTTCTTAAAGTTGTTTTCCACTCATGGACCAGATAAAATGATAAGAAAACAAGCCGCAGCTGCAGCCCCTTGTCTATCCTGACTCTCAAGAGCCCACACCTGTTCCTTGGGACTGACCCGTTTAGCAAGGTTCATTTTCTGCAACTGTGAGCCCCTGAGGTGTGATGATTGGCTGATTTGGGCAGCCTGACACTGCCTGCCAGCACCCCCCCACAGGTGTGCCTGGGTTGAGGTCAATATAAAAACCTCTCCAGTCAGCAAGAGCCCCTGTAGCTGTGCCTGACGCCATATTCTCTGCCCCGTCAGCAGTGTCGGGGCTGGGGTGGTGGGAGGGATTGAGGGGCCGTGGCTTTGTGGGTGGCCCAGTGTGAGTGAGGCTCTGCTGGATTTTCTCCAGGAGTTGCCAGGCTGCCACCTGCTAAATAAGAGGATGTGTCACACATACCTGCCGCTGGAATTTCTCCCCAGGCAGAGGTGAGGAAGTAAAAAAGCATTGGGGGCCATGGCAGGAGGGGTATCTCAGGCAGGGAAATGGAAAGCTTCCAGAAGAGCATCTGGGGCCAGGACCATCCTGGCTGGCCTGCAGGCACCAAGTCGGCCTGCGTGCTCTCGCTGGTGTGGCTCCACAGCCCTTCCTGTAGGCTTGCAAGTGCTTGTACATATTCAGGTGTTTTACCTGGAAAGGGTGGGAAGAGTTCAGCTGCAGCAGGACTGGGGCTCAGCTCACATTTACTCACAGATGCCTCGACACAGTCACCCAGCTTTGCAATGAGGATGCTCCTTGTGGGGGGGAGCGCTGCTGAGTGCATGGGCGACGATTTCCCACCTCTGACCAACTTAAGAATTTTTTACCACTGGAGCAAGTGCCCTGATACGATTTTCCTCTGTATAAGTGGTGAGTTCTGTTTTTTGTTTTCTTTTTTTCTCTTTGGTTCAAGTTAGATTTTATTTATTCCTCTTTTTTTTTAATTTGGAGATATAAACATGGAAATAATGCATTAATATAAAGACATCTATGTGAAGGGAAAAACTTTTTTTCTGTTTTATTTTATTAAATGTTATTTATTTATTTTAATTTTTTTAAATTTATTACTTTTATACACCAGGTTCTTATTGGATATGTATTTTATACATATAAGTGTGCACATGTGAATCCCAGTCTCCCAATTCATCCCACCACCACCCTCACATGGTGTTCCCTCCTTGGTGTCCATATGTTTGTTCTCTACATCTGTCTCTATCTCTGCCCTGCAAACTGGTTCATCTGTACCATTTTTCTAGGTTCCACATATATGCATTAATATACAATATTTGTTTTTCTCTTTCTGACTTACTTCACTCTGTATGACAGTCTCTAGATCCATCAAGGTCTCTACAAATGACCCAATTTCATTCATATGTATGGCTGAGTAATATTTCGTTGTATATATGTACCACGTCTTTATCCATTCGTCTGTCTGTGGGCACTTAGGTTGCTTTCATTACCTGTCTATTGTAAATAGTGCTGCAGTGAACATTGTGGTGAATGTGTGTTTTTGATTTATGGTTTTCTCTGGGTATATGCCCAGTAGTGGGATTGCTGGATTATATGGTAATTCTATTTTTAGTTTTTTAAAGAACCTCCATACTGTTCTCCATAGAGACTGCATCTATTTACATTCCCAACAATAGTGGAAGAAGGTTCCTTTTCTCCACACCCTCTCCAGCATTTGTTGTTTGTAGATTTTCTGATGATGCCCATTCTAACAGGTGTGACGTGATACCTCATTGTAGTTTCGATTTCCATTTCTCTAATAATTAGTGATGTTGAGGAGATTTTCATGTGTGTACTGGCCATCTCTATGTCTTCTTGGAAGAAATGTCTATTTAGATCTTCCATTTTTGTATTGGGTTGTTTGTTTTATTAATATTGAGCTGCATGAGCTGTTTATATATATTGGAGATTAATCATTTGTCCATTGATTCGTTTGCAAATATTTTCTGCCATTCTGAGGGTTGTCTTTTCGTCTTGTTTGTAGTTTCCTTTGCTTTGCAAAAGCTTTTACGTTTCATTAGGTCCCATCTGTTTAGTTTTCTTTTTTATGTCATTACTATAGGAGGTGGATCAAAAAAGATCTTGCTGTGATTTACGTCAGAGTATCCTTCATAAATTTTCCTCTCAGAGATTTATACTGTCCGGTCTTACATTAAGGTCTCTAATCCATTTTGAATATATTTTTATGTATGGTGTTGGGGAGTTTTCTAATTTCATTCTTTTACATGTAGCTGTCCATATTTCCCAGCACCAATGATTGAAGAGACTGTCTTATCTCCATTGTATAGTCTTGCCTCCTTTCTCATAGATTAGTTGACCATATGTGTGTAGGTTTATCCTTGGGCTTTCTTTTTTTTTTTTCTTTTACACGTTTATTGGAGTATAATTGATTTACAATGGAGTGTTCGTTTCTGCTGTATAACAAAGTGAATCAGCTATACATATACAAATATCACCAGATCCACTCCCTCTTGCATCTCCCTCCCGCACTCCATATCCCACCCCTTTATGTGGTCACAAAGCACCGAGCTGATCTCCCTGTTCTATGTGGCTGCTTCCCAGTAGCTATCGGTGTTACATTTGGTAATGTACTTATGTCCATGCCACTCTCTCACTTCGTCCCAGCTTACCCATCCCACTTCCGGTGTCCTCAAGTCCTTTCTCTATGTCTGTGTCCTTAATCCTGTCCTGCCACTAGGTTCTTCAAAATCTTTTTTTTTTCTTCATTAGATTCCGTATATCTCTGTTAACATACAGTATTTCTTTTTCCCTTTCTGACTTACTTCACTGTGTAGGACAGATTCTAAGTCCATCCACCTCAGTACAAATAACTCAGTTTTGCTTCCTTTTATGGCTGAGTAATATTCCATTGTATATATGTGCCAGATCTTCTTTATCCATTCATCTGTCGATGGACACTTAGGTTGCTTCCATGTCCTGACTATTGTAAATAGAGCTGCAATGAACATTTTTGTACATAACTCTTCTTGAATTATGGTTTTCACAAGGCAAATGCCCAGTAGTTGGATTGTTGTGTCCTATGGTACTTCTATTGTGAGTTATTTAAAGGAACCTCTGTACTGTTCTCCCTAGTGCCCATATCAATTTACATTCCCACCCACAGTGCAAGTGTGTTCCCTTTTCTCCAATAAAGGCCTCTCCAGCATTTATTGTTTTGTAGATTTTTTTGATGATTGCCACTCTGACTGCTGTGAGGTGATACCTCAGGGTAGTTTTGATTTGCATTTCTCTAATGATTAGTGATGTTCAGCATCCTTTCATGTGTTTCTTGGTAATCTGTATATCTTCTTTCGAGAAATGTCTATTTAGGTCTTCTGCCCGTTTTTGGATTGGGTTCTTTGTTTTTGTGATATTGAGCTACATGCGGTGCTTGCAAAGTTAGGAGATTAATCCTTTGTCAATTGCTTCATTTGAAAATATTTTCTCCCATTCTGAGGGTTGTTTTTGCATCTTGTTTATGTTTTCCTGTACTGTGTAAAAGCTTTTAAGTTTCATTAGGTCCCATTTGTTGATTTCTGTTTTTATTTCCATTTCTCTGGGAGGTGGGTCCAAAAGGATCTTTCTGTGATTTATGTCATAGAGTGTTCTGCCTGTGGTTTCCTCAAAGTGTTTTATAGTGTCTGGTGTTATATTTAGATCTCTAATCAATTTAGAGTTTATTTTTGTGTATGGTGTTATGGAGTGTTCTAATTTCATTATTTTATGGTAGGGGTCCAGTTTTTCCAGCACCAATTACTGAAGAGACTGTCTTTTCTCCATTGTATATCCTTAGCTCCTTTGTCATAGATGAGATAGCCATAGGTATGTAGGTTTATCTCTGGGCTTTCTGTCCTGTTCCATTGATCTGTGTTTATGCCAATCTACATACACTTGATTCCATTATGCAGACATATAAATACATAGGTTTCAAGGTTATTACCAGTCAGATATATTCCTCTTCAGTGAATAGGGTGTTATGTGTCCAGTTCATTGAGAAAGGAGTAGGTCTTATCTATTACATATTTGGTATATGGAATGGGATCTGTGCTAATTTCAAACTCTGCTTTTACACATCACCCCACGTCACCTTTGCCCTTAAGGAGGCATAAGTGTGTTTTCTAAATGTGTAACTCTGTTCTCTTTTGAAATTCAGTTCATGTGTAGTCATGTTTACATTCCCTCTATAAGTGATATATTACAATAAGTCTCTTTTTCTTTGTGGCTCATTTCACTTAGCATCATCGTACCTAAAGCCACTCATTATGCTGCTATTGGCCTTATGACATTGATGTCTGAGTGACATTCCATTGTAAATAAGTACCACAACATCTATATCCATTTCTTTTTTCCTTTCCTTGGATATATAAAGTGTACCGAAGTCGAGGTTCTTGTAAACAGAGCAGCCCTAAACTTTGGGCTGGCTGTGTGTGGTGGATTTTTAGTTTTCCCAAAATACACGCCCATGAGTGGAAGTGTGCTATGCTCTGTAGCTCTGTTTTAGAAAACAACATACAGTTCTCCAGAGAGGCTGTTGGCAATTTACATCCTGTCCATCTGCGTAACCAGGCTCCCTTTTCTCCATGGCCTGTCCTGCATTTGTGGTTTTTACACTATTTGTGGATGGCCCTTTTGACTGGAGGTGAGGGACACTTCTCTGTAGTGTGGATTTGCAATGCCTGATGCCTTGCTTGGCCAAAAAGGTCATATGCATTTTTTCCCGAATATATTCAAGAAAATACACATACTCCCTTTTCAGCCAAGGGCAACATTGTCGAAATTCTGTCGCTTTTCATGTGCTTTAAAGACGACTCCAATCTACCTCTTGAAATCTGTTTCCTTCAATTCTGCCTTGCATTCAAATCCTCTTCACTGCCTTTCCTCAATATATTTCTGGATGATAGTTGTCCTTTATAACTCTGCCAGTTTGTGAATTGCTGTGCCCCTGCTTTCCATTTTTCAACTCACCTCTTTGTGAGCTGGCTGCACTACCGCAGGATGGCTTTAGGCCCTAGTCTGTTTCCGGGGCTTCAGGCTGAGCCTTTGGTTAATTCATTTTCCTGATGGGAAACTAGAGTGAAATGTGCCCATCCAAACACCTACAGCTAATTTCTCATTTATTTCCCCTCTTCCTGTTCATCCTCTGCACAATTTGCAAACTGTGCATAACGGGAGGTTAAAGGCTCTGACACACCAAGTGGGGAGATTTTGAGTAATGCAGATGGAATGGCAAAGCCGAGCACGACAAAAGGAAAAATGAGGTACCTTTTAGAAAACTTTCCCAATTACACAGTGTACCATCCACTGGGTTTCCCATGCATGTTTTAACTGTAGGAAGATTCCCTTAAACCTGGAGAGTTGGGACCACTAGAATGGGTAGCACACAGTATTGCTCTAAGTGGTGTTCTTTTGTTCACACAAACTCAGAAATCTTGTAAGCCCCAAGTGTCCAGTCTTATGTCTCATCCAGCTGTGGGTGTAAAGGTTTTCAATCTGGCTTTCATCACAGGCCCTGAACATAATTTTTAAGACTTTCTATCAGTTTTTGCATTTTGCTTTTGAAATTTATTTTTATAAGTGGGTTTAACTGAATTTCAGTGCTGTGTTCATGCCGTTATACACACACATGACTCCTTTATGGAGACATGAGAATACATATGTTTTAAAATACTTAGAGTCAGACATATTACTCTGCAGTGAATAGGGGGTGTTGAGTCCAGTTCATTTTGCCGGGAGTAGGTGTTGTCTATTACATACATGGTTTATATAACGGTATCTGTGCTAATTTAATACTGTGGTTTTATGCACCACCCCACCTCGGCTTTCCCCTTAAGCAGGCAAAAGTTGTTTTCTAAATGTGTGACTCTGTTGTGTTTGTCATTCAGTTCATGTGTAGTCATGTGTACATTCCCGCTATAAGTGATATGTTATGATAAGATTTATTACTCTGTTATCTTTCCTAACTCAGTTCATGTGTAGCCATGTTTACAGGACCTTCATAAGTGATATCTTATGATAAGTTTCTTTTTCAGTGTGACTTATTCACTTAGAATCATCGTACCTGAATCCACTCATTTTGCTGCTACTGGCCTTATGACATTGATTTCATGGCTGACTGGTATTCCAACGTACATAAGTACCAAATTTTAAAACCATTTTTGTCTTTCGTGGGATATTAAAGGTGTAGCCAAGTTGAGGTTCTTGTAAGCAGTGCAGCCCTATATTTTGGGGTGGCTCTGTCTTATTGATTTTCAGTTTTCCCAAGGTATAATCCCTAGAATTGAAGTGCCCTTGGCTCTGTAGCTATGTTATTTACTTGTTTTAGGGAACACAATGCATTCCTCCTGAAAGGAAGTTGGCAATTTACATCACGCCCATCAGCATAACAAGGCTCCCTGTTCTCCAGGTCCTGTCTTGCCTTTCTGGATTTTACACATTTTGCAGAAGTTCCTTTTGACCAGTAGGAAGTGATACTTCTTTTTAGTGCAGATTTGCATTGACCGCTTGCTTGCTTGGCCAAAAAAGGGCGTATGCGTTTTCTCCTGAATATATTCAGGTGAAAACGCATACGCCCTTTTATGGCCAAGTGCATCATAGTCGAAGTTGTGCCCCTCTTCCTGGGTTTTAAAGGCGATTCCAACGTTCCTATTGAAATCTGTTTCCTGGTATGCTGCCTTGCTTTCAATTATGCCTCGTTGCCTTCCCTCAACAGATTTTTGGATGATAGTTGGCCTTTATTACTGTGCCAGTTTGTGAATTTTTGTGCCCCTGAACTCCATTTATCAAATCGTTTTTGTGAGCTGACCGCAAGTCCAAAATTTTGGTTCAGGATTTCTACTGGTTCCAGGCGCATGGCTGATACTTTGGTTAATACTTCTTCCTCCCGGGAAATTAGAGTGACATGTGCCCGTCCAAATGCGTAACAGCTAGTCTCTATTTGGTTCTCCCTCTTCCCTTTCTTCCTCTGCCAAATTGGCAACGTGTGCGAACCAAGAGGTTAAGGGGGTGTTTCTGCAAGTTGGGAGATTGATAGTAAAGCAGATGGAAAGTCAAACCGGAGCACCAGGAGAGGGAATATTAGCTGAGATTTAGAGACCTTTCGTATTCACAGTGTGTCCATTCTCTTGGTTTCACGTACATGTTATAGCTGTAGTAATATTCCCTTCAACCTGGAAAGTTGGGAACCATGGAATGGGTGCGACACATTATTCCTTTAAAGGGTCTGCATCTGCTCACCCAATCTCACCAATCTTCTCAGTCCCAAGTGTCCAGCCTTAGGCCACATCCAGCTGTCGTTGTTTATAGGGTCATTCCAGGATTCATCAGAGACCCTGAAGGAATTGTAAACAATTTCCCTGTTTCTTTGGTTTTGTTTTTGAAATTCTTTATATTGTGGTTTTGAGCTGATTCTCGCTGCCATGTTATATGCCAGTCTAGACACACTTGATTCCCTTACAGAGACATATCAATACATAGGTTTTAAGATTCTTACTTGTAAGATATATTCCTCTGCGGGGAATATGGGGTGTTGAGACCCTTTCACTGAGGAATGTTTAGGTCTTGTCTATTCCATATTTGGTTTTTGGAGTGGTACCTGTACTAAAATCAATCTCTGGTTTTATTCATCGCCCCACCTATCCTTCCCCCTTAAGCAGGCATAAAAGTGTTTTCTAAATGTGAAACTATGTTCTGTTTCCTAACTCAGTTCATGTGTAGCCATGTTTACAGGACATGCATAAGTGATATCTTATGATGTTTCTTTTTCTCTGTGAATAATTTCACTTAGAATCATTGTACCTGTATCCACTCATTTTGCTGCTACTGGCCTTAAGATATTGATTTCATGGCTGAGGGATATTCCATCGTATGTAAGTACCACAATTTCTTGAACCATTTTTGTCTTTCCTGGGATATTTAAGGTGTACCCAAGTTGAGGTTCTTGTATGCAGTGCAGCCCTAAATATTGGGGTGGCTCTGTCTTACTGATATTCAGTTTTCTCAAGGTATATTCCCTAGACTGGAAGTGCCCTTGGCTCTGTAGCTCTGTTGTTTACTTGTTTTAGGGAACACAATGCACTCCTCCAGAGAGGCAGTTGGCAATTTACATCCCGCTCGTCAGCATAACAATGCTCCCTGTTCTCCAGATCCTGTCTTGCCATTCTGGTTTTTACCCATTTTGTGGATGTCCCTTTTGACCGGTGGGAAGTCATACTTCGTTGTAGTACCGATTTGCATTGCCCGCTTCATTACTTGGCCATAAAGGGCGTATGCGTTTTCTCCTGAATATATTCAGGAGAAAACACATACGCCCTTTGTGGCCAAGTGCATCATTTTTGAAGTTGTGCCCCTGTTCCTGTGCTTTAAAGTCGATTCCTATGTACCTCTTGAAATCTCTTTCCTGCTATTCTGCCTCATTTCCAAATACGCCTCTTTGCCTTCCCTCAACAGATTTTAGGACGATAGTTGTCCTTTATTACTCTGCCAGTTTGTGAATTGCTGTGCCACTGATATCCATTTTTCAACTCGTTTTTTGTGAGCTGACCGCAAGTCAAAACTTTTGGTTCAGGATCTATACTGGTTCTAGGTGGGATGCTGTGACTTTGGTTAATTCTTCTTCCTGCCGGGAAATTAGAGTGTCATGTGCCCGTCCAAATGTCTAACAGCTACTCTTTCATTGAGTCTCAATTTTCCCTTTCATCCTCTGCCAAATTCACAACCTGTGCGAACCAGGAGGTTAAAGGGGCTGTCTCTACAAGTTGGCAGATTGATATTAAAGCAGTTGGAAAGTCAAACCGGAACAACAGGAGTGGGACTATTCGTTGAGTTTTAGAAACCTTTCGTATTCACAGTGTGTCCATTCTCTAGGTTTCCCATACATGTTATAGCTAGAGTAATATTACCTTCAACCTGGAGAGTTGGGACCCATGGAATGGGTGCCATGCATTATTGCTTTACAAGGTCTGTATTTGCTCACCCAATCTCACGAATTCTCTCAGTCTCATGTGTCCAACCTTATGCCACATCCAGCTGTCGTTGTAGATAGGGTCATTCCAGGTATCATCAGAGACCCTGAAGGAATTGTAAAGAATTTCCTTGTTTTTTTGTTTTGTTTTGAAATTCATTTTTATTGTGGGTTTGAGCTGATTCTCGCTGCCATGTTTATGCCAGTCTAGACACACTTGATTCCCTTACGGAGACATATCAATACATAGAATTTAAGATTCTTAGTAGTCAGATATATTCCTCTGCGGGAGATATGTGGTTTTGAGTCCCTTTCACTGAGGAAGGTGTAGGGCTTGTCTAATCTATAGTTGGTTTTTGGAACGGTGCCTGTGCTTATATCAAACTCTGGTTTTATGCATCACCTCACCTCTCCTTCCCCCTTAAGCAGGCAGAAGAGTGTTTTCTAAATGTGAGACTCTGTTCTCTTTCCTATATCAGTTCATGTGTAGCCATGTTACAGGATCTTCAAAAGTAATATCTTATGATATGTTTCTTTTCCTGTCTGACTTATTTCACTTAGAATCATCGTACCTGAATCCACTCATTTTGCTGCTACTGGTCTTATGACATTTATTTCATGGCTGAGGGATATTCCATCGTACGTAAGTACCACAATTTTTTGAACCATTTTTATATTTCCTGGGATATTTAAGGTGTACCCAAGTTGAGGTTCTTGTAAGCAGTGCAGCCCTAAATTTTGGGGTGGCTCTGTCTTATTGATTTTCAGTTTTCCCAAGGTATATTCCCTAGACTGGAAGTGCCCTGGGCTCTGTAGCTCTGTTGTTTACTTGTTTTAGGGAACACAATGCACTCCTCCAGAGAGGAAGTTGACAATTTACATCACGGCCGTCAGCATAACAAGGCTCCCTGTTCTCCAGGGCCTGTCTTGCCTTTCTGGTTTTTACGCATTTTGTGGATGTCCCTTTTGACCGGTGGGAAGTGATACTTCTTTTTAGTGCAGATTTGCATTGCCCGCTTGCTTGCTTGGCAAAAAAGGGCGTATGCGTTTTCTCCTGTATATATTCAGGAGAAAATGCATATGCCCTTTTTGGCCAAATGCATCATTGTAGAAATTGTGTCCCTCTTCCTGTGCTTTACATGTTATTCCAACGTACTTCTTGAAATCTGTTTCCTGCTATTCTGCCTCGCTTTCAAGTCCATCTCGTTGCCTTCCCTCAACAGATTTTTGGACGATATTTGCCCTTTATTTCTCTGCCAGTTTGTGAATTGCTCTGCCCTATAGCTCTATTTTTTAACTCGTTTTATGTGAGCTGAACGCAAGTCCAATATTTTGGTTCAGGACCTATACTGGTTCCCAGTGGGTGGCTGAGACTTTGGTTAATTCTTCTTCCTCACGGGAAATAACAGTGACATATGCCCGTCCAAATACCTAACAGCTACTCTCTCATTGGTTCCCCCTCTTCCCATTCATCCACTGCGAAATTGGCAACCTGTGTAAAACAGGAGGTTAAAGGTGCTGTCTCTCCAGGTTTAGAGATTGATAGTAAAGCAGTTGGAAAGTCAAACCAGAGCACCAGGAGAGGGACTATTCGTTGAGTTTTAGAGACTTTTGGTATTCACAGTGTATCCATTCTATAGGTGTCCCATACATGTTATAGCTGTAGTAATATTCCCTTCAACCTGGAGAGTTGGGATCCCTGGAATGGGTGCCATGAATTATTGCTTTAAAGGGTCTGCATGTGCTCACCCAATCTCACCAATCCTCTCAGTCCCATGTGTCCAGCCTTATGGCACATCCATCTGTCGTTGTAGAGAGGGTCATTCCAGGATTCATCAGAGACTCTGAAGGAATTGTAAAGAATGTCCCTCTTTTTTTTTTTTTTTGAAATTATTTTTATAGTGTGTTTGAGCTAATTCTCTCTGCCATGTTTATGCCAGTCTAGAAACCCTTGATTCCATTACGGAGACATATCAATACATAGGTTTTAAGATTATTACTAGTCAGATATATTCCTCTGCGGGAAATATGGGGTTTTGAGTCCCTTTCACTGAGGAAGGTGTAAGTCTTGTCTATTCCATAGTTGGTTTTGGAAGGGTACATGTGCTTATATCAAACTCTGGTTTTATGCATCACCCCACATCTCCTTCCCCCTTAAGCAGGCATAAGAGTGTTTTCTAAATGTGACACTCTGTTCTCTTTCCTAACTCAGTTCATGTGTAGCCATGTTTACAGGATATTCATAAGTGATATCTTATGATAAGTTTCTTTTTCTGTGTGACTTATTTCACTTAGAATCATCGTACCTGAATCCACTCATTTTGCTGCTACTGGTCTTATGACATTGATTTCATGGCTGAGGGATATTCCATCGTACGCAAGTACCACAAGTTTTTGAACAATTTTTACCTTTCCTGTGATTCTTAAGGTGTACCCAAGTTGAGGTTCTTGTAGCAGTGCAGCCCTAAATTTTGGGGTGGCTCTGTTTTATTCATTTTCAGGTTTCCCAAGGTATATTCCATAGACTGGGAGTGTACTTGGCTCTGTAGCTCTGTTGTTTACTTGTTTTAGGGAACACAATGCACTCCTCCAGAGAGGCAGTTGGCAATTTACATCCTGGCCGTCAGCATAACAAGGCTCCCTGTTCTCCAGGGCCTGTCTTGCCTTTCTGGTTTTTAACCATTTTGTGGATGTCCCTTGTGACCGGTGGGAAGTGATACTTCTTTGTAGTGCAGACTTGCATTGCTCACTTGCTTGCTTGGCCAAAAGTGCGTATGCGTTTTCCCCTGAATATATTCATGGGAAAACGCATATGGCCTTTTTGGCCATGTGCATCATTGTCGAATTTGTGCTCCTCTTCCTGTGCTTTAAAAGCGATTCCAATGTACCTCTTGAAATCTGTTTCCTGCTATTCTGCCTCGCTTTCAAGTCCGCCTAGTTGCTTTCCCTCAACAGATTGTTGGAAGATAGTTGCCCTTTATTACGCTGCCAGTTTGTGAATTGCTGTGCCCCTGAGCTCCATTTTTTAACTTGTTTTTTTGTGAGCTGAACGCAAGTCCAATATTTTGGTTCAGGACCCATAGTGGTTCGAGGTAGGTGGCTGAGACTTTGGTTAATTCTTCTTCCTCCAGGGAAATAAGAGGGACATGTGCCCGTCCTAATGCCTAATAGCTACTCTCTCATTGGTTCTCCCTCTTCCTTTTCATCCTATGCCAAATTGGCAACCTGTGCGTACCAGGAGGTTAAAGGTGCTGTCTCTCCAAGTTGGGAGAAAGATAGTAAAGCAGTTTCCAAGTCAAACTGGAGCACCAGGAGAGGGACAATTCGTTGAGTTTTAGAAACCTTTCTTATTCACAGTGTGTCCATTCTCTTGGTTTCCCATACCTGTTATAGCTGCCGTAATATTCCCTTCAACCTGGAGAGTTGGGACCAATTCCATGGGTGCCATGCATTATTGCTTTAAAGGGTCGGCATTTGCTCACCCAATCTCACCAATCCTCTCAGTCCCATGTGTCCAGCCTTATGCCACATCCAGCTATCGTTGTAGATAGAGTCATTCCAGATTTCATCAGAGACCCTGAAGGAATTGTAAATAATTTCCCTGTTTTTTTTGGTTTGTTTTTGAAATTCCTTTTTATAGTGGGTTTCAGCTGATTCTCGCTGCCATGATTATGCCAGTCTAGACACACTTGATTCCCTTACAGAGACATGTCAATACACAGGTTTTAAGATTCTTAATAGTCAGATATATTCCTCTGCGGGAGATATGGGGTTTTGAGTCCGTTTCACTGAGGAAGGTGTAGGTCTTGTCTATACCATAGTGGGTTTTTGGAACGGTACCTGTGCTTATATCAAACTCTGGTTTTATGCATCACCCCACCTCTCCTTCCCCCTTAAGCAGGCATAAGAGTGTTTTCTAAATGTGAGACTCTGTTTTCTTTCCTAACTCATTTCATGTGTAGCCATGTTTATAGGATCTTCATAAGTGATATCTTATGATAAGTTTCTTTTTCGTTGTGACTTATTTCACTTAGAATCATCCTACCTGAATCCACTCATTTTGCTGCTACTGGTCTTATGACATTGATTTCATGGCTAAGGGATATTCCATCGTACGTAAGTACCACAATTTTTTGAACCATTTTTATATTTCCAGGGATATTTATGGTGTACCCAATTTGAGGTACTTGTAAGCAGTGCACCCCTAAATTTTGGGGTGGCTCTGTCTTATTGATTTTCAGTTTTCCCAAGGTATATTCCGTAGACTCAAAGTGCCCTTGGCTCTGTAGCTCTGTTGTTTACTTGTTTTAGGGAACACAATGCACTCTTCCAGAGAGGCAGTTGGCAATTTTCATCACGCCCATCAGCATAACAAGGCTCCTTGTTCTCCAGGGCCTGTCTTGCCTTTCTGGTTTTTACCCATTTTGTGGATGCCCCTTTTGACTCGTGGGAAGTGGTACTTCTTTGTAGTGCAGTTTTGCATTGCCCGCTTGCTTGCTTGGCCAAAAAGGGCCTATGCGTTTTCTCCTGAATATATTCAGGAGAAAACACATAGGCCCTTTTTGGCCAAGTGCATCATAGTCGAAGTTGTGTCCCTCTTCCTGTGCTTTAAAGGCGATTCCAACGTACCTCTTGAAATCTGTTTCCTGCTATTCTGCCTGGCTTTCAAGTCCGCCTAGTTGCCTTCCCTCAACAGATTTTTGGACGATAGTTGCCCTTTATTACTCTGCCAGTTTGTGAATTGCTGTGCCCATGAGCTCCATTTTTTAACTCGTTTTTTGTGAGCTGAACGCAAGACCAATATTTTGGTTCTGGACCTATAGTGGTTTTTGGTGGGTGGCTGAGACTTTGGTTAATTCTTCTCCTCCCGGGAAATAAGAGTGGCATGTGCCCGTCGAAATGCCTAACAGCGACTCTCTCACTGGTTCTCCCTCTTCCCTTTCATCCTTTGCCTAACTGGCAATCTGGGAGAACCAGGAGGTTAAAGGTGCTGTCTCTCCAAGTTGGCAGATTGATAGTAAAGCAGTTGGAAAGTAAAACTGGCGCACAAGGAGAGGGAATATTTGTTGAGTTTTAGAAACCTTTCGTATTTACAGTGTGTCCATTCTCTAGGTTTCCCATACATGTTATAGCTATAGTAATATTCCCTTCAACCTGGAGAGTTGTGACCCATGGAATGGGTGCCATGCATTATTGCTTTAAAGGGTCTGCTATTGCTCACCGAATCTCACCAATCCTCTCAGTCACATGTGTCCAGCCTTATGCCACATCCAGCTGTCATTGTAGATAGGGTCATTCCAGGTTTCATCAGAGACCCTGAGGGAATTGTGCAGAATTTCCCTGTTTTTTTGTTTTGTTTTAGAAATTCCTATTTATACAGGGTTTGAGCTGATTCTGGCTGCCATGTTTATGCCAGCCTAGACACACTTGATTTCCTTATGGAGACATATCAATACATAGGTTTTAAGATTCTTACTAGTCAGATATATTCCTCTGCGGGAAATATGGGGTTTTGAGTCCCTTTCATTGAGGAAGGTGTAGGTCTTGTCTATTCCATAGTTAGTTTTTGGAACGCTACCGGTGCTTATATCAAACTCTGGTTTTATGCATACCCCCACCTCTCCTTCCCCCTTAACCTGGCATAAGAATGTTTCGTAAATGAGAGACTCTGTTCTCTTTCATAACTCAGTTTATATGTAGCCATGTTTACAGGATCTTCATAAGTGATATCTTATGATAAGTTTCTTTCTCTGTGTGACTTATTTCACTTAGAATCACGGTACCTTAATCCACTCATTTTGCTGCTACTGGTCTTATGACATTGATTTCATGGCCGAGGGATATTTCATCGAACGTAAGTACCACAATATTTTCAACCATTTTCATATTTCCCGGGATATTTAAGGTGTACCCAAGTTGAGGTTCTTGTAAGCAGTGCATCCCTAAATTTTGGGGTGGCTCTGTCTTATTGATTTTCAGTTTTCCCAAAGTATATTCCCTAGACTGGAAGTGTCCTTGGCTCTGTAGCTCTGTACTTTACTTGCTTTAGGGAACACAATGCACTCCTCCAGAGAGGCAGTTGGCAATTTACATCCCGGCCATCAGCATAACATGGCTGCCTTTTCTCCAGGGCGTGTCTTGCCTTTCTGGTTTTTACACATTTTTTGGATGCCCCTAATGACCGGTGGGAAGTGATACTTCTTTGCAGTGCAGATTTGCATTGCCTGCTTGCTTGCTTGGCCAAAAAGGGCGTATGCGTTTTCTCCTGAATATATTCAGGAGAAAACGCATACGCCCTTTTTGGCCAAGTGCATCATTGTTGAAGTTGTGCCCCTCTTCCTGTGCTTTAAAGGCGATTCCAATGTACCTCTTGAAATCTGTTTCATGCTATTCTGCCTCGCATTCAAGTCCGCCTCGTTGCCTCCCCTCAACAGATTTTTGGACGAATGTTGCCCTTTAGTACTCTGCCAGTTTGTGAATTGCTGTGCCCATGAGCTTCATTTTTTAACTCATTTTTTCTGAGCTGAACGCAAGTCCAATATTTTGGTTCAGGACCTATACTGATTCCCGGTGGGTGGCTGAGACTTTGGTCAATTCTTCTTCCTCCCAGGAAATAAGAGTGACATATTCACGTCCAAATACCTAACAGCTACTCTCTCATTGAATCTCCCTCTTCCCTTTCATCCTTTGCCAAATTGGCAACCTGTGCGAATCAGGAGGTTAAAGGTGGTGTCTCTCCAAGTTGGGAGATTGATAGTAAAGCAGTTGGAATGTCAAACTGGAGCACAAGCGGTGGGACTATTCGTTGAGTTTTAGAAACCTTTCGTATTAACACTGTGTCCATTCTCTAGGTTTCCCATACATTTTATAGCTCTAGTAATATTCCCTTCAACCTGGAGTGTTGGGACCCATGTAATGGGTGCCATGCATTATTGCTTTAAAGGGTGTGCGTTTGCTCACCCAATCTCACCAATCCTCTCAGTCCCATTTGTCCAGCCTTATGCCACATCCAGCTGTCGTTGTAGATAGGGTCATTCCAGGTTTCATCAGATACTCTGAAGGAATTGTAAAGAATTTCCCTGTGTTTTTTGATTTGTTTTTGAAATTCCTTTTTATAGTGGATTTGAGCTGATTCTCACTACCATGTTTATGCCAGTCTAGACACACTTGATTCCCTTACAGAGACATATCAATACATAGGTTTTAAGATTCTTACTAGTCAGATATATTCCTCGGCGGGAAATATGGGGTTTTGAGTCCCTTTCACTGAGGAAGGTGTTGGTCTTGTCTATTCCATAGTTGGTTTTTGGAACGGTACCTGTGCTTCTATCAACCTCTGGTTTTATGCATCACCCCACCACTCCTTCCCCCTTAAGCAGGCATAAGAGTATTTTCTAAATGTGAGACTCTGTTCTCTTTCCTAACTCAGTTCATGTGTAGCCAAGTTTACAGGATCTTCATAAGTGATAGCTTATGATACGATTCTTTTTCTGTGTGACTTATTTCACTTACAATCATCGTACCTGAATCCACTCATTTTGCTGCTACTGGTCTTATGTCATTGATTTCATGGCTGAGGGATATTGCATCATACGTAAGAACCACAAATTTTTGAACAATTTTTATCTTTCCTGGGATACTTAAGGTGAATCCAAGTTGAGGTTCTTGTAAGCAGTGCAGCCCTAAATTTGGGGGTGGCTCTGTCTTATAGATATTCAGTTTTCCCAAGGTATATTCCCTAGACTCGAAGTGCCCTTGGCTCTGTAGCTCTATTGTTTACTTGTTTTAGGGAACACAATGCACTCCTCCAGAGAGGCAGTTTTAAATTTACATCCCGCCCATCAGGATAACAAGGCTCCCTTTTCTCCAGGGCCTGTCTTGCCTTTCTGGTTTTACATATTTTGTGGATGTCCCTTTTGACTGGTGGGAAGTGGTACTTCTTTGTAGGGCTGTTTTGCATTGCCCGCTTTCTTGCTTGGCCAAATGGGCGTATGCTTTTTCTCCTGAATATATTAAGGACAAAATGCATACGCCCTTTTTGGCCAAGTGCATCATTGTCGAAGTTGTGCCCCTCTTCCTGTGCTTTAAAGGCGATTCCAATGTATCTCTTGAAATCTGTTTCCTGCTATTCTGCCTCACTTTCAAGTCCACCTCGTTGCCTTCCCTCAACAGATTTTTGGATGATAGTTGGCCTTTATTACTCTGCCAGTTTGTGAATTGCTCTGCCCCATTGCTCCATTTTTTAACTCGTTTTTTGTGAGCTGAACGCAAGTCCAATATTTTGGTTCAGGACCTATACTGATTCCCGGTGGGTGGCTTAGACTTTGGTTAATTCATCTTCCTCCCAGGAAATAAGAGTGACAGATGCCCGTCCAAATGCCTAACAGCTACTCTCTCATTGGTTCTCCCTCTTCCCTTTTTTCCTTTGCCAAATTGGCAACCTGAGCGCACCAAGAGTGTAAAGGTGCTGTCTCTCCAAGTTGGGAGGTTGATAGTAAAGCAGTTGGAAAGTCAAACTGGAGCAACAGGAGAGGCACTATTCTTTGAGTTTTAGAGACTTTTCGTATTCACAGTATGTCCATTCTCTAGGTTTCCCATACATGATATAGATGTAGTAATATTCCCTTCAACCTGGAGAGTTGGGACCCATGGAATGGGTGCCATGCATTATTGCTTTAAAGGGTGTGCATTTGCTCACCCAGTCTCACCAATCCTCTCATTCCCATGTGTCCAGCCTTATGCCACATCCAGCTATCATTGTAGATAGGGTCATTCCAGGTTTCAACAGAGACACTGAAGGAATTGTAAAGAATTTCCCTGTTTTATTGTTTTGTTTTTGAAATTCTTTTTATAGTGGGTTTGAGCTGATTCTCGCTGCCATATTTATGCCGGTCTAGACACATTTCATTTCCTTACGGAGACATATCAATACATAGGTTTTAAGATTCTTTCTAGTCAGATATATTCCTCTGCGGGATATAAGGGATTTTGAGTCCCTTTCACTGAGGAAGGTGTAGGTCTTGTCTATTCCATACTTGGTTTTTGGAACGGTACCTGTGCTTATATCAAACTCTGGATTTATGCATCACCCCACCTCTCCTTCCCCCTTAAGCAGGCATAAGTGTGGTTTCTAAATGTGAGACTCTGTTCTCTTTCCTATCTCAGTTCTTGTATAGCCATGTTTACAGGATCTTCATAAGTGATATCTTATGATAAGTTTCTTTTTCTGTGTGACTTATTTCACTTAGAATCATCGTAGTTGAATCCATTCATTTTGCTGCTACTGGTCTTATGACATTCATTTCATGGCTGAGGGATATTCCATCATACGTAAGTACCACAATTTTTTTAACCATTTTTATCTTTCCTGGGATCATCAAGGTGTACCCAAGTTGAGGTTTTTGTAAGCAGTGCAGCCCTAAATTTTGGGGTGGCTCTGTCTTATTGATTTTCAGTTTTCCCAAGGTATATTCCCTAGACTGGAAGTGTCCTTGGCTCTGTATCTCTGTTGTTTACTTGTTTATGGAACACAATGCACTTCTCCAGAGAGGCAGTTGGCAATTTACATCCCACCCATCAGCATAACAAGGTTCCTTATTCTCAAGGGCCTGTCCTGCCTTTGTGAATTTTACACATTTTGTGGATGTCCCTTTTGACCGGTGGGAAGTGATACTTCTTTGTAGTGCAGATTTGCATTGCCCGCTTGCTTGCTTTGCCAAAATGGGTGTATGTGTTTTCTCCTGATTATAATAAGGACAAAACACATACACCCTTTTTGGCCAAGTGCCTCATTGTCGAAGTTGTGCCCCTCTTCCTGTGCTTTAAATGCGATTCCAACGTACCTCTTGAAATCTGTCTCCTGCTATTCTGCCTCGCTTTCAAGTCCTCCTCATTGCCTCCCCTCTACAGATTGATGGACGATAGTTGCCCTTTATTACTCTGCCATTTGGTGAATTGCTGTGCCCCTGAGCTTCATTATTTAACTCGTTTTTTTGTATGCTGAACGCAAGTCCAATATTTTCGTTCAGGACCTATACTGGTTTTTGGTGGGTGGCTGAGACTTTGGTTAATTCTTCTTCCTACAGGGAAATAAGAGTGACATATGCCCATCCAAATGCCTAACAGCTACACTCTCATTGGTTCTCCTTCTTCCCATTCATCCTCTGCCAAATTGGCAACCTGTGTGAAACAGGAGGTTAAAGGTGCTGTCTCTCTAGTTTGGGAGATTGATACTAAAGCAGTTGGAAAGTCAAACCGGAGCACCAGGAGGGGGAGTATTCGTTGAGTTTTAGAGACCATTCGTATTCACAGTGTGTCCATTCTCTAGGTTTCCCGTACATGTTATAGCTGTAGTAATATTCCCTTCAACCTGGAGAGTTGGGACCCATGGAATGGGTGCCATGCATTATTGCTTTAAAGGGTCTGCATTTGCTCACCCAATCTCACCAATCCTCTCAGTCCCATGTGTCCAGACTTATGCCACATCCAGCTGTCGTTGTAGATAGGGACATTCCAGGTTTCATCAGAGACCCTGAAGGAATTGTAAAGAATTTCCCTGTTTTTTTGTTTTGTTTTTGAAATTCCTTTTTATAGTGGGTTTGAGCTGATTCTCGCTGCCATGTTTATGCCAGTCTAGAAACACTTGATTCCCTTATGGAGACATATCAATATATAGGTTTTATGATTCTTACTAGTCAGATATATTCCTCTGTGGGAAATACGGGATTTTGAGTCCCTTTCACTGAGAAAGGTGTAGGTCTTGTGTATTCCATAGTTGGTTTTTGGAACGGTACCAGTGCTTATATCAAACTCTGGTTTTATGCATCACCCCACCTCTCCTTCCCCCTTAAGCAGGCATAAGAGTGTTTTCTAAATGTGAGACTCTCTTCTCTTTCGTAACTAAGTTCATGTGTAGCCATATTTACAGGATCTTCATAAGTGATATCTTATGATAAGTTTCTTTTTCTGTGTGACTTATTTCACTTAGAATCATCGTACCTGAATCCACTCATTTTGCTGCTACTGGTCTTATGACATTGATTTCATGGCTGAGGGATATTCCATCGTACGTAAGTAGCACAATTTTTTGAACCATTTTTATCTTTCCTGGGATATTTAAGGTGTACCCAAGTTCAGGTTCTTGTAAGCAGTGCAGCCGTAAATTTTGGGGTGGCTCTGTCTTATTGATTTTCAGTTTTCCCAAGGTATATTCCCTAGACTGGAAGTGCACTTGGCTCTGTAGCTCTGTTGTTTACTTGTTTCAGGGAACACAATGCACGCCTCCAGAGAGGCAGTTGGCAATATACTTCTGCCCCATCAGCATAACAAGGTTCCCTGTTCTCCAAGGCCTGTCTTGCCTTTCTGGTGTTTACCCATTTTGTGGATGTCCCTTTTGACCAGTGGGAAGTGATACTTTTTTGTAGTGCAGATTTGCATTGCCCACTTGCTTGCTTGGCCAAAAATGTCGTATGCGTTTTCTCCTTAATATATTCAGGAGAAAACGCATACGCCCTTTTTGGCCAAGTGCATCATTGTCGAAGTTGTGCCCGTCTTCCTGTGCTTTAAAGGTGATTCCAATGTACCTCTTGAAATCTGTTTCCTGCTATTCTGCCTCTCTTTCAAGTCCGCCTCGTTGCCTTCCCTCAACAGATTTTTGGACGATAGTTGTCCTTTATTACTCTGCCAGTTTGTGAATTGCTGTGCCCCTGAGATCCGTTTTTTAACTGGGTTTTACTGAGCTATACGGAAGTCCAATATTTTGGTTCAGGGCCTATACTGGTTCCCGGTGGGTGGCTGAGACTTTTTTCAATTCTTCTTCCTCCCGGGAAATAAGAGTGACATATGCCGTCCAAATGCCTAACAGCTACACTCTCCTTGGTTCTCACCCTTCCCATTCATCCTCTGCAAAATTGGCAACCTGTGCGAAACAGGAGGTAAAAGTTGCTGTCTCTCCGGGTTGGGAGATTGATAGTAAAGCAGTTGGAAATTCGAAACGGAGCACCAGGAGAGGGACTATTCGTTGAGTTTTAGAGACCTTTCATATTCACAGTGTGTCCATTCTCTACGTTTCCCGTACATGTTATAGCTGTAGTAATATTCCCTTCAAGCTGGAGAGTAGGGACCCATGGAATGGGTGCCTTGCATTATTGTTATAAAGGGTCTGCATTTGCTCACCCAATCTCAGCAATCCTCTCAGTCCCATGTGTCCAGCCTTATGCCACATCCAGCTGTCGTTGTAGGTAGGGTCATTCCAGGATTCATCAGAGACCCTGAAGGAATTGTAAAGGATTTCCCTGTTTTTTTTGTTTTTTTTTTGAAATTCCTTTTTATAGTGGGTTTGAGCTGATTCTCGCTGCCATGATTATGCCAGTCTAGAAACACTTGATTCCCTTACAGAGACATATCAATACATAGGTTTTAAGATTCTTACTACTCAGATATATTCCTCTGTGAGAAATATGGGGTTTTGAGTCTCTTTCACTGAGGAAGGTGTAGGTCTTGTCTATTCCATAGTTGGTTTTTGAACGGTACCTGTTCTTATATCAAACTCTGGTTTTATGCATCACCCCACCTCTCCTTCCCCCTTAAGCAGACATAAGAGTGTTTTCTAAATGTGAGACTCTGTTCTCTATCCTAACTCAGTTCATGTGTAGGCATGTTTACAGGATCTTCGTAAGTGATATCTTATGATACGTTTCTTTTTCTGTGTGACTTATTTCACTTAGAATCATCGTACCTGAATCCACTCATTTTGCGGCTGCTGGTCTTATGACATTGATTTCATGGCTGATGGATATTCCAACGTACGTAATTACCACAATTTTTTGAACCATTTTTATATATCCTGGGATATTTAAGGTGTACCCAAGTTGAGGTTCTTGTAAGCAGTGCAGCCGTAAATTTTGAGTTGGTCTGTCTTATTGATTTTCAGTTTTCCCAAGGTATATTCCCTAGACTGGAAGTGTCCTTTTCTCTGTAGATCTGTTCTTTACTTCTTTTAGGGAACACAATGCCCTCCTCCAGAGAGGCAGTTGGCAATTTACATACCGCCCATCAGCATAACATGGCTCCATGTTCTCCAGGTCCTGTCCTGAATTTCTGGTTTTTACCCTTTTTCTGGATGTCCCTTTGGACCGGTGGGAAGTGATACTTCTTTGTAGTGCATACTTACATTGTCCGCTTTCTTGTTTGGCCAAAAAGAGCGTATGCATATTCTCCTGAATATACTCAGGAGAAAACGCATACGTACTTTTTGGTCAAGTGCATCATTGTCGAAGTTGTGCCCCTCTTCCTGTCCTTTAAAGGCGATTCCAACGTACCTCTTGAAATCTGTTTCCTGCTATTCTGCATCACTTTCAAGTTCGTCTCGTTTCCTTCCCTCAACAGATTTTTGGATGATAGTTGTCTTTTATTACTCTGCCTATTTGTGAATTGCTCTGCCCTATATTCCTTTTTTTAACTCGTTTTTTGTGAGCTGAACGCCAGTCCCATATTTTGGTTCAGGACCTATACTGGTTCCCAGTGGGTGGCTGAGACTTTGGTTAATTCTTCTTCCTCCCGGGATATAAGAGTGATATGTGCCCGTCCAAATGCCTAACAGCTGCTCTCTCATAGGTTCTCCCTTTTCTCTTTCATCCTCTGCCAAATTGGCAACCTGTGCGAACCAGGATTTTAAATGTGCTGTCTCGTCCAGCTGGGAGAATGTTAGTAAAGCATTTGGAAAGTCTAAGCGTAGCACCACGAGAGGGTCTATTCGTTTTGTTTTAGAGACCTTTCGTATTCACAGTGTGTCCATTATCTAGGTTTTCAGTACATGTTATAGCTGTAGTAATATTCCCTTCAACCTGGAGAGTTGGGACCCATGGAATGGGAGCCATGCATTATTGCTTTAAAGGGTCTGCATTTGATCACCCAATCTCACCAATCCTCTCAGTCCCATGTGTCCAGCCTTATGCCACATCCAGCTGTCGTTGTAGTTAGGGTCATTGCAGGTTTCAACAGAGACCCTGTAGGAAGTGTAAAGAATTTACCTTTTTTTGTTTGTTTGTTTTTCAAATTCCTGTTTATAGTGGGTTTGAGCTGATTCTCGCTGCCATGTTTATGCCAGTCTAGACACCCTTGATTCCCTTACAGAGACATATCAATACATAGGTTTTAAGATACTTACTAGTCAGATATATTCCTCTGCGGGAAATATGGTGTTTTGAGTTCATTTCACTGAGGAAGGTGTAGGTCTTATCTATTCCATAGTTGGTTTTTGGAACGGTACCTGTGCTTATATCAAACTCTGGTTTTATGCATCACCCCACCTCTCCTTCCCCCTTAAGCAGACATAAGAGTGTTTTCTAAATGTGAGACTGTGTTATCTTTAATAACTCAGTTCATGTGTAGCCATGTTTACAGGATCATCATAAGTGATATCTTATGATAAGTTTCTTTTTCTGTGTGACTTATTTCACTTAGAATCATCGTACCTGAATCCACTCATTTTGCTGCTACTTGTCTTATGACATTGATTTCATGGCTGAGGGATGTTCCATCGTACGTAAGTACCACAATTTTTTCAACCATTTATATCTTCCCTGGGATATTTAAAATGTACCCAAGATGATGTTCTTGTAAGCTGTGCAGCCCTAAATTTTGGGATAGCTCTGTCTTATTGATTTTCAGTTTTCCCAAGGTATATTCCCTAGACTGGAAGTGCACTTGGCTCTGTAGCTCTGTTGTTTACTTGTTTTAGGGAACACAATGCACTCCTCCAGAGAGGCAGTTGGCAATTTACATCCCGCCCATCAGCATAAAAAGGCTCCCTGTCCTACAGGGCATGTCTTGCCTTTCTGGTTTTTACCCATTTTGTGCATGTCCCTTTTGACTGGTGGGAATTGATACTTCTTTGTAGTGCAGATTTGCATTGCCTGCTTGCTTGCTTGGCCAAAAACGGCGTACGCGTTGTCTCCTGAATATATTCAGGAGAAAACGCGCACGCCCTTTTTGGCCAAGTGCATCATTGTCGAAGTTGTGTCCTTCTTCCTGTGCTTTAAAGGCGATTCCAACGTACCTCTTGAAATCTGTTTCTGCTATTTTGCCTCACTTTCATGTCTGCCTCGTTGCCTTCCCTCAACAGATTTTTGGATATTAGGTGTCCTTTATTACTCTGCCAGATTGTGAATTGCTGTGCCCCTGAGCTCCATTTTTAACTCATTTTTTGTTAGCTGAACGCAAGTCCAAAATTTTGGTTCAGGACATATACTGGTTCCCGGTGGGTGGCTGAGACTTTGGTTAATTCTTCTTCCTCCTGGGCAATTAGAGTGACATGTGCACATCCAAATGCCTATCAGCTACTCTCTCATTGGTTCTCCCTCTTCCCTTTCATCCTCTGCCAAATTGGCAACCTGTGCGAAACAGGAGGTTAATGGTGCTGTCTTTCCAGTTTGGGAGATTGATAGAAAAATATTTCGAAAGACAAACTAGAGCACCAGGAGGGGAACTATTCGTTGAATTTTAGAGAACTTTTGTATTCACAGTTTGTCCATTCTCTATGTTTCCCATACATGTTATAGCTGTAGTAATATTCCCTTCAACCTGGAGACATGGGACCCATGGAATGGGTGCCATGCATTATTGATTTAAAGGGTTTGCATTTGCAAACCCAATCTCACCAATCCTCTCAGTCCCATGTGACCAGCCTTATGCCACATCCAGCTGTCATTGTAGATAGGGTCATTCCATGTTTCATCAGGGACCCTGAAGGAATTGTAAAGAATTTCCTTTTTTCATTGTTTTTCAAATTCCTTTTTATAGTGCGTTTGAGCTGATTCTCACTGTCATGTCTATGCCAGTCTAGACACACTTGATTCCCTTACGGAGACATATCAATACATAGGTTTTAAGATTCATACTAGTAAAATATAATACTCTGTGGTGAATATGCGGTGTTGAGTCCCTTTCACTGAGGAAGGTGTAGGTCTTGTCTATTCCATATTTGGTTTTTGGAAAGGTACCTGTACTAATATCAAACTCTGGTTTTATGCATCACCCCACCTCTCCTTCCCCCTTAAGCAGGCATAAGCGTGTTTTTTAAATGTGAGTCTCTCTTCTCTTTCCTAACTCAGTTCATGTGTAGCCATGTTTACAGGATCTTCATAAGTGATATCTTATGATAAGTTTCTTTTTCTGTGTGACTTATTTCACTTAGAATTATCGTACCTGAATCCACTCATTTTGCTGCTACTGGCCTTATGACATTGATTTCATGGCTGAGGGATATTCCATCGTACATAAGTACCACAATTTCTTGAACCATTTTTGTCTTTCCTGGGATATTTAAGGTGTACGCAAGTTGAGGTTTTTGTAAGCAGTGCAGCCCTGAATTTTGTTGTCGATCTGTCTTATTTATTTTCAGTTTTCCCAAGGTATATTCCCTAGACTTGAAGTGCCCTTGGCTCTGTAGCTCTGTTGTTTACTTGTTTTAGGGAACACAATGCACTCCTCCAGAGAGGCAGTTGGCAATTTGCATCCCGCCCATCAGCATAACAAGGCTCCCTGTTCTCCAGGGCCTGTCTTGCCTTTCTGGTTTTTACCCTTTTTGTGGATGTCCCTTTTGACCGGTGGGAAGTGATACTTCTTTGTAGGGCCGATTTGCATTGCCCTCTTGCTTGCTTGTCCAAAAAGGGCATATGTGTTTTCTCCTGAATATATTCACGTGAAAACCCATATGCCCTTTATGGCCATTTCCATAATTTTCGAAGTTGTAATGCTTTTCCTGTGTTTAAAGGCGATTCCAAAGTACCTCTTGAAATCTGTTTCATGCCATTCTTCCTCATTTTCCCTTCCGCCTCATGGCTTTCCCTCAATAGATTTTTGGCAGCGAGTAGTCCTTTATAACTCTGCAGGTTAGTGAAATGCTGTGGCCCTGAGCTCCATTTTTCAGCTCGCGTTTTTGTGAGCGGACCGCAAATCAACAGTTTTGCTTCTGGATTTATACTGGTTCTGGGGGGCAAGTTGAGACTTTGGTTAATTCCTCTTTGTGACGGGAAATTAGAGAGACATGTGGCCGTCCAAATGCCTACAGCTACTCTCTCATTGGTTCTCTCTCTTCCCTTATATCCTGTGCACAATTTGCCAACTGTGCGAACAAGGAGGTTATAGGGGCTGACTTTCCAAGTTGGGAGATTGATAGTAAAGTAGTTGGAATGTCAAACTGGAGTACAAGTAGAGTTTTAGAAACCTTTCACCATCAGATGGTTTCCATTCTCTAGGTTCCCATACACGTTATAACTGTAGTGATATTCCCATCTACCTGGAGAGTTGGGAACCATGGAATGGGTGGTACGCATTATTGCTTTAAAGGGTCTGCATTTTTTCACCCAATCTCACCAATCCTCTCAGTCCCAAGTGACCAGCCTTATGCCACATTCAGCTGTCATTGTAGATAGAGTCATTCCAGGTTTCATCAGAACCCCTGAAGGTATTTTGCAAGAATTTTACTGTTTTTATGTTTTGTTTTGAAATTCATTTTTATAGTGGGTTTGAGCTGATTCTCACTGCCATGTTTATGTCGTTGTAGACACACTTGGTTCCCTTACGGAGACATATCAATACATAGGTTTTAAAATTCTTACTAGTCAGATATATTTCTCTGCGGGGAATAGGGATGTTGAGTTCCGTTCACTGAGGATGGAGTAGGGCTTGTCTCTTCTGTTTTTGGATTATGGAACGGTACCTGTGCTAATATCAATCTTATGTTTTGTGCATCTCCCCACCTCTCTTTCCCCTTAAGCAAGCGTTAGATTGTTTTCTAAATCTGAGACTCTTTTCTCTTCCCTAAATCAGTTCATATGTAGCCATGTTTACATTCCTTTCATAAGTGATATCTTATGTCAGAATGCACCATGGCCGTTCTCATAATAATGCTCCATGTCCCCTGTCATCACAATGCACCATGCCCTGGTTATCAAAATGCTTTATGTCCCTTGTCATCACAATTCTCCACGTCCTTGTCATCACAATGCTACATGACACTTCTCATCAAAATGTTACATGCTCTTGTCATCACAATTCTCCATCCTCTTGACATTGCAATGCTCCATGCACTTGTCATCACAATGCTCCATGCACATGTCATCACAAAGCTCCATGCCCTTGTCATCACAATGCTCCATGACCCCTGTAATCACAATGCTCCCTGACACCTGTCATCACAATGCTTCATGCCCCATGTCATTACAGTGCTCCATGATGCTCGACATCACAATTACCCAAGGTCTTTTCATCACAATGCTCATTGGCCAATATCATCACAATGCTCCATGACCACAGTCATCACAACACTCCATGACACCTGACAACACAATGATTCGGGACTCTTGTCATCACAGTGTTCCATTCCCTAGTAATCACAATGCTCCATGACACCTGTCATCACAATACTCCATGAAAATTTTCAGCCCAAAAGTCCATGACCCTTGTCATCACAATACTCCAAGCCATTGTCATCAAAATGCTCCATTACCTTTGTCATCAGAATCCTCCATGATACTTGGCATCACAATGCTCCATTCCATTGTCATCACAATGGGCCATTATATATGTCATCACAATGCTCCCTGACACCTGTCTTCACAATACTGCATGACCTGGTCATCACAATGCTCTATGCCCTTGTCATCACAATGCGCCATTCCAAATGTCATCGCAAGAATCCTTGAAACTTATTAGACCAATGCTTCATGCCCTTGTCATCACAATGCTCCATGCCCTTGTTATCACAATGCTCCATGAGCCCTGTCATCACAATGCTCCGTGACTCCAGTCATCACAATGCTTCATGAACTTTGTCATCAAAATTGTCCATGTGCTCGTCATCAACAGTCTCTGTGACCTTTTTAACGACAATGCTCCATGAAGTTTTCATCACAATGCTCTTTGACCCGAGACATCACAATGCTCTATGCCTTTCTCAGCACAATGCTCCATGACCCTTGTCATCACAATGCTCCATGCGCTTGTTAGCACAGTGCTTCATGACACATGTCATCTCAATGCACCATGCACTTGTCATCACAGTGCTCCACAAACTTCTCATCACCATGCTGCATAAAACTTCTCATCACTGTTCTCCATGCACTTCTCATCAAAATGCTCTCTCACCACTGATATCCCAATGCTACATAACTATTGGTCACAATACCCCTCACCCCTGTCATCACAATGTTCCATGACTCCTGTCATCACAATGCTACATGCACTTATAATCACAATGTTCGATGACCCCTGCCATCACAGTGTTCCCTAACACGTGTCATCAAAATGCTCCATGACCCTTTTCATCAAAATGCTCCATGACACCTGACATCACAGTGTTCCATAAACCTATCATCAAAATGTTCCATGACATTTTTCATCAAATTGCTCCATGACCCTGTCAACAAAAAGCTCCCTGCCCTTCTCATCACAATGCACAATGCCCGTGCCATCAGAATGCTCCATGACCTTTGTCATCACAAAGATCCATGACCCCTGTCATCACAATGCTACATTTCATTGTCATCAAAATGCTCCATGAACTTTTCATCACAATGCTCTTTGACCCTTGTCATCACAATGCTCTATGCCTTTCTCAGCAAAATGCTCCAGGACACTTGTCATCACAATGCTCAATACTGTTGTCATCAAAATGATCCCTGACACTTGTTGTCTGTATGCTCCTTGAACCCTGTCATGACAAGCCTCCATGCCTTTTTCATCACAATGATCCATGCCCTTTTCATCACAATGCTCCAAGACCCATATAATCAAAATGCTCCATGCCCTTGTCATCACAAAGCTCAAGGATGCATGCCATCAAAGTGCTCCTTGGTCTTCTCCTCACAATGCTCCATGCCCTTGTTATCACAATGTTCCAAGACAACTGTAATCACAATGCTCCATGCCCCTTTTCATCAGTATGCTCCATGAGACTTTTCATCACAAGGCTCCATGGATTTGTCTTCACAATGCTCCAGGACCTTGTCATCACAATGCTTCTCGACATTGTCATGAAAATTTTCAGTGGCACTTGTCATCACAATGCGCCATTCCAACTGTCATCGCAATAATCCATGAAACTTATTAGACCAATGCTCCATGCACTCATCATCACAATGCTCCATGCCCTTGTTATCACAATGCTCCATGACCCCTGCCATTACAATGCTCTGTGAGTCCAGTCATCACAATGCTTCATGACCTTTGTCATCACAATGGTCCATGCCCTCGTCATCATCAGTCTCTGTGAGCTTTTTAACCAAAATGCTCCATGAACTTTTCCTCACAATGCTCTTTGACCCTTGTCATCACAATGCTCTATGCCTTTCTCAGCACAATGCTCCATGACCCTTGTCATCACAATGCTCCATGCGATTGTCAGCACAATGCTCCATGACACATGTCATCACAATGCTCCATGACCCCTGTCATCTCAATGCTCCGTGACTCCAGTCATCACAATATTACATAACGTTTGTCATCACAATGTTCCATGCCCGTGTCATCACAAGTCTCTGTGACCTTTGTAACCACAATGCTCCATGAACTTTTCATCACAATTGTCTTTGACCCTTGTCATCACAATGCTCCATGTCTTTCTCAGAACAATGCTTCATGACCATTGTCTTCACAATATGCAACGCACATTTCATCACAAAAGTCCACAACCTTGTCATTGCAATGCTACATAAAACTTGTAATCACAATGCTCCATGCACTTCTCGTCAAAATGCTCTCTCACCAGAGATATCACAGTGTTCAGTCAATAGTCATCACAATGCTCCCTCACCCCTGTAATCACAATGATCCATGACCCTGTCATCACACTGCTACATTCCCTTATCATCAAAATGTTCCATGAACGCGGACATCACAATGTTCCATAACCCCTGTCATCAAAATGCTCCATGACCCTTTTCGTCCCAAAGCTCCAAGACCCCTGACATCACAATGTTCTATAACCCCTGCCATCAAAATGTTCCATTATACTTTTCATCAAATTGCTGCATGACCCGGTCATCAAAATGCTCCCTGCCCTTCTCATCACAATGCACCATGCCCTTGTCATCAAAATGCTCCATGACTTGTCATCACAAAGCTCCATGACCCTTGGCATCAAAATGCTCCATGTCATTGTCATCACAATGCTCCATGAAACCACTCATTATATTACTCAATGCCCTTGTCATCAGAAGGCTCCATGACACTTGTCATCATAATGTTCGATGCCCTTCTCATCACAATGCTCCATGCCCTTGTCATTACAATCCCCCATGACCCATGTATCATAGTGTTCCGTGCCCTTGTCCTCACAATGCTTCATGCCCACTCTCATCACAATAATCCATGAAACATTTCAGACCAATATTCCATGCCCTTCTCATCAAACTGCTCCATTACACCTGTCATAACAATGCACCATGACCCCTGCCATCACAATGTTCCACGGCCTAGTCATCACAATGTTCCATGACACTTGTCATCACAATGCTCAAGACCACTGAAATCACAATGATCCATGCCCTTGTCATCACAGAGCTCCATGACGCATGTCATCAGAATGTTACATGGCCTTCTCATCACAATGCTCCATGCCCTTGTCATCACAATGCTCCAAGACCCTTGTAATCACAATGCTCCATGCCCCTTTTCATTTCAATGCTCCATGAACCTTGCCATCACAATGATCCATGCCCTTGTCATCCCAATGCTCCATGACCCCTGTATTCACAATGATCCGTGACGCTTGTCATCACAGTGCTCCATGACCCCTGTCATCACAATGCTCCATGCCTTTGTCACCAAAATTTAACATGGCCTTGTCATTACAATGCTCTATGCGCTTGTCATCACAATACTCTATTACCATTGTCATCACAATCCTCCATGAATCTTGGGTTCACATTGCTTCATGCACTTGTCATCAAAATGCTCCATGAAATTTTGAAATCAAAATGATCCATGACCCCTGTCATAACAATGCTCCAAACCCTTGTGATCACAATATTCCATATCACTTGTCATCACAAAGCCCCATGACGCTCGTCATCACAGTGATCCATGGACTTCTCATCACAATGCTCCATGACTTTTGTCATCACAGAGCTCAGTACACTTGTCATCAAAATGTTCCCTGACACTTGTTGTCTGCATGCTCCTTGAATCCTGTCATGACAAGGCTCCATGCATTTTTCATCACAATTATCCATGCCCTTTTCATCACAAGGCTCCAAGACCCCTGTAATCAGAGTGCTCCATGCCCTTGTCATCACAAAGCTCAATGACGCGCCATCAGAATGCTCCTTGGCCTTCTCCTCACAATGCTCCATGCCCTTGTCATCACAATGTGCCAAGACCCCTGTAATAACAATGCTCCATGCCCCTTTTCATCAGTATGCTCCAGGAGACTTGTCATCACAAGGCTCCATGGTTTTCTTATTACAGTGCTCCAGGACCTTGTCATCACAATGCTTCACGACTTTGTCATGAAATTTCTCAATGGCCATTGTCATCATAATGCTTCAAGCCCTAGTCACCACAGTGCTCCATTATATTTGTCATTACAATCCTCCATTATATTTGGCATCACAATACTCCCAGCCATTGTCATCACAATGCTCCATTACCTTTGTAATCAGAATCCTCCATGACACTTGGCATCCCAATGCTCCATGCCATTGTCATCACATTGGGCCATTACATATGTCATCACAATGCTCCCTGACACCTGTCTTCACAATACTGCCTGACCTGCCCATCACAATGCTCCATGCCATTTTCATCACAATGCGCCATTCCAACTGTCATCGCAATAATCCATGAAACATATTAGACCAATGCTCCATGCCCTGGTCATCACAATGCTCCATGCCCTTGTTATCAGAATGCTCCATGACCCCTGCCATCACAATGCTCTCTGACTCCAGTCATCACAATGCTTCATGACCTTTGTCACCACAATGGTCCATGCCCTCGTCATCATCAGTCTCTGTGAGCTTTTTAACCAAAATGATCCATGAACTTTTCATCACAATGCTCTTTGACCTTGGTCATCACAATGCTCTATGCATTTCTCAGCACAATGCTCCATGACCCTTGTCATCACAATGCTCCATGCGCTTGTCAGCACAATGCTCCATGACACATGTCATCACAATTCTCCATGACCCCTGTCATCACAATGCTCCATGACTCCAGTCATCAAAATGCTTCATAACGTTTGTCATCAAAATGGTCCATGCCCGTGTCATCACAAGGCTCCGTGACCTTTGTAACCACAATGCTCCATGAACTTTTCATCACAATTCTCTGTGACTCTGGTCATCACAATGCTCCATGTCTTTGTCAGAACAATGCTCCATGACCATTGTCATCACAATGTGCCATGCGATTTTCCTCACAACAGTCCACAACCTTGTCATTGAAATGCTCCATAAACCTTGTAATCACAATGGTCCATGCACTTCTCATCAAAATGCTCTCTCACCAGTGATATCAAAATGTTCCATCGTTAGTCATCAAAATACTCCCTCACCCCTGTAATCACAATGTTCCATGACCCTGTCATCACAATGCTACATCCCCTTATCATCACAATGTTCCATAACCCCTGTCATCAAAATGCTCCATGACCCTTTTCATCCCAAAGATCCAAGACCCCTGACATCACAATGTTCTATAACCACTGCCATCAAAATGTTCCATTACACTTTTTATCAAATTGCTGCATGACACGGTCATCAAAATGCTCCCTGCCCTTCTCATCACAATGCACCATGCCCTTGTCATCAAAATGCTCCCTGACACTTGTTGTCTGTATGCTCCTTGAGTCCTTTCATGACAAGGCTCCATGCCTTTTTTATCACAATGGTCCATGTCCTTTTCATCACAAAGCTCCAAGGCCCATGTAATCTCAATGCTCCATGCCCTTGTCATCACAAAGCTGAATGACGCATGCCATCAGAATTCTCCTTGGTCTTCTCGGCACAATGCTCCATGACCTTGTCATCACAATGTTCCAAGACCCCTGTAATCACAAGGCTCCATGCCGGTGTCATCAAGAAACTCCATGACGCATGTCATCAGAATGCTCCATGGCTTTCTCATCACAATGCTCCATGCCCTAGTCATCACAATGCTCCAAGACCCCTGTAATCACAATGCTACATGCCCCTTTTCATCAGAATGCTCCATGAGACTTATCATCACAAGTCTCCATGGTCTTCACATAACAATGTTCCAGGACCTTGTCATCACCATGCTCCATTCCCTTGTCATCACAATACTCCATGACCCCTGTCATCACAATAATCCATGAATATTTTCAGCCCAATGCTCCACGACGTATTCATCACAATGCTCCATGGCCAATATCATCACAATGCTCCATGACCACTGTCATCACAACAATCCATGACACCTGACAACACAATGATCCGTTACTCTTCTCATCACAATGCTCCATTCCCTAGTCATCACGATGCTCCATGACCCCTGTCATCACAACACTCCATGAAAATTTTCAGCCCAGTGCTCCATGACACTTCTCATCACAATGATCCATGCCCTTGTCATCCCAATGCTCCATGACCCCTGTATTCACAATGCTCCGTGACGCTTGTCATCACAGTGTTCCATGACACATGTCATCACAATGCTGCATGCCTTTGTCAGCAAAATGCTACATGACACATGTCATCACAGTGAACCATGTGCTTGTCATTACAATGCTCCTTAAAATATGTCATCAGAATGCTCCATGCACTTCTCATCAAAATGCTCTCTCACCACTGATATCACAATGCTACATCACTATTTGTCACAGTACTTCCTCAACCCTGTCACCACAATGTTCCATGACTCCTGTCAACACAATGCTACATGCACTTATCATCACAATGTTCGATGACCCCTGACATCACAATGTTCCATAACACCTGTCATCAAAATGTTCCATGACATTTTTCATCAAATCGCTCCATGACCCTGTCATCAGAATGCTCCGTGCCCTTCTCATCACACTGCACAATGCACTTGCCATCAAAATGCTCCATGACCATTCTCATCAAAAAGATCCATGACCCTTGGCATCACATTGCTCTATGCCGTTGTCTTCACAAAGCTCCATGGCACATGTCATCAGAATGCTCCATGGCCTTCTCATCACAATGCTCCATGCCCTTGACATCACAATGCTCCATTACCACTGTCATAACAATGCTCCATGACCCCTGCCATCAAGATGTTCCATGGCCTTGTCATCAAAAAGCTCCATGACCCTTCTCATCACAATGCTCCAAGAACCCTTTAATCACAATGATCTATGCCCCTTTTCATCTCAATGATCCATGAACGCAGTCATCACAATTCACCATGCCCATCATCATAATGCTTCATGCTATTGTCATCACAATGAAATCAAAATGTTCCGTGACCTCTGTCATAACAATACTCCAAACGCTTGTGATCACAATATTCCATAACACTTGTCATCACAATGCCCCATGATGCTCATCATCACAATTTTCAATGGTCTTCTCATCACAAAGCTCCATGACCTTTTTCACCACAATGCTCAATACACATGTCATCAAAATGCTCCTTGACCCTTCTTATCTGTATGCTACTTGAACCCTGTCATGACAAGGCTCCATGCCTTTTTCATCACAATGATCCATGCCCTTTTCATCACAATGCTCCAAGACCCAAGTAATCACAATGCTCCATGCACTTGTCATCACAAAGCTCAATGACGCATGCCATCAGAATGCTCTTTGGACTTCTCCTCACAATGCTCAATGCCCTTGTCTTCACAATGTTCCAAGACCCCGGTAATCACAATGCTCCATTCCCCTTTTCATCAGTATACTCCATGAGACTTGTCATCACAATGCTCGATGCCCTTCTCATCACAATGCTCCATGCCCTTGTCATTACAATCCTGCATGACCCATGTATCACAGTGTTCCGTGCCGTTGTCATCACAATGCTTCATGCCCAATCTCATCACAATAATCCATGAAACATTTCAGAGCAATGTTCCATGCACTTCTCATCAAAATGCTCCATTACACCTGTCATAAAAGTGCACCATGACCCTTGCCATCACAATGTTCCACGGCCTAGTCATCACAAGGTTCCATGACACTGGTCATCACAATGCTCAAGACCCCTGAAATCACAATGCTCCATTCCCTTGTCATCACAATGCTCCATGACGCATGTCATCAGAATGTTCCATGGCCTTCTCATCACAATGCTCCATGCCCTTGTCATCACAATGCTCAATACACTTGTCATCAAAATGCTCCCTGACACTTGTTGTCTGTATGCTCCTTGAACCCTTTCATGACAAATCTCCATGCTTTTTTCATCACAATGATCCATGCAATTTTCATCACAATGCTCCAAGACGCATATAATAACAATGCTCCATGCCCTTGTCATCACAAAGCTCAATGACGCATGCCATCAGAATGCTCCTTGGTCTCTCTTCACAATGCTCAATGCCCTTGTCATCACAATGTTTCAAGACCCCTGTAATCAAAATGTTCCATGCCCCTTTACATCAGTATGCTCTATGAGACTTGTCATCACAAGGCTCAATGGTTTTGTCATCACAGTGTTCCAGGAACTTGTCATCACAATGCTTGACGACCATGTCATGAAAATTTTCAGTGGCCCTTGTCATCATAATACTCCAAGCCCTAACCATCACAATGCTCCATTATATTTGTCATCACAATCCTCCATTACATTTGGCATCACAATGCTCCATGCCATTGTCATCGCAATGGACCATGACATATGTCATCACAATGCTCCCTGACACCAGTCTTCACAATACTCCATAACCTTCTCATCACAATGCTCCATGCCCTTGTCATCACAATGCACCATGCCCACTGTCATCACAATAAACTATGAAACTTGTCAGACCAATGTTCCTTGCCGCTGTCAGCACAAGGCTCCATGCCCTTGTCATCACAATGTTCCATGACACCTGTCATCACAATGCTCCGTGACGCCAGTCATCTCAATGCTTCATAACGTTTGTCATCACAAAGGTCCATGCCCACGTCATCACAAGGCTCTGTGACATTTGTAACCACAATGCTCCATGAACTTTTCATCACAATTCTCTGTGACCCTTGTCATCACAGTGATCCATGTCTTTGTCAAAACAATGCTCCATGAACATTGTCATCAAAATGTGCCACATGCATTTCATCACAACGGTCCACAACTTTATCATTGCAATGCTCCATAAAACTTGTAATCAAAATGTTCCATGCACTTCTCATCAAAATGCTCTATCACCAGAGATATCACAATGTTCCATCACTAGTCATCACAATACTGCCTCACCCCTGTAATCACAATGTTCCATGACCCTGTCATCACACTGGTACATCCCATTATCATCACAATGTTGCATGACCCCTGACATCACAGTGTTCCATAACTCCTGTCATCAAAATGCTCCATGACCCTTTTCATCCCAAAGCTCCAAGACCCCTGACATCACAATGTTCTATAACCCCTGCCATGAAAATATTCCATTACACTTTTTATCAAATTGCTGCATGACTCGGTCATCAAAATGCTCCCTGCCTTTCTCATCACAATGCACCACACCCTTATCATAAAAATGCTCCATGAGTTGTCATCACAAAGCTCAATGACCCTCGGCATCACAATGCTCCATGTCATTGTCATCACAATGCTCAATGCCCTTCTCATCACAATAATCCATGAAACATTTCAGACCAATGTTCCATGCCCTTCTCATCAAAATGCTCCATTACACCTGTCATAACAATGCTCCATCACCCCTGCCATCACAATTTTCCACGGCCTAGTCATCACAAGGTTCCATGACATTTGTCATCACAATGCTCAAGACCCCTGAAATCACCATGCTCCATGCCCTTGTCATCACAAAGCTCCATGACGCATGTCATCAGAATGTTCCATGGCCTTCTCATCACAATGCTCCATGCCCTTGTCATTACAATGCTCCAAGACCCTTGTAATCACAATGCTCCATGCCCCTTTTCATCTCAATGCTCCATGAACCCTGTCATCACAATGCACCATGCCCATCATCATAATGCTTCAGGCTATTGTCATCACAATGAAATCAATATTCTCCATGACCTTTGTCATCATAATGCTCTAAACCCTTGTGATCACAATGTTCCATAACATTTATCATCACAACACCCCATGACGCACATCATCACAATTATCCATGGTCTTCTCATCACAATGCTCCATGACTTTTGTCATCACAATGCTCAATACAATTGTCACCACTATGCTCCCTGACACTTGACGTCAGTATGCTCCTTGAATCCTGTCATGACAAGGCTTCATGCCATTTTCATCACAATGATCCATGCCCATTTCATCACAATGCTCCAAGATCCATGTAATCACAATGCTCCATGCCCTTGTCATCACAAATCTCCAAGACGCATGTCATCAGAATCCTCCATGGCCTTCTCATCACAATGCTCCATGCCCTATTCATCACAATGATCCATGACCCCTGACATCACAACACTCCATGAACATTTTCAGCCCAGTGCTCCATGACACTTGTCATCAAAATGATCCATGCCCTTGTCATCCCAATGCTCCATGACCCCTGTATTCACAATGCTCCGTGACGCTTGTCATCACAGTGCTCCATGACACATGTCATCACATTGCTCCCTGCCTTTTTCAGCAAAATGCTACATGACCTTGTCATTACAATGATCTGTGCACTTGTCATCACAATACTCCATTTCCATTGTCATCACAATCCTCCATGAACCTTGGGATCACATTGTTTCATGTCCTTGTCATCACAATGCTCCATGCTCCTTGAAATCAAAATGATCCATGACCTCTGTCATCACAGTGCTCCAAACCCTTGTGATCACAATGTTCCATAACACTTGTCATCACAACGCTTCATGACGCCTGTCATCACAATATTCCATGCCGTTTTCATCACAATGCTCCATGAGCTTTGTCATCACAATTCTCAATATACATGTCATCAAAATGCTCCCTGACACTTGTCATCAGAATGCTCCTTGAACCCTGTCACGAAAAGGCTCCATGCCTTTTTCATCACAATGACCCATGCCGTTTTCATCACAATGCTCCATGCCATTGTCATCAAAATACTCCACAAGCTTGTCATCAGAATGCTCCATGACCCTTGTCATCACAATTCTCCATGCACTTGTCAGCAAAATGCTCCCTGACACTTGTCATCACAATGCTCCAGCCATTGTCATCACAAAGCTCCATTACCTTTGTCATCAGAATCCTCCATGACAATTGGCATCAAAATGCTCCATGCCATTGTCATCAAAATGGGCCTTTACATATATCATCACAATGCTCCCTGACACCTGTCTTCACAATAACGCATGACCTGGTCCTCACAATGCTCCATGCCCTTGTCATCACAATTTGCCATTCCAAATGTCATCGCAATAATCCATGAAACTTATTAGACCAATGTTCCATGCCCTTCTCATCACAATGCTCCATGCCATTGTCATCACAATGCTCCATGATCCCTGTCATCACAATGCTCCATGACTCCAGTCATGACAATGCTTCATGACCTTTGTCCTCACAATGGTCCATGCCCTCTTCATCAACAGTCTCTGTGACCTTTTTAACCACAATGCTCCATGAACTTTTCATCACAATGCTCTTTGACCCTTGTCATCACAATGCTCTATGCTTTTCTCCGCACAATGCTCCATGACACATGTCATCACAATGCTCCATGACCCATGTCATCACAATGCTCCGTGACTCCAATCATCACAATGCTTCATAACGTTTGTCATCAAAATGGTCCATGCCCGCGTCATCACAAGGCTCTGTGACCTTTGTAACCACAATGCTCCATGAAATTTTCATTACAATTCTCTGTGACACTTGTCATCACAATGCTCCTTGTCTTTGTCAGAACAATGCTCCATGACCATTGTCATCACAATGTGCCACACGCATTTCATCACAACGGTCCACAACCTTGTCATTGCAATGATCCATAAACATTGTAATCACAACGCTCCATGCACTTCTCATCAAAATGCTCTCTCACCAGAGATATCACAGTGCTTACATCACTAGTCATCACAATACTCCCTCAACCATGTAATCAAAATGATCCATGACACTGTCATCACACTGCTTCATCGCCTTATCATCACAATGTTCCTTGACCCCTGACATCACAATGTTCCATACACCTGTCATCAAAATGCTCCATGACCCTTTTCATCCCAAAGCTCCAAGACCCCTGACATCACAATGTTCTATGACCACTGCCATCAAAATGTTCCATTACACTTTTCATCAAATTGCTGCATGACCCGGCCATCAAAATGCTCCCTGCCCTTCTCATCACAATGCACCATGCCCTTGTCATCAAAATGCTCCATGACTTGTCATCACAAAGCTCCATGACCATTGGCATCACAATGCCCCATGTCATTGTCATCGCAATGCTACATGAACAGCCTCATCATATGGCTCCATGCCCTTGTCATCACACTTCTCCATGACACTTGTCATCACAATGCTCGATGCCATTCCCATCAAAATGCTCCATGCTCTTTTCATTACAATCCGGCATGACCCATGTATCATAGTGTTCCGTACCCTTGTCATCAGAATGCTCCATGCCCAATCTCATCACAATAATCCATGAAACATTTCAGACCAATGTTCCATGACCTTCTCATAACAATGCTCCATTAACTCTGTCATAACAATGCAACATGACCACTGCCATCACAATGTTCCACGGCCTAGTCATCACAAGGTTCCATGACACTTGTCATCACAATGCTCAAGACCCCTGTAATCACAATGCTCCATGCCCTTTTTCATCAGTATGCTCCATGAGACTTGTCATCTCATGGCTCCATGGTTTTGTCATCATAATGCTCCAAGCCCTAGTCATCAAAATGCTCCATTATATTTGTCATCACAATCCTCCATTACATTTGGCATCACAATGCTCCCTGCCATTGTCATCGCAATGGACTATGACATATGTCATCACAATGCTCCCTGACACCTGTCTTCAAAATAATCCATGACCTTCTCATCACAATGCCCCATGCCCTTGTCATCACCATGCACCATGTCCACTGTCATCAAAATAATCTAGGAAACTTGTCAGACCAATGCTCTATTCCCCTGTCATCACAATGCTCCATGCCCTTGTTATCACAATGCTCAATGTCCCCAGTCATCACAATGTTCCGTGACTGCAGTCATCACAATGCTTCTTAACGTTTGTCATCACAACAGTCCATGCCCGCATCATCACAAGGCTCTGTGTCCTTTGTACCCACAATGCTCCATGAACTTTTTATCACAATGTCTGAGACACTTGTCATCCCAATGCTCCATGCCTTTGTCAGAACAATGCTCCATGACCCTTGTCATCACAATGTGCCACGCGCTTTTCATCAAAATGATCCACAACCTTGTCATCGCTATGCTCCATAAACTTTGTAATCACAATGCTCCATGCACTTCTCATCCAAATGCTCTCTCACATGTGATATCAAAATGTTCCATCACTAGTCATCACAATCCTCGCTCAACCCTGTTATCACAATGTTCCATGACCGCTGTCATCACAATGCTGCATCCCCTTTTCAGCACAATTTTCCTTGACCCCTGACATCACAATGTTCCATAACACCTGTCATCAAAATGCTCCATGACCCTTTTCATCCCAAAGCTCCATGATCCCTGGCAACACAGTGTTCTATAACGCATGTCATCAAACTGTTCCATTACATTTTTCATCAAATTGCTGCATGACCCTGTCATCAAAATGCACCCTGCCATTCTCATCACAGTGCACCACACACTTGTCATCAAAATGCTCCATGACTTTGTCATCACAAAGCTCCATGACCCTTGGCATCACAATGCTCCATGTCATTCTCATCACAATGATCCATGAACCATCTCATCACATTGCTCCATGCCCTTGTCATCAAATGCTCCATGAAACTTGTCATCACAATGCTCGATGCCCTTCTCATCACAATGCTCCATGCCCTTGTCATTACAATCCTCCATGACCCATGTATCACAGTGTACCGTGCCCATGTCATCACAGTGCTCCATGCCCACTCTCATCACAGTAATCCATGAAATATTTCAGACCAATCCTCAATGCCCTTCTCATCACAATGCTCCATTACCTCTGTCATAACAATGCTCCATGACCCCTGCCATCAAAATGTTCCACGGCCTTGTCATCACAAGGCTCCATGACCCTTGTCATCACAATGCTCCAAGACCCCTGTAATCACAATGCTCCATGCACTTGTCATCACAAAGCTCCATGACGAATGCCATCAGAATGTTCCATGGCCTTCTCCTCACAATGCTCCATGCCCTTGTCATCACAATGCTCCAAGACCCCTGTAATCACAATGCTCCATGCCCCTTTTCATCAGAATGCTCCATGAGACTTGTCATCACAAGTCTCCATCGTCATCTCATCACAATGCTCCAGGACCTTGTCATCACCATGCTCCATTCCCTAGTCATCAAAATGCTCCATGACACCTGTCATCACAATACTCTATGAATATTTTCAACCCAATGCTCCATGACCTTCTCATCACAATGCTCCATGACCACTGTCATCACAATGCGCCATTCCAACTGTCATCACAATAATCCATGAAACTTATTAGACCAATGTTCCATGCCCTTGTCATCACAATGCTCCATGCCCTTGCTATCACAATGTTCCAAGACCCCTGTAATCAGAATGCTCAATGCCCCTTTTCATCAGTATGCTCCATGAGACCTGTCATCACAAGGCTCCATGGTTTTCTCATCACAGTGCTCCAGGACCTTGTCATCACAATGCTTCACGACATTGTCATGAAAATTCTCAATGGCCCTTGTCATCATAATGCTCCAATCCCTAGTCATCACAATGCTCCATTATATTTGTCATCACAATCCTCCATTACATGTGGCATCACAATGCACCATGCCATTGTCATCGAAATGGAACATGACATATGGCATCACAATGCTCCCTCACACCTGTCTTCACAATTCTCCATGACTTTCTCCTCACAATGCTCCATGACGTTGTCATCACAATGCTCCATGACCCCTGTCAACACAATGCTCCGTGACTCCAGTCATCACAATGCTTCATAATATTTCTCATCATAATGGTCCATGCCCGCGTCATCACAAGGCTCTGTGACCTTTGTAACAACAATGCTCCATGAACTTTTCATCACAACTCTCCGTGACACTTGTCATCACAATGCTCCATGCCTTTGTCAGAACAATGCTCCATGACCCTTGTCATGAAAATGTGCCAAGGGCTTTCCATCACAATGATCCACCACCTTGTCATTGCTATGCTCCATAAATCTTGTAATCACAATGCTCCATGCTCTTCTCATCCAAATGCTCTCTCACCTTAGATATCACCATGTTCTCTCACTAGTCATCACAATCCTCCCTCACACCTGTAATCAAAATATTCCATGACCACTGTCATCACCATGTTCCATTAACTTGTCATCACAATGCTCCATGACCACTGTCATCACAATACTCCATGAACATTTTCAGGCAAATACTCCAAGACCTTCTCATCACAATGCTCCATGACAAATATCATCACAATGCTCCATGACCACTGTCATCACAACACTCCATGACACCTGACAACAGAATGATCCGGGACTCTTGTCATTACAATGCTCCATACCCTAGTCATCACAATGCTCCATGAACCCTGTCATCACAATACTCCATGAATATTTTCAGCCCAATGCTCCATGACCCTTGTCATCACAATGATCCATGCCCTTGTCATCCCAATGCTCCATGACCACTTTATTCACAATGCTCCGTGACGCTTGTCATCACAGTGCTCCATGACACCTGGATCACAATGCTCCATGACTTTGTCAGCAGAATACTACATGACCTTGTCATTACAATGCTCTATGCGCTTGTCATCACAATACTCCATTACCATTGTCATCACAATCCTCCATGAACCTTGGGATCACATTGCTTCATGCCTCTGTCATCACAATGTTCCATGATCCTTGAAATTAAAATGATCCATGACCACTGTCATCACAATGCTCCAAAATCTTGTGATCACAATGTTCCATAGCACTTGTCATCACAACGCTCCATGATGCCTGTCATCACAATACTCCATGCCCTTTTCATCACAATGTTCCATGACCTTTGTCATCACAATTCTCAATACATTGTCATCACAATGCTCCCTGACATTTGTTGTCAGAATGCTCCTTGAACCCTGTCACGAAAAGGCTCCATGCCTTTTTCATCACAATGTCCCATGCTGTTTTCATCAAAATGCTCCATGCCATTATCATCAAAATACTCCACAAGCTTGTCACCAGAATGCTCCATGACACTGGTCATCACAATTCTCCATGCATTTGTCAGCAAAATGCTCCCTGACCCTTGTCATCACAATGCTCCAATCCATTGTCATCAAAATGCTCCATGCCATTGTCATCAAAATACTCCACAAGCTTGTCACCAGAATGCTCCATGACCCTGGTCATCACAATTCTCCATGCACTTGTCAGCACAATGCTCCCTGACCCTTGTCATCACAATGCTCCAAGCCATTGTCATCACAATGCTCCATTACCTTTGTCATCAGAATCCTCGATGACACTAGGCATCACAATGCTCCATGCCATTGTCATCACAATGGACCATTATATATGTCATCACAATGCTCCCTGACAACTGTCTTCACAATACGGCATCACCTGGTCATCACAATGCTCCATGCCCTTGTCATCACAATGCCCCATGCCCTTGTTATCACAATGTTCCATGACCCCTGTCATCACAATGCTCCGTGACTCCAGTCATCACAATTCTTCATGACCTTTGTCATCACAATTGTCCATGCCCTCTTCATCAACAGTCTCTGTGACCTTTTTAACCACAATGCTCCATGAACTTTTCTTCACAATGCTCTTTAATCCCTGTCATCACAATGCTCTATGCTTTTCTCAGCACAATGCTCCATGACGCATGTCATCAGAATGCTCCATGGCCTTCTCCTCACAATTCTCCATGCCCTTGTCATCACAATGCTCCAAGACCCCTGTAATCACAATGCTTCATGTCCCTTTTCATCAGAATGCTCCATGAGAGTTGTCATCACATGTCTCCATGGTCATCTCTTCACAATGCTCCAGGACCTTGTCATCACAATGCTCCATGACCTCTGTCATCACAATGCTCTGTGACTCCAGTCATCACAGTGCTTCATAATATTTGTCATCAAAATGGTCCATGCCTGCGTCATCACAAGGCTCTGTTACCTTTGTATCCACAATGCTCCATGAACATTTCATCACAATGCTCCGCGACCCATGTCATCACAATGCTCCCTGACACCTCTCTTCACAATACTTCATTAGCTGGTCATCACAATGCTACATGACCTTGTCATCACAATGCGCCATTCCAAATGTCGTCACAATAATCCATGAAACTTTTTAGACCAATGCTCCATGCCATTGTCATCGCCATGGACCATGATATATGTCATCACAATGCTCAAAGACCCCTGTAATCACAATGCTCCATGCCCTTGTCATAACAAAGCTCCATGACGCATGTCATCAGAATGTTCCATGGCCTTCTCCTAACAATGCTCCATGCCCTTGTCATCACAATGCTCCAAGACCCCTGTAATCACAATGCTCCATGCCCCTTTTCATCAGAATGCTCCATGAGACTTGTCATCACCAATCTCCATGGTCATCTCATCACAATGCTCCAGGACCTTGTCATCACCATGCTCCATTCCCTTGTCATCACAATGCTCCATGACCCCTATCATCAAAATAATCCATGAATATTTTCAGCACGATGCTCCATGACCTTCTCATCACAATGCTCCAAGACCCCTGTAACCACAATGCTCCATGCCCCTTTTCATCTCAATGATTCATGAACCATGTCATCTCAATGCACCATGCCCATCATCATAATGCTTCATGCTATTGTCATCACAATGAAATCAAAATGTTCCATGACCTCTGTCATAACAATGCTCCAAACGCTTGTGATCTCAATATTCCCAAACACTTGTCATCACAATGATCCATGACGCTCGTCATCACAGTTATCCATGGTCGTCTCATCACAATGCTCCATGACCTTTGTCATCACAATGCTCAATACACTTGTCATAAAAATGCTCCCTGACACTTGTTGTCTGTATGCTCCTTGAACCCTGTCATGACAAGGCTCCATGACGTTTTCATCACAATTATCCATGCCCTTTTCATCACAAAGCTCCAAGACCCATGTAATCACAATGCTCCATGCCCTTGTCATCACAAAGCTCAATGACGCATGTCTACAGAATGCTCCTGGCCTTCTCCTCACAATGCTCCATGCCCTTGTCATCACAATGTTCCAAGACGCCTGTAATCACAATGGTCCTTGTCAATTTTGATCAGTATGCTCCATGAGATATGTCATCACAAGGCTCCATGGTTTTCTCATCACAATGCTCTAGGACATTGTCATCACAATGCTTCACGACTTGTCCTGAAAATTCTCAATGGCCCTTGTCATCATAATTCTCCAAGCCTAGTCATCACAGTGCTCCATTATATTTGTCATCACAATCCTCCATTACATTTGGCATCACAAGGCTCCCTGCTATTGTCATCGCATTGGACCATGACATATGTCATCACAATGCTCTCTGACACCTGTCTTCACAATACTCCATGACATTCTCATCACAATGATCCATGCCCTTGTCATCACAATACACCATGTCCACTGTCGTCACAATAATCTATGAAAGTTGTCAGACGAATGCTCCATGCCCCTGTCATCACAATGCTCCATGCCCTTGTCATCACAATGCTCCATGACCCCTGTCATCACAATGCTCCGTGACTCCAGTCATCACAATGCTTCATAACGTTTATCATCACAATGCACCATGCCCGCATCATCACAAGGCTCTGTGACCTTTGTAACCACAATGCTCATTGAACATTTCATCACAATGCTCCGTGACACTTGTCATCACAATGCTCTATGCCTTTGTCAGAAAAATGCTCCATGACCCTTTTCATCACAATGTGCCACGCACTTTTCATCACAACGGTCCACAAGTTTCTCATTGCAATGCTCCATAAAACTTGTAATCAAAATGCTCCATGCCCTTCTCATCAAAATGCTCCATTACACCTGTCATAACAGTGCTCCATGACCCCATCCATCACGGTGTTCCATGGCCTTGTCATCACAAGGCTCCAAGACCCCTCTAATCACAATGCTCCATGCCCTTGTCATCACAAAGCACCATGACACATGTCATCAGAATGTTTATGGCCTTCGCATTAAATGCTCCATACCCTTGTCATCACAGTGCTCCAAGACCCCTGTAATCACAATGCTCCATGCCCCTTTTCATCTCCATGCTCCATGAACCCTGTCATCACAATGCATCATGCCCATCATCATAATGCTTCCGGCTATTGTCAGCACAATGAAATCAAAATTCTCCTTGTCATCTGTCATCACAATGCTCCATGACCCCTGTCATCACAATACTCCATGAACATTTTCAGCCCACTGCTCCATGACCCTTGTCATCACAATGATCCATGCACTTGTCATACCACTGCTCCATGACACCTGTATTCACAATGCTCCCTGACTTTGTCAGCAAAATGCTACATGACCTTGTCATTACAATGCTCTATGTGCTTGTCATCAAAATACTCCATTTCCATTGTCATCACAATCCTCCATGAACCTTGGGATCACATTGCTTCATGCCCTTGTCATCACAATGCTCAATGCTCCTTGAAATCAAAATGATCCATGACCTCTGTCTTCACAATGCTCCAAACCCTTGTGATCCCAATGTTCCATAACACTTGTCATCACAATGCTCCATGATGATTGTCATCACAAATTTCCATGCCCTTTTCATCACAATGCTCCATGATCATTGTCATCACAATGCTCAATACACTTGTCATCACAATGCTCCCTGACACTTGTCATCAGAATGCTCCTTGAACCCTGTCACGAATAGGCTCCATGCCATTTTCATCACAATGCCCCATGCCGTTTTCATCACAATTCTCCATGACCATTGTCATCACAATGCTCCATGCGGTTGTCTGAAAAATGTTCCATGACCCTTGTCATCACAATGTGCCATTCGCTTTTCATCACAACGGTCCAGATACTTGTCATTGCAATGCTCCATAAACCATGTAATCACAATGCTCCATACACTTCTCATCAAAATGCTCTCTCACCAGAGATATCACAGTGTTTCATCACTAGTCGTCACAATACTCAGTCACCCCTGTAATCACAATGTCCCATGACCCCTGTCATCACAATGCTACATCCCCTTATCATCACAATGTTCCATGACCCCTGACATCACAATGTTCTATAACCCCTGTCATCAAAATGTTCCAATACAATTTTCATCAAATTGCTGCATGACACTGGCATCAAAATAGTCCCTGCCCTTCTCATCACAATGCACCATGCACTTGTCATGAAATTGCTCCATGACCTTTGTCATCACAAAGCTCCATGACTCCTGGCATCACAGTGCTCCATGTCATTGTCATCACAATTCTCCATGAACACTCTCATCACATTGCTTCATGCCCTTGTCATCACAAACCTCCATGACAAATGTAATCAAAATGCTCGATGCCCTTCTCATCACAATGCCCCATGCCCTTGTCATTACAATCCTCCATGACCCATGTATCACAGTGTTCCATGCCCTTGTGATCACAATGCTCCATGCCCTTGTTGTCACAATGCTCCATGACCCCTGTCATCACAATGCTCCGTGACTCCATTCATCACAATGTTTCATGAACTTTGTCATCACAATTTTCCATGTCCTCGTCATCAACAGTCTCTGTGACCTTTTTAACCACAGTGCTCCATGAAATTTTCATTACAATGCTCTTTGACCCTTGCCATCAAAATGCTGTTTGCCTGTCTCAGCACAATGCTCCATGACACATGTCATCACAATACACCATGCACTTGTCGTCACAGTGCTCCACAAACTTTTCATCACAGTGCTCCATAAAATTGTCATCACAATGCTCCATGCACTTCTCATCAAAATGGTCTCTCACCACTGATATCACAATTCTACATCACGATTTGTCACAATACTCACTCACCCCTGTCATCACAATGTTTCATGACACCAGTCATCACAATGATACATGCACTTATCATCACAATGTTCGATGACCCCTGACATCAAAATGTTCCATAACACTTGTCATCAAACTGCTCCATGATCCTTTTCATCAAAATGCTCCATGACCCCTGACATCACAATGTTCCATAACACCTGTCTTCAAAATGTTCCATGACCCATTTCATCAAATTGTTCCATGACCCTGTCATCAAAATGCTCCCTGCCCTTCTCATCACAATGCACAATGCCCTTGCCATCAAAATGCTCCATGACCTTTGTCATCACACAGATCCATGACTCTTGGCATCACAATGCTCCATGTCAGTGTCATCACAATGCTCCATGAACGGTCTCATCACATTGCTCCATGCCCTTGCCATCACAATGCTCCATTACCATTGTCATAACAATGCTCCATGACCCCTGCCGTCACGATGTTCCATGGCCTTGACTTCACAAGGTTCCATGTCCCTCCTCATCACAATGCTCCAAGAACCCTGTTATTGCAATGTTCTATGCCCCTTTTCATCTCAATGACCCATGAACACTGTCATCACAATGCACCATGCCCATCATCATAATGCTTCATGCTATTGTCATCACAATGAAATCAAAATGCTCCATGACCTCTGTCATAACAATGCTCCCAAACCTTGTGATCACAATATTCCAAAACACTTGTCATCACAATGCCCCATGATGCTCGTCATTACAATTATCCATGATCTTCTCATCACAATGCTCCATGACCATTGTCATCACCATGCTCAATACACTTGTCATCCAAATTCTCCCTGACAATTGTTGTCTGTATGCTCCTTGAACTCTGTCATGACAAGGCTCCATGCCTTTTTCATCACAATGATCCATGCCGTTTTCATCACAATGCTCCAAGACCCATGTAATCACAATGCTCCATGCCCTTGTCATCACAAATCTCAATGACGCATGCCATCAGAATGCTCCTTGGTCTTCTCCTCACAATGCTCCATGCCTTTGTCATCACAATGTTCCAAGACCCCTGTAATCACAATGATCCATGCCCCTTTTCATCAGTATGCTCAATGAGACTTGTCATCACAAGGATCCATGGTTTTGTCATCACAGTGCTCCAGGACCTTGTCATCACATTGCTTCACGACCTTGTCATGAAAATTGTCAATGGCCCTTGTCATCATAATGCTCCAAGCCCTAGTCATCACAATGCTCCATTATATTTGTCACCAGAATCCTCCATTACTTTTGGCATCACAATTCTCCATGCCATTGTCATCACAATGGAACATGACATATGTCATCACAATGCTCCCTGACACCTGTCTTCACAATAATCCTTGCCCTTGTCATCACAATGCAACATGTCCACTGTCATCACAATAATCCATGAAATTTGTCAGACCAATTCACCATGCCCCGGTCATCACAATGCTCCATGCCCTTGTCCTCACAATGCTCCATGACCCCTGTCATCACAATGCTCCTTGACTCCATTCATCACAATGCTTCATAACGTTTGGCATCACAATGGTCCATGCCCGCGTGATCACAAGGCTCTGTGACCTTTGTAACCACAATGCTCCATGAACTTTTCATCACAATTCTCTGTGACATTTTTCATCACAATGCTCCATTTCTTTGTCAGAACAATGCTCCATGATCATTGTCATCACAATGTGCCACGTGCATTTCATCACAACGGTCCACAACCTTGTCATTGCAATGATCCATAAACATTGTAATCACAACGCTCCATGCACTTCTCATCAAAATGCTCTCTTACCAGAGATATCACAGTGTTACATCACTAGTCATCACAATACTCCCTCAACCATGTAATCAAAATGATCCATGACACTGTCATCACACTGATTCATCACCTTATCAACACAATGTTCCTTGACCCCTGACATCACAATGTTCCATACACCTGTCATCAAAATGCTCCATGACCGTTTTCATCCCAAAGCTCCAAGACCCCTGACATCACAATGTTCTATGACCACTGCCATCAAAATGTTCCATTACACTTTTCATCAAATTGCTGCATGACCCGGCCATCAAAATGTTCCCTGCCCTTCTCATCACAATGCACCATGCCCTTGTCATCAAAATGCTCCATGACTTGTCATCACAAAGCTCCATGACCCTTGGCATCACAATGCTCCATGTCATTGTCATCACAATGCTCCATGAACCCTCTCATCACATTGCTCAATGCCCTTGTCATCACAAAGCTCCATGACACTTGTCATCACATTGCTCGATGCATTTCTCAACACAATGCTCCTTGCGCTTGTCATTACAATCCTGCATGACACATGTATCATAATGTTCCGTACCCTTGTCATCACAATGCTCCATGCCCACTCTCATCACAATAATCCATGAAATATTTCAGACCAGTGTTCCATGCCCTTCTCATCACAATGCTCCATTACCTCTGTCATAGCAATGCACCATGACCCCTGCCATCACAATGTTCCACAGCCTAATCATCACAAGGTTCCATGACACTTGTCATCACAATGCTGAAGACACCTGTAATCACAATGCTCCATGCACTTGTCATCACAAAGATCCATGACGCATGTCATTAGAATGTTATATGGCTTTCTCATCACAATGCTCCATGCCCATGTCATCACAATTCACCAAGACCCGTGTAAACACAATGCTACATGCCCCTTTTCATCTCAGTGCTCCATGAACCCTGTCATCACAATGCACCATGCCCATCATCATAATGCTTCATGCTATTGTCATCACAATTAAATCAAAATGATCAATGACCTTTGTCATAACAATGCTCCAAACCCTTGTGATCACCATATTGCATAACACTTGTCATCAAAATGCCCCATGACGCTCGTCATCACAGTTATCCATGGTCTTCTCATCACAATGCTCCTAGACTTTTTTCATCACAATGCTCAATACACTTGTCATCAAAATGTTCCCTGACACTTGTTGTCTGCATTCTCCTTGAATCCTGTCATGACAAGGCTCCATGCATTTTTCATCACAATAATCCATGCCCTTTTCATCACAGTGCTCCAAGACCCCTGTAATCACAGTGCTCCATGCCCTTGTCATCACGAAGCTCAATGACCCATGTCATCAGAATGCTCCTTGGCCTTCTCCTCACAATGCTCCATGCCCTTGTCATCACAATGTGCGAAAACCCCTCTAATCACAGTGCTCTATGCCCCTTTTCATCAGTATGCTCCAGGAGATTTGTCCTCACAAGGCTACATGCTTTTCTTATCACAATGCTCCAGGACATTTTCATCACAATGCTGCACCACCTTGTCATCAAAATTCTCAATGGCCATTGTCATCATAATGCTCCAAGACCTAGTCATCACAATGCTCCATTATATTGTTCATCACAATCCTCCATTACATTTGGCATCACAATACTCCCAGCCATTGTCATCGCAATGGACCATGACATATGTCATCACAATGCTCCCTGACACCTGTCTTCACAATACTCCATGACCTTCTCTTCACAATGATCCATGACCTTGTCATCACAATGCACCATGTCAATTGTCATCACAATAATCTATTAATCTTGTCAGACCAATGCTCCATTCCCCTGTCATCACAATGCTCCATGCCCTTGTAATCACACTGCTCCATGACATGTCATCACAAAGTTCCATGACCCATGACCCATGTATCACAGTGTTCCATGCCCTAGTCATCACAATGCTCTAAGACCCCAGTAATCACAATGCTCCATGCTCCTTTTCATCAGAATGCTCCATGAGACTTGTCATCATAAGTATCCATGGTCTTCTCATCACAATGCTCCAGGACCCTGTCATCACCATGCTCCATTTCCTTGTCATCACAATGCTCCATGAACACTGTCATCACAGTAATCCATGAATATTTTCAGCCCAATGCTCCACGGCCTATTCTTCACAATGCTCCATGGCCAATATCATCACAACACTCCATGACACCTGACAACACAATGATCCGGGACACTTGTCATCACAATGCTCCATTCCCTAGTCATCACTATGCTCCATGAGCCTGTCATCACAACACTCCATGAAAATATTCAGCCCAGTGCTCCATGACCCTTGTCATCACAATGAACCATGCCCTTGTCATCCCAATGTGCCATGACCCCTGTATTCACAATGTTCCGTGACGCTTGTCATCACAGTGCTCCATGACACATGTCATCACAATGCTGCATGCCTTTGTCTGCAAAATGCTACATGACATTGTCATTACAATGCTCTATGCGCTTGTCATCACAATACTCCATTTCCATTGTCATCACAGTCCTCCATGAAACTTGGGATCACATTGTTTCATGCGCTTGTCATCACAATGCTCCCTGCTCCTTGAAATCAAAATGATCCATGATCACTGTCATCACAATGCTCCAAACACTTGTGATCACAATGTTCCATAACACTTGTCATCACAACGCACCATGATGTCTGTCATCACAATACTCCATGCCCTTTTCATCACAATGCTCCATGACCTTTGTCATCACAATTTTCAATACACTTGTCATCACAATGCTCCCTGACACTTGTCATCAGAATGCTCCTTGAAGCCTGTCACGAAAAGGCTCCATGCCTTTTGCATCACAATGCACCATGCCGTTTTCATCACAATGCTCCATGCCATTGTCATCAAAATACTCCACAATCTTGTCATCAGAATGCCCCATGACCCTTTTCATCACATATCTCCATGCACTTGTCAGCACAGTGCTCACTGACCCTTGTCATCACAATGCTCCAAGCCATTGTCATCACAATGCTGCATTACCTTTGCCATCAGAATCCTCCATGACACTTGGCATCCCAATGCTCCATGCCATTGTCATCACAATGGGCCATTACATATGTCATCACAATGCTCCCTGACACCTGTCTTCACAATATTGCATGACCTGGCCATCACATTGCTCCATGCCCTTGTCATCACAATGCGCCATTCCATCTGTCATCGCAATAATCCATGAAACTTATTAGACAAATGCTCCTTCCCCTGGTCATCACAATGCTCCATGCCCTTGTTATCAAAATGCTCCATGAACCCTGCCATCACAATTCTCTGTGACTCCAGTCATCACAATGCTTCATGACCTTTGTCACCACAGTGGTCCATGCCCTCGTCATCATCACTCTCTGTGAGCTTTTTAACCAAAATGATCCATGAACTTTTCATCACAATGCTCTTTGAACCTTGTCATCACAATTCTCTATGCCTTTCTCAGCACAATGCTCCATGACCCTTGTCATCACAATGCTCCATGCGCTTGTCAGCACAATGCTCCATGACACATGTCATCACAATGCTCCATGACCACTGTCATCACAATGCTCCGTGACTCCAGTCATCACAATGCTTCATAACATTTGTCATCACAGTGATCCATGCCCGTGTCATCACAGGGTTATGTGACCTTTGTAACCACAATGTTCCATGAAATTTTCATCACAATTCACAGTGACCCTTGTCATCACAAAGCTCCATGTCTTTGTGAGAACAATGCTCCATGACCATTGTCTTCACAATGTGCCACACGCATTTCATCACATCGGTCCACAACCTTGTCATTGCAATGCTCCATAAACCTTGTAATCACAATGCTCCATGCACTTCTCATCAAAATGCTCTCTCACCAGAGATATCACAGTGTTCCATCACTAGTCATCACAATACTCCCTCACCCCTGTAATCACAATGTTCCATGACCCTGTCATCACACTGCTACATCCCCTTAGTATCACAATGTTCCATGACCACTGACATCACAATGGTCCATAAACCCTGTCATCAAAATGCTCCATGATCCATTTCATCCCAAAGCTCCAAGTCCCCTGAAATCACAATGATCTATAACACCTGCCATCAAAATATTCCATTACACTTTTCATCAAATTGCTGCATTGCCCGGTCATCAAAATGCTCCCTGCACTTCTCATCACAATGCACCATGCCCTTGTCATCAAAATGCTCCATGACTTGTCATCACAAACCTCCATGACACTTGGCATCACAATGCTCCATGTCATTGTCATCACAATGCTCCATGAACCCTCTCATAACATTGCTCAATGCCCTTGTCATCACAAAGCTCCATGACACTTGTCATCACAATGCTTGATGCCCTTCTCATTGCAATGCTCCATGCCCTTGTCATTACATTCCTGCATGACCCATGTATCATAGTGTTCCGTACCCTTGTCATCACAATGCTCCATGCCCACTCTCATCACAATAATCCATGAAACATTTCAGACCAATGTTCCATGCCCTTCTCATCACAATGCTCCATAATCTCTGTCATAACAATGCACCATGACCCCTGCCATCACAATGTTCCACGGCCTAGTCATCACAAAGTTCCATGACACTTGTCATCACAATGCTGAAGGCCCCTGTAATCACAATGCTCCTTGCCCTTGTCATCACAAAGCTCCATGACGCATGTCATCAGAAAGTTCCATGGCCTTCTCATCACAATGCTCCATGCCTTGTCATCACAACGTTCCAAGACCTTTGTAAACACAATGCTCTATGCCCCATTTAATCAGAATGCTCCATGAGACTTGTCATCATAAGTATCCATGGTCTTCTCATCACAATGCTCCAGGACCTTGTCATCACCATGCTCCATTTCCTTGTCATCACAATGCTCCATGAACCCTTTCATCACAATAATCCATGAATATTTTCAGCCCAATGCTCCACGGCCTATTCATCACAATGCTCCATGGCCAATATCATCTCAATTCTCCATGACCACTGTCATCAAAACACTCCATGACACCTGACAACACAATGATCTGGGACACTTGTCATCACAATGCTCCATTCCCTAGTCATCACTATGCTCCATGAGCCTGTCATCACAACACTCCATGAACATTTTCAGCCCAGTGCACCATGACCCTTGTCATCACAATGATCCATGCCCTTGTCATCCCAATGCTCCATGACCCATCTATACACAATGATCCGTGACGGTTGTCATCACAGTGCTCCATGACACATGTCATCACAATGCTGCATGCCTTTGTCTGCAAAATGCTACATGACCTTGTCATTACAATGCTCTATGCGCTTGTCATCACATTACTCCATTTCCATTGTCATCAGAGTCCTCCATGAACCTTGGGATCACATTGTTTCATGCCCTTGTCATCACAATGCTCCCGGCTCCTTGAAATCAAAATGATCCATGATCACTGTCATCACAATGCTCCAAACCCTTGTGATCACAATGTTCCATAACACTTGTCATCACAACGCTCCATGATGCCTGTCATCACAATACTCCATGCCGTTTTCCTCACAATGCTCCATGACCTTTGTCATCACAATTCTCAATACACTTGTCATCACAATGCTCCCTGACACTTGTCGTCAGAATGCTCCTTGAACCCTGTCACGAAAAGGCTCCATGCCTTTTTCATCACAATGCCCCATGCCGTTTTCATCACAATGCTCCATGCCATTGTCATCAAAATACTCCACAATCTTTTCATCAGAATGCTCCATGACCCTTGTCATCACAATTCTCCATGCATTTGTCAGCACAATGCTCCCTGACCCTTGTCATCACAATGCTCCAAGCCATTGTCATCACAATGCTCCATTACTTTGTCATCAGAATCCTCCATGACACTTGGCATCACAATGCTCCATGACATTGTCATCCCAATGGGCCATTACATATGTCATCACAATGCTCCCTGACACCTGTCTTCACAATACAGCACGACCAGGTCATCACAATGCTCCATGCCCTTGTCATCACAATGCACCATTCCAACTGTCATAGTGATAATCCATGAAACATATTAGACCAATGCTCCATGCCCTTGACATCACAATGCTCCATGCCCTTGTTATCACAATGCTGCATGACCCCTGTCATCACAATGCTCCGTGACTCCAGTCATCACAATGCTTCATGACCTTTGTCACAACAATGGTCCATGCCCTCGTCATCAACAGTCTTTGTGACCATTTTAACCACAATGCTCCATGAACTTTTCATCACAATGCTCTTTGACCCTTGTCATCACAATGCTCTATGCCTTTCTCAGCACAATGCTCCATGACCCTTGTCATCACAAATCTCCATGCGCTTGTCAGCACAATGCTCCATGACACATGTAATCACAATGCTCCATGACCCCTGTCATCACAATGCTTCGTGACTCCAGTCATCACAATGCTTCATAACGTTTGTCATCACCATGGTCCATGCCCGTGTCATCACAATGCTCTGTGACCTCTGTAACCACAATGCTCCATGAACTTTTCATCACAATTCTCTGTGACCCTTATCATCACAATGCTCCAAGTCTTTGTCAGAACAATGCTCCATGACCATTGTCTTCACAATGTGCCACGCGCATTTCATCACAACGGTCCACAACCTTGTCATTGCAATGCTCCATAAATTTGTAATCACAATGCTCCATGCACTTCTCATCAAAATGCTCTGTCACCAGAGATATCACAGTGTTCCATCACTAGTCATCACAATACTCCCACACCCCTGTAATCACAAAGTTCCATTATCCTGTCATCACACTGCTACATCCCCTTATCTTCAAAATGTTCCATGACCCCTGATATCACAATGTTCCATAACCGCTGACATCAAAATGCTCCATGATTCTTTTCATCCCAAAGCTCCAAGACCCCTGACATCACAATGTTCTATAACCCCTGCCATCAAAATGTTCCATTACACTTTTCATCAAATTGCTGAATGACCCTTTCATCAAAATGCTCGCTGCCCTTCTCATCACAATGCACCATGCCCTTGTCATCAAAATGCTCCATGACTTGTCATCACAAAGCTCCATGACCCTTGGCATCACAATGCTCCATGTCATTGTCATCACAATGCTCCATGAACCCTTTCATAACATTGCTCCATGCCCTTGTCATCACAAAGCTCCATGACACTTGTCATCACAAAGCTCGATGCCCTTCTCATCACAATGCTCCTTGCCCTTGTCATTACAATCCTGCATGACCCATGTATCATAGTGTTCCGTACCCTTGTCATCTCAATGCTCGATGCCCACTCTCATCAGAATAATCCCTGAAACATTTCAGACCAATGTTCCATGCCCTTCTCATCACAATGCTCCATTACCTCTGTCATAACAATGCACCATGACCCCTGCCATCACAATGTTCCACGGCCTAGTCATCACAAGTTTCCATGACACTTGTCATCACAATGCTGAAGGCCCCTGAAATCACAAAGCTCCATGCCCTTGTCATCACAAAGCTCCATGACGCATGTCATCAGAATGTTCCATGGCCTTCACATCACAATGCTCCATGCCCTTTTCATCACAATGCTCCAAGACCCCTGTAAACACAATGCTCCATGCCCCTTTTCATCTCAATGCTCCATGACCCCTGTCATCACAATGCACCATACCCATCATCATAATGCTTCAGGCTATTGTCATCACAATGAAATCAATATTCTCCATGATCTCTGTCATCATAATGCTCCAAACCCTTGTGATCACAATGATCCATAACACTTATCATCACAAAACCCCATGACGCTCATCATCACAATTATCCATGGTCTTCTCATCACAATGCTCCATGATCTTTGTCATCAAAATTCCCAATACACTTGTCATCACAATTCTCCCTGACACTTGTCGTCAGTATGCTCTTGAACCCTGTCATGACAAGGCTCCATGCCTTTGTCATCACAATAATCCATGCCCTTGTCATCACAATGCTCCAAGACCCCTGTAATCACAGTGATGCATGCCCCTTTTCATCAGAATGCTCCATGAGACTTGTCATCACATGTCTCCATGGTCTTCTCATCACAATGCTCCAGGACCTTGTCATTACCATGCTCCATTCCCTTGTCATCACAATGCTCCATGACCCCTGTCATCACAATAGTCCATGAATATTTTCAGCACAATGCTCCACGACCTCCTCATCACAATGCTCCATGGCCAATATCATCACAATGCTCCATTACCACTGTCATCACAACACTCCATGACAACTGACAACACAATGATCTGGGACTCTTGTCATCACAATGCTCCATTCCCTAGTCATCACAATGCTCCATGAACCCGGTCATCACAACACTCCATGAACATTTTCAGCCCAGTGATCCATGACCCTTGTCATCACAATGATCCATGACCCCTTTATTCACAATGCTCCGTGACGCTTGTCATCACAGTGCTCCATGAAACATGTCATCACAATGCTCCATGCCTTTGTCAGCAAAATGCTACATGACCTTTCCATTACAATGCTCTATGCGCTTGTCATCAAAATACTCCATTTCCATTGTCATCACAATCCTCCATGAACCTTGGGATCACATTGCTTCATGCCCTTGTCATCACAATGCTCCATGCTCCTTGAAATCAAAATGATCTATGACCTCTGTCATCACAATGCTCCAAACCGTTGTGATCACAATGTTCCATAACACTTGTCATCACAACGCTCCATGATGCCTGTCATCACAATACTCCATGCCCTTTTCATCACAATGCTCCATGACCTTTGTCATCACAATTTTCAATACACTTGTCATCACAATGCTCCCTGACACTTGTCATCAGAATGCTCCTTGAAGCCTGTCACGAAAAGGCTCCATGCCTTTTGCATCACAATGCACCATGCCGTTTTCATCACAATGCTCCATGCCATTGTCATCAAAATACTCCACAATCTTGTCATCAGAATGCCCCATGACCCTTTTCATCACATATCTCCATGCACTTGTCAGAACAATGCTCCCTGACCCTTGTCATCACAATGCTCCAAGCCATTGTCATCACAATGCTCCATTACATTTGCCATCAGAATCCTCCATGACACTTGGCATCCCAATGCTCCATGCCATTGTCATCACAATGGGCCATTACATATGTCATCACAATGCTCCCTGACACCTGTCTTCACAATACTGCATGACCTGGCCATCACATTGCTCCATGCCCTTGTCATCACAATGCGCCATTCCATCTGTCATCGCAATAATCCATGAAACTTATTAGACAAATGCTCCTTCCCCTGGTCATCACAATGCTCCATGCCCTTGTTATCAAAATGCTCCATGAACCCTGCCATCACAATTCTCTGTGACTCCAGTCATCACAATGCTACATGACCTTTGTCACCACAGTGGTCCATGCCCTCGTCATCATCACTCTCTGTGAGCTTTTTAACCAAAATGATCCATGAACTTTTCATCACAATGCTCTTTGAACCTTGTCATCACAATTCTCTATGCCTTTCTCAGCACAATGCTCCATGACCCTTGTCATCACAATGCTCCATGCGCTTGTCAGCACAATGCTCCATGACACATGTCATCACAATGCTCCATGACCCCTGTCATCACAATCCTCCGTGACTCCAGTCATCACAATGCTTCATAACATTTGTCATCACAGTGATCCATGCCCGTGTCATCACAGGGTTATGTGACCTTTGTAACCACAATGTTCCATGAAATTTTCATCACAATTCACAGTGACCCTTGTCATCACAAAGCTCCATGTCTTTGTGAGAACAATGCTCCATGACCATTGTCTTCACAATGTGCCACACGCATTTCATCACATCGGTCCACAACCTTGTCATTGCAATGCTCCATAAACTTTGTAATCACAATGCTCCATGCACTTCTCATCAAAATTCTCTCTCACCAGAGATATCACAGTGTTCCATCACTAGTCATCACAATACTCCCTCACCCCTGTAATCACAATGTTCCATGACCCTGTCATCACACTGCTACATCCCCTTAGTATCACAATGTTCCATGACCACTGACATCACAATGGTCCATAAACCCTGTCATCAAAATGCTCCATGATCCATTTCATCCCAAAGCTCCAAGTCCCCTGAAATCACAATGATCTATAACACCTGCCATCAAAATATTCCATTACACTTTTCATCAAATTGCTGCATTGCCCGGTCATCAAAATGCTCCCTGCACTTCTCATCACAATGCACCATGCCCTTGTCATCAAAATGCTCCATGACTTGTCATCACAAACCTCCATGACACTTGGCATCACAATGCTCCATGTCATTGTCATCACAATGCTCCATGAACCCTCTCATAACATTGCTCAATGCCCTTGTCATCACAAAGCTCCATGACACTTGTCATCACAATGCTCGATGCCCTTCTCATCGCAATGCTCCATGCCCTTGTCATTACATTCCTGCATGACCCATGTATCATAGTGTTCCGTACCCTTGTCATCACAATGCTCCATGCCCACTCTCATCACAATAATCCATGAAACATTTCAGACCAATGTTCCATGCCCTTCTCATCACAATGCTCCATTACCTCTGTCATAACAATGCACCATGACCCCTGCCATCACAATGTTCCACGGCCTAGTCATCACAAAGTTCCATGACACTTGTCATCACAATGCTGAAGGCCCCTGTAATCACAATGCTCCTTGCCCTTGTCATCACAAAGCTCCATGACGCATGTCATCAGAAAGTTCCATGGCCTTCTCATCACAATGCTCCATGCCTTGTCATCACAATGTTCCAAGACCTTTGTAAACACAATGCTCTATGCCCCATTTAATCAGAATGCTCCATGAGACTTGTCATCATAAGTATCCATGGTCTTCTCATCACAATGCTCCAGGACCTTGTCATCACCATGCTCCATTTCCTTGTCATCACAATGCTCCATGAACCCTTTCATCACAATAATCCATGAATATTTTCAGCCCAATGCTCCACGGCCTATTCATCACAATGCTCCATGGCCAATATCATCTCAATTCTCCATGACCACTGTCATCACAACACTCCATGACACCTGACAACACAGTGATCTGGGACACTTGTCATCACAATGCTCCATTCCCTAGTCATCACTATGCTCCATGAGCCTGTCATCACAACACTCCATGAACATTTTCAGCCCAGTGCTCCATGACCCTTGTCATCACAATGATCCATGCCCTTGTCATCCCAATGCTCCATGACCCATCTATACACAATGATCCGTGACGGTTGTCATCACAGTGCTCCATGACACATGTCATCACAATGCTGCATGCCTTTGTCTGCAAAATGCTACATGACCTTGTCATTACAATGCTCTATGCGCTTGTCATCACATTACTCCATTTCCATTGTCATCAGAGTCCTCCATGTACCTTGGGATCACATTGTTTCATGCCCTTGTCATCAAAATGCTCCCGGCTCCTTGAAATCAAAATGATCCATGATCACTGTCATCACAATGCTCCAAACCCTTGTGATCACAATGTTCCATAACACTTGTCATCACAACGCTCCATGATGCCTGTCATCACAATACTCCATGCCGTTTTCCTCACAATGCTCCATGACCTTTGTCATCACAATTCTCAATACACTTGTCATCACAATGCTCCCTGACACTTGTCGTCAGAATGCTCCTTGAACCCTGTCACGAAAAGGCTCCATGCCTTTTTCATCACAATGCCCCATGCCGTTTTCATCACAATGCTCCATGCCATTGTCATCAAAATACTCCACAATCTTTTCATCAGAATGCTCCATGACCCTTGTCATCACAATTCTCCATGCATTTGTCAGCACAATGCTCCCTGACCCTTGTCATCACAATGCTCCAAGCCATTGTCATCACAATGCTCCATTACTTTGTCATCAGAATCCTCCATGACACTTGGCATCACAATGCTCCATGACATTGTCATCCCAATGGGCCATTACATATGTCATCACAATGCTCCCTGACACCTGTCTTCACAATACAGCACGACCAGGTCATCACAATGCTCCATGCCCTTGTCATCACAATGCACCATTCCAACTGTCATAGTGATAATCCATGAAACATATTAGACCAATGCTCCATGCCCTTGACATCACAATGCTCCATGCCCTTGTTATCACAATGCTGCATGACCCCTGTCATCACAATGCTCCGTGACTCCAGTCATCACAATGCTTCATGACCTTTGTCACAACAATGGTCCATGCCCTCGTCATCAACAGTCTTTGTGACCATTTTAACCACAATGCTCCATGAACTTTTCATCACAATGCTCTTTGACCCTTGTCATCACAATGCTCTATGCCTTTCTCAGCACAATGCTCCATGACCCTTGTCATCACAAATCTCCATGCGCTTGTCAGCACAATGCTCCATGACACATGTCATCACAATGCTCCATGACCCCTGTCATCACAATGCTTCGTGACTCCAGTCATCACAATGCTTCATAACGTTTGTCATCACCATGGTCCATGCCCGTGTCATCACAATGCTCTGTGACCTCTGTAACCACAATGCTCCATGAACTTTTCATCACAATTCTCTGTGACCCTTATCATCACAATGCTCCAAGTCTTTGTCAGAACAATGCTCCATGACCATTGTCTTCACAATGTGCCACGCGCATTTCATCACAACGGTCCACAACCTTGTCATTGCAATGCTCCATAAACTTATAATCACAATGCTCCATGCACTTCTCATCAAAATGCTCTGTCACCAGAGATATCACAGTGTTCCATCACTAGTCATCACAATACTCCCACACCCCTGTAATCACAAAGTTCCATTATCCTGTCATCACACTGCTACATCCCCTTATCTTCAAAATGTTCCATGACCCCTGATATCACAATGTTCCATAACCGCTGACATCAAAATGCTCCATGATTCTTTTCATCCCAAAGCTCCAAGACCCCTGACATCACAATGTTCTATAACCCCTGCCATCAAAATGTTCCATTACACTTTTCATCAAATTGCTGAATGACCCTTTCATCAAAATGCTCGCTGCCCTTCTCATCACAATGCACCATGCCCTTGTCATCAAAATGCTCCATGACTTGTCATCACAAAGCTCCATGACCCTTGGCATCACAATGCTCCATGTCATTGTCATCACAATGCTCCATGAACCCTTTCATAACATTGCTCCATGCCCTTGTCATCACAAAGCTCCATGACACTTGTCATCACAAAGCTCGATGCCCTTCTCATCACAATGCTCCTTGCCCTTGTCATTACAATCCTGCATGACCCATGTATCATAGTGTTCCGTACCCTTGTCATCTCAATGCTCGATGCCCACTCTCATCAGAATAATCCCTGAAACATTTCAGACCAATGTTCCATGCCCTTCTCATCACAATGCTCCATTACCTCTGTCATAACAATGCACCATGACCCCTGCCATCACAATGTTCCACGGCCTAGTCATCACAAGTTTCCATGACACTTGTCATCACAATGCTGAAGGCCCCTGAAATCACAAAGCTCCATGCCCTTGTCATCACAAAGCTCCATGACGCATGTCATCAGAATGTTCCATGGCCTTCACATCACAATGCTCCATGCCCTTTTCATCACAATGCTCCAAGACCCCTGTAAACACAATGCTCCATGCCCCTTTTCATCTCAATGCTCCATGACCCCTGTCATCACAATGCACCATACCCATCATCATAATGCTTCAGGCTATTGTCATCACAATGAAATCAATATTCTCCATGATCTCTGTCATCATAATGCTCCAAACCCTTGTGATCACAATGATCCATAACACTTATCATCACAAAACCCCATGACGCTCATCATCACAATTATCCATGGTCTTCTCATCACAATGCTCCATGATCTTTGTCATCAAAATTCTCAATACACTTGTCATCACAATTCTCCCTGACACTTGTCGTCAGTATGCTCTTGAACCCTGTCATGACAAGGCTCCATGCCTTTGTCATCACAATAATCCATGCCCTTGTCATCACAATGCTCCAAGACCCCTGTAATCACAATGCTGCATGCCCCTTTTCATCAGAATGCTCCATGAGACTTGTCATCACATGTCTCCATGGTCTTCTCATCACAATGCTCCAGGACCTTGTCATTACCATGCTCCATTCCCTTGTCATCACAATGCTCCATGACCCCTGTCATCACAATAGTCCATGAATATTTTCAGCCCAATGCTCCACAACCTCCTCATCACAATGCTCCATGGCCAATATCATCACAATGCTCCATTACCACTGTCATCACAACACTCCATGACAACTGACAACACAATGATCTGGGACTCTTGTCATCACAATGCTCCATTCCCTAGTCATCACAATGCTCCATGAACCCGGTCATCACAACACTCCATGAACATTTTCAGCCCAGTGATCCATGACCCTTGTCATCACAATGATCCATGACCCCTTTATTCACAATGCTCCGTGACGCTTGTCATCACAGTGCTCCATGACACATGTCATCACAATGCTCCATGCCTTTGTCAGCAAAATGCTACATGACCTTTCCATTACAATGCTCTATGCGCTTGTCATCAAAATACTCCATTTCCATTGTCATCACAATCCTCCATGAACCTTGGGATCACATTGCTTCATGCCCTTGTCATCACAATGCTCCCTGCTCCTTGAAATCAAAATGATCTATGACCTCTGTCATCACAATGCTCCAAACCCTTGTGATCACAATGTTCCATAACACTTGTCATCACAACGCTCCATGATGCCTGTCATCACAATACTCCATGCCCTTTTCATCACAATGCTCCATGACCTTTGTCATCACAATTTCCAATACACTTGTCATCACAATGCCCCCTGACACATGTCATCAGAATGCTCCTTGAAGCCTGTCACGAAAAGGCTCCATGCATTTTGCATCACAATGCACCATGCCGTTTTCATCACAATGCTCCATGCCATTGTCATCAAAATACTCCACAATCTTGTCATCAGAATGCCCCATGACCCTTTTCATCACATATCTCCATGCACTTGTCAGAACAATGCTCCCTGACCCTTGTCATCACAATGCTCCAAGCCATTGTCATCACAATGCTCCATTACATTTGCCATCAGAATCCTCCATGACACTTGGCATCCCAATGCTCCATGCCATTGTCATCACAATGGGCCATTACATATGTCATCACAATGCTCCCTGACACCTGTCTTCACAATACTGCATGACCTGGCCATCACATTGCTCCATGCCCTTGTCATCACAATGCGCCATTCCATCTGTCATCGCAATAATCCATGAAACTTATTAGACAAATGCTCCTTCCCCTGGTCATCACAATGCTCCATGCCCTTGTTATCAAAATGCTCCATGAACCCTGCCATCACAATTCTCTGTGACTCCAGTCATCACAATGCTTCATGACCTTTGTCACCACAGTGGTCCATGCCCTCGTCATCATCACTCTCTGTGAGCTTTTTAACCAAAATGATCCATGAACTTTTCATCACAATGCTCTTTGAACCTTGTCATCACAATTCTCTATGCCTTTCTCAGCACAATGCTCCATGACCCTTGTCATCACAATGCTCCATGCGCTTGTCAGCACAATGCTCCATGACACATGTCATCACAATGCTCCATGACCACTGTCATCACAATGCTCCGTGACTCCAGTCATCACAATGCTTCATAACATTTGTCATCACAGTGATCCATGCCCGTGTCATCACAGGGTTATGTGACCTTTGTAACCACAATGTTCCATGAAATTTTCATCACAATTCACAGTGACCCTTGTCATCACAAAGCTCCATGTCTTTGTGAGAACAATGCTCCATGACCATTGTCTTCACAATGTGCCACACGCATTTCATCACATCGGTCCACAACCTTGTCATTGCAATGCTCCATAAACTTTGTAATCACAATGCTCCATGCACTTCTCATCAAAATGCTCTCTCACCAGAGATATCACAGTGTTCCATCACTAGTCATCACAATACTCCCTCACCCCTGTAATCACAATGTTCCATGACCCTGTCATCACACTGCTACATCCCCTTAGTATCACAATGTTCCATGACCACTGACATCACAATGTTCCATAAACCCTGTCATCAAAATGCTCCATGATCCATTTCATCCCAAAGCTCCAAGTCCCCTGAAATCACAATGATCTATAACACCTGCCATCAAAATATTCCATTACACTTTTCATCAAATTGCTGCATTGCCCGGTCATCAAAATGCTCCCTGCACTTCTCATCACAATGCACCATGCCCTTGTCATCAAAATGCTCCATGACTTGTCATCACAAACCTCCATGACACTTGGCATCACAATGCTCCATGTCATTGTCATCACAATGCTCCATGAACCCTCTCATAACATTGCTCAATGCCCTTGTCATCACAAAGCTCCATGACACTTGTCATCACAATGCTCGATGCCCTTCTCATCGCAATGCTCCATGCCCTTGTCATTACATTCCTGCATGACCCATGTATCATAGTGTTCCGTACCCTTGTCATCACAATGCTCCATGCCCACTCTCATCACAATAATCCATGAAACATTTCAGACCAATGTTCCATGCCCTTCTCATCACAATGCTCCATTACCTCTGTCATAACAATGCACCATGACCCCTGCCATCACAATGTTCCACGGCCTAGTCATCACAAAGTTCCATGACACTTGTCATCACAATGCTGAAGGCCCCTGTAATCACAATGCTCCTTGCCCTTGTCATCACAAAGCTCCATGACGCATGTCATCAGAAAGTTCCATGGCCTTCTCATCACAATGCTCCATGCCTTGTCATCACAATGTTCCAAGACCTTTGTAAACACAATGCTCTATGCCCCATTTAATCAGAATGCTCCATGAGACTTGTCATCATAAGTATCCATGGTCTTCTCATCACAATGCTCCAGGACCTTGTCATCACCATGCTCCATTTCCTTGTCATCACAATGCTCCATGAACCCTTTCATCACAATAATCCATGAATATTTTCAGCCCAATGCTCCACGGCCTATTCATCACAATGCTCCATGGCCAATATCATCTCAATTCTCCATGACCACTGTCATCACAACACTCCATGACACCTGACAACACAATGATCTGGGACACTTGTCATCACAATGCTCCATTCCCTAGTCATCACTATGCTCCATGAGCCTGTCATCACAACACTCCATGAACATTTTCAGCCCAGTGCTCCATGACCCTTGTCATCACAATGATCCATGCCCTTGTCATCCCAATGCTCCATGACCCATCTATACACAATGATCCGTGACGGTTGTCATCACAGTGCTCCATGACACATGTCATCACAATGCTGCATGCCTTTGTCTGCAAAATGCTACATGACCTTGTCATTACAATGCTCTATGCGCTTGTCATCACATTACTCCATTTCCATTGTCATCAGAGTCCTCCATGAACCTTGGGATCACATTGTTTCATGCCCTTGTCATCACAATGCTCCCGGCTCCTTGAAATCAAAATGATCCATGATCACTGTCATCACAATGCTCCAAACCCTTGTGATCACAATGTTCCATAACACTTGTCATCACAACGCTCCATGATGCCTGTCATCACAATACTCCATGCCGTTTTCCTCACAATGCTCCATGACCTTTGTCATCACAATTCTCAATACACTTGTCATCACAATGCTCCCTGACACTTGTCGTCAGAATGCTCCTTGAACGCTGTCACGAAAAGGCTCCATGCCTTTTTCATCACAATGCCCCATGCCGTTTTCATCACAATGCTCCATGCCATTGTCATCAAAATACTCCACAATCTTTTCATCAGAATGCTCCATGACCCTTGTCATCACAATTCTCCATGCATTTGTCAGCACAATGCTCCCTGACCCTTGTCATCACAATGCTCCAAGCCATTGTCATCACAATGCTCCATTACTTTGTCATCAGAATCCTCCATGACACTTGGCATCACAATGCTCCATGACATTGTCATCCCAATGGGCCATTACATATGTCATCACAATGCTCCCTGACACCTGTCTTCACAATACAGCACGACCAGGTCATCACAATGCTCCATGCCCTTGTCATCACAATGCACCATTCCAACTGTCATAGTGATAATCCATGAAACTTATTAGACCAATGCTCCATGCCCTTGATATCACAATGCTCCATGCCCTTGTTATCACAATGCTGCATGACCCCTGTCATCACAATGCTCCGTGACTCCAGTCATCACAATGCTTCATGACCTTTGTCACAACAATGGTCCATGCCCTCGTCATCAACAGTCTTTGTGACCATTTTAACCACAATGCTCCATGAACTTTTCATCACAATGCTCTTTGACCCTTGTCATCACAGTGCTCTATGCCTTTCTCAGCACAATGCTCCATGACCCTTGTCATCACAAATCTCCATGCGCTTGTCAGCACAATGCTCCATGACACATGTCATCACAATGCTCCATGACCCCTGTCATCACAATGCTTCGTGACTCCAGTCATCACAATGCTTCATAACGTTTGTCATCACCATGGTCCATGCCCGTGTCATCACAATGCTCTGTGACTTCTGTAACCACAATGCTCCATGAACTTTTCATCACAATTCTCTGTGACCCTTATCATCACAATGCTCCAAGTCTTTGTCAGAACAATGCTCCATGACCATTGTCTTCACAATGTGCCACGTGCATTTCATCACAACGGTCCACAAACTTGTCATTGCAATGCTCCATAAACTTGTAATCACAATGCTCCATGCACTTCTCATCAAAATGCTCTGTCACCAGAGATATCACAGTGTTACATCACTAGTCATCACAATACTCCCACACCCCTGTAATCACAAAGTTCCATTATCCTGTCATCACACTGCTACATCCCCTTATCTTCAAAATGTTCCATGACCCCTGATATCACAATGTTCCATAACCGCTGACATCAAAATGCTCCATGATTCTTTTCATCCCAAAGCTCCAAGACCCCTGACATCACAATGTTCTATAACCCCTGCCATCAAAATGTTCCATTACAATTTTCATCAAATTGCTGAATGACCCTTTCATCAAAATGCTCGCTGCCCTTCTCATCACAATGCACCATGCCCTTGTCATCAAAATGCTCCATGACTTGTCATCACAAATCTCCATGACCCTTGGCATCACAATGCTCCATGTCATTGTCATCACAATGCTCCATGAACCCTTTCATAACATTGCTCCATGCCCTTGTCATCACAAAGCTCCATGACACTTGTCATCACAAAGCTCGATGTCCTTCTCATCACAATGCTCCTTGCCCTTGTCATTACAATCCTGCATCACCCATGTATCATAGTGTTCCGTACCCTTGTCATCTCAATGCTCGATGCCCACTCTCATCAGAATAATCCCTGAAACATTTCAGACCAATGTTCCATGCCCTTCTCATCACAATGCTCCATTACCTCTGTCATAACAATGCACCATGACCCCTGCCATCACAATGTTCCACGGCCTAGTCATCACAAGTTTCCATGACACTTGTCATCACAATGCTGAAGGCCCCTGAAATCACAAAGCTCCATGCCCTTGTCATCACAAAGCTCCATGACGCATGTCATCAGAATGTTCCATGGCCTTCACATCACAATGCTCCATGCCCTTTTCTTCACAGTGCTCCAAGACCCCTCTAATCACAATGCTCCATGCCCTTGTCATCACAAAGCTCAATGACGCATGTCATCAGAATGCTCCTTGTCCTTCTCCTCAAAATGTTCCATGCCCTTTTCATCACAATGCTCCAAGACCCATGTAATCACAATGCTCGATGCCCTTGTCATCACAAAGCTCAATGACGCATGCCATCAGAATGCTCCTTGGATTTCGACTCACAATATTCCATGTCCTTGTCATCACCATGTTCCAAGACCCCTTTAATAACAATGCTCCATGCCCGTTTTCATCAGTATGCTCCATGAGACTTTTCATCACAAGGCTCCATGGTTTTGTCATCACAATGCTCAAGGACCTTGTCATCACAATGCTTCACGACTTGTCAAGAAAATTTTCAATGGCCCTTGTCATCATAATGCTCCATGCCCTAATCATCACAATGCTCCATTATATTTGTCAAAACAATTCTCCATTACATTTGGCATCACAATGCTCCATGCCATTGTCATCGCAATGGACCATGACATATGTCATCACAATGCTCCCTGACACCTGTCTTCACAATACTCCATGACCTTCTCATCACAGTGCTCCATGCCTTTGTCGTCACAATGCACCATGCCCACTTTTATCACAATAATTTATAAAACTTGTCAGAGCAATGCTCCATGCCCCTGTCATCACAATGCTCCATGCCCTTGTCATCACAATGCTCCATGACCCCTGTCATCACAATGCTCCGTGACTCCAGTCATCACAATGTTTCATAACGTTTGTCATCACAATGGGCCATGCCCGCGTCATCAGAAGTCTCTGTGACCTTTGTAACCACAATGCTCCATAAATTTTCATCACAATTCTCTGTGACCCTTCTCATCACAATGCTCCATGTCTTTGTCAGAAAAATGCTCCATGACCATTGTCCTCACAATGTGCCACACGCATTTCATCACAAAGGTTCACAACTTTGTCATCGCAATGCTCCATTAACCTTGTAATCACAATGGTCCATGCACTTCTCATCAAAATGCTCTATCACTAGAGATATCACAATGTACCATCACTAGTCATCACAATACTCCCTCACCCCTGTAATCACAATGTTCCATGACCCTGTCATCCCAATGCTACATCCCCTTATCATCACAATGTTCCATGACCCTTGCCATTAAAATGTTCCATAACACCTGTCATCAAAATTATCCAGAACATTTCATCCCAAAGCTCCAAGACCCATGATATCAAAATGTTCCTTTACACTTTTCATCAGATTGCTGCATGACCCGGTCATCAGTATGCTTCCTGCCCTTCTCATCATAAAGAACCATGCCCTTGTCATCAAAATGCTCCATGACTTGTCATCACAAAGCTCCATGAACCTTGGCATCACAATGCTCCATGTCATTGTCATCACAATGCTCCATGAATCTTTTCATCACATTGTTCCATGTCCTTGTCATCACAAAGCTCCATGACACTTGTCATCACAATGCTCAATGCCCTTCTCATCACAATGCTCCATGCCCTTGTCATTACAATCCTGAATGACCCATGTATCACAGTGTTCTGTGCCCTTGTCATCACAATGCTCCATGCCAACTCTCATGACAATATTCCATGAAACATTTCAGACCAATGTTCCATGCCATTCTCATCAAAATGCTCCATTACCCCTGTCATAACAATGCACCATGGCCCTTGCCATCACAATATTCCACGGCCTAGTCATCACAAGGTTCCATGACACTTGTCATCACAATGCTCAAGACCCCTGAAATCACAATGCTCCATGCACTTGTCATCACAAAGCTCCATGATGCATGTCATCAGAATGTTCCAGCGCCTTCTCATCACAATGTTCCATGCCCTTGTCATCACAATGCTCCAAGGCCCTTGTAATCACAATGCTCCATGCCCCTTTTCATCTCAATGTTCCATGAACCCTGTCATCACAATGCACCATGCCCATCATCATAAAGCTTCAGGCTATTATCATCACAATGAAATCAATATTCTCCATGACCTCTGTCATCATTATGCTCCAAAACCTTGTGATCACAATGTTCCATAACACTTATCATCACAACACCCTATGACGCTCATCATCACAATTATCCATGATCTTCTCATCACAGTTCTCCATGATATTTGTCATCACAATGCTCAATACACTTGTCATCACAATGCTGCCTGACACTTGTCGTAGTATGCTCCTTGATCCCTGTCATGACAAGGCTCCATGCATTTTTCAAAACAATGATCCATGCCATTTTCATCACAATGCTCCAAGATCCCTGTAATCACAATGCTCCATGCCCCTGTCATCACAAAAATCCATGACGCATGTCATCAGAATGCTCCACGGCCTTCTCATCACAATGCTCCATGCCCTAGTCATCACAATGCTCCAAGACCCCTGTAATCACAATGCTCCATTCCCCTTTTCATCAGAATGCTCCATGAGACTTGTCATCACAAGTCGACATGGACTTATCTTCACAATGCTCCAGGACATTGTCATTACCATGCTCCATTCCCTTTTCATCACAATGCTCCATGACCCCTGTGATCACAATAATCCATGAATATTTTCAGCCCAGTGCTCCACGACCTACTTATCACAATGCTCCTTGGCAAATATCATCACAATGCTCCATGACCACTGTTAACACAACACTCCATGACACCTGACAACACAATGATCCGGGACACTTGTCATCACAATGCTCCATTCCCTAGTCCTCACAAAGCTCCATGACCCCTGTCATCACCACACTCCTTGAATATTTTCAGCCCAGTGCTCCATGAAACTTGTCATCACAATGATCCATGCCCATGTCATCCCAATGCTCCATGACCCCTGTATTCACAATGCTCCGTGACGCTTGTCATCACAGTGCTCCATGACACCTGTCATCACAATGCTCCATGCCTTTTTCAGCAAAATGCTACATGACCTTGTCATTACAATGCTGTATGCGCTTGTCATCACAATACTCCATGAAACTTGGGATCACATTGCTTCATGCTCTTGTCATCACAATGCTCCATGCTCCTTGAAATCAAAATGATCCATGACCTCTGTTATCACAATGCTCCAAACACTTGTGATAACAATGTTCCATAACACTTGTCATCACAACGCTCCATGATGCCTGTCATCACAATACTCCATGCCCTTTTCATCGCAATGCTCCATGACTTTTGTCATCACAATTCTCAATACACTTGTCATCACAATGCTCCCTGACACTTGTCATCAGAATGCTCCTTGAACCCTGTCACTAAAAGGCTCCATGCGATTTTCATCACAATACCCTAAGCCGTTTTCATCACAATGCTCCATGCTATTGTCATCAAAACACTCCACAAGCTTGTCATCATAATGCTCCATGACCATTGTCATCACAGTTCTCCATGCACTTGTCAGCACAATGCTCCCTGACCGTTATCATCTCAATGCTCAAAGCCACTGTCATCAAAATGCTCCATTACCTTTGTCATCAGAATCCTCCATGACATTTGTCATCACAATGCTCCATGCCATTGTCATCACACTGGGCCATTACATATATCATCACAATGCTCCCAGACACCAGTCTTCACAATAATGCATGACCTGGTCATCACAATGCTCCATGACATGGTCATCACAATGTGCCATTCCAACTGTCATCACAATAAACAATGAAACATATTAGACCAATGTTCCATGCCCTTGTCATCACAATGCTCCATGCCCTTGTTATCACAATGCTCCATGACCCCTGTCATCTCAATTATCCGTGACTCCAGTCATCACAGTGCTTCATGACCTTTGTCATCACAATGGTCCATGCCCTCGTCATCAACAGTCTCTGTGACCTTTTTAACCACAATGCTCCATGAACTTTTCATCACAATGCTCTTTGACACTTGTCATCACAATGCTCCATGTGCTTGTCAGCACAATGCTCCATGACACATGTCATCACAATGCACCATACGCTTGTCATCACAGTGCTCTACAATCTTGTCATCACAATGCTCCATAAAATTTGTCATCACAATGCTCCATGCACTTCTCATCAAAATGCTCTCTCACCACTGATATCACAATGCTACATGACTATTTGTCACAATACTCCCTCACCCCTGTCATCACAATGTTCCATGACTCCTGTCATCACAATGCTACATGCACTTATCATCACAATGTTCGATGACCCCTGACATCACAATGTTCCATAACACCTGTCATCAAAATGTTCCATGACACATTTCATCAAATTGCTCCATGACCCTGTCATCACAATGCTCCCTGCCCTTCTCATCACAATGCACTACGCCCTTGCTATCAAAATTCTCCGTGAGTTTTTTCATCACAATGATCCATGACCTTTGGCCACACAATGCTCCATGTCATTGTCATCACAATGCTCCCTGAACGCTCTCATCACATTGTTCCACGCCCTTCTCTTCACAAAGCTCCATGACACATGTCATCAGAATGCTCCATGGCCTTCTCATCACAATGCTCCACGCCCTTGCCATCAGAATGCTCCATTACACCTGACATAACAATGCTCCAGACCCCTGCCATCACGATGTTCCATGGCCTTGTCATCACAAAGCTCCATGACCCTTCTCATCACAATGCTACAAGAACCCTGTAATCACAATGCTCTATGCCGCTTTTCATCTCCATGATCCATGAAACCTGTCATCACAATGCACCATGCCCATCATCATAATTCTTCATGCTATTGTCATCACAATGAAATCAAAATGCTCCATGACCTCTGTCATAACAATGCTCCAAAACCTTGTGATCACAATATTCCATATCACTTGTCATCATAATGCCCCATGATGCTCGTCATCACATTTATCAATGGTCTTCTCATCTCAATGCTCCACGACCTTTGTCCTCACAGTGCTCAATACACTTGTCATCAAAATGCTCCCTGACACTTGTTGTCTGTATGCTGCTTGAATCCTGTCATGACAAGGCTCCATGCCTTTTTCATCACAATGATCCATGTCCTTTTCATCACAATGCTCCAAGACACATATAATCTCAATGCTCTATGCTCTTGTCATCACAAAGCTCAATGACGCAGGCCATCAGAATGCTCTTTGGTCTTCTCCTCACAATGCTCCATGCCCTTGACATCACAATGTTCCCAAACCCCTGTAATCACAAGGCTCCATGCCCTTGTCATCAAAAAACTCCATGACGCATGTCATCAGAAAGCTTCATGGCCTTCTCATCACAATGCTCCATGCCCTAGTCATCACAGTGCTCCAAGACCCCTGTAATCACAATGCTCCATGCCCCTTTTCATCAGAATGCGCCATGAGACTTGTCATCACAAGTCTCCATGGTCTTCTCATCACAATGCTCCAGGACCTTATCATCACGATGCTCCATTCCTTTGTCATCACAATGCTCCATGACGCCTCTCATCACAATAATCCATGAATATTTTCAGCCCAATGCTGCACGACCTACTCATCACAATGCTCCATGGCCAATATCATCACAATGCTCCATGACCAGTGTCATCACAACAATCCATGACACCTGACAACACAATGATCCGGGACTATTGTCATCACAATGCTCCATTCCCTAGTCATCACAATGCTCCATGACCCCTGTCATCACAACACTCCATGAACATTTTCAGCCCAGTGCTCCATGACACTTGTCATCACAATGATCCATGCCCTTGTCATCCCAATGCTCCATGACCTCTGTATACACAATGCTCCATGACGCTTGTCATCACAGTGCACCATGACACATGTCATCACAATGCTCCATGCCTTTGTCAGCAAAATGCTACATGACATGGTCATTACAATGCTCCATGCACTTCTCATCAAAATGCTCTCTCACCACTAATATCACAATGCTACATCACTATTTGTCACAATACTCCCTCACCCGTGTCATCACAATGTTCCATGATTCCTCTCATCACAATGCTACATGCACTTATCATCACAATGTTCGATGACCCCTGACATCACAATGTTCCATAACACCTGTCATAAAAATGTTCCATGAGACTTTTCATCAAATTGCTCCATGACTCTGTCATCACAATGCTCCCTGCCCTTCTCATCACAATGCACAACGCCCTTGCTATCAAAATGCTCCATGACCTTTTTCATCAAAAATATCCATGACCCTTGTCATCACAATGCTCCATGTCATTGTCATCAAAATGCTCCATGAACGCTCTCATCACATTGCTCCATGCCCTTGTCTTCACAAAGCTGCATGACGCATGTCATCACAATGCTCCATGGCCTTCTCATCACAATGCTCCACGACCTTGCCATCACAATGCTCCATTACCACTTTTATAAAAATGCTTGATGACCCCTGCCATCACGATGTTCCATGGCCTTGTCATCACAAAGCTCCATGACCCTTCTCATCACAATGCTCCAAGAACCCTGTAATCACAATGCTCTATCCCCCTTTTCTTCTCAATGATCCATGAACCCTATCATCACAATGCACCATGCCCATCATCAAAATGCTTCATGTTATTGTCATCACAATGAAATCAAAATGCTCCATGCCCTCTGTCATAACAATGCTCCAAACCCTTGTGATCACAATATTCCATATCACTTGTCATCACAATGCCCCATGACGCTCGTCATCACAATTATCAATGGTCTCCTCATCACAAAGCTCCATGAACTTTGTCATCACAATGATCAATACACTTGTCATCAAAGTGCTCCCTGACACTTGTTGTCTGTATGCTCCTTGAATCCTGTCATGACAAGGCTCCATGGTTTTGTCATCTCAGTGTTCCATGCACTTTCATCACAATGCTCCAAGACCCATGTAATCACTCGGCTCCATGCCCTTGTCATCACAAAGCACAATGACGCATGCCATCAGAATGCTCCTTGGTCTTCTCCTCACAATGCTCCATGCCCTTGTCATCACAATGCGCCATTCCATCTGTCATCACAATAATCCATGAAACTTAATAGACCAATGCTCCATGCCCTTGTCATCACAATGCTCCATGCCCTTGTTATCACAATTTTCCAAGACCCCTGTAATCAGAATGCTCCATGCCCCTTTTCATCAGAATGATCCATGAGATTTGTCAACACAAGGCTCCATGGTTTTCTCATCACAATGCTCCAGGACCTTGTCATCACAATGCTTCACGATATTGTCATGAAAATTCTCAATGGCCCTTGTCATCATAATGCTCCAAGCCCTAGTCATCACAATGTTCCTTTATATTTGTCATCACAATCCTCCATTACATTTGGCATCACAATGCTTCATGCCATTGTCATCGCAGTGGACCATGACATATGTCATCACAATGCTCCCTGACACATGTATTCACAATACTCCATTCCCTTGTCTTCAAAATGCTCCATGCCCTTGTCATCACCATGCACCATGCCCACTCTCATCACAATAATCTATGAAAATTGTCAGACCAATGCTCCATGCACCTGTCTTCACAATGTTCCATGCCATTTTCATCACAATGCTCCATGACCCCTGCCATCACAATGCTCCGTGACTCCAGTCATCACAATGCTTCATAACGTTTATCTACACAACGGCCATGCCCGCATCATCACAAGGCTCTGTGACCTTTGAAACCACAATGCTCCATGAGCATTTCATCACAATTCTCCGTGACCCTTGTCATCACAATGCTCCATGCGTTTTTCAGAACAATGCTCCATGCCCCTTGTCATCACAATGTGCCATGCGCTTTTCATCACAATGATCCACAACCTTGTCATCGCTATGCTCCATAAACCTTGTAATCACAATGCTCCATGCACTTCTCATCCAAATGCTCTCTCACATGAGATATCACAATGTTCCATCACTAGTCATCACAATCCTCCCTCACCCATGTTATCACAATGTTCCATGACCCCTGTCATCACAATGCTACATCCCCTTATCAGCACAATGTTCCATGACCCCTGACATCACAATGTTCCATAACCCCTGTCATCAAAATGCTCCATGACCCTTTTCATCCCAAAGACCCAAGACCCCTGGCATCACAGTGTTCTATAAAACCTGCCATCAAAATGATCCATTACACTTTTCTTCAAATTGCTGCATGACCCGGTCATCAAAATGCTCCCTGCCCTTCTCATCACAATGCACCACACACTTGTCATCAAAATGCACCATGACATTTGTCATCACAAAGATCCATGACCCTTGGCATCACAATGCTCCATGTCATTGTCATCACAATGCTCCATGAACCCTCTCATCACATGTCTCCATGCCCCTGTCATCACAAAGCTCCATGACACTTGTCAACACAATGCTCGATGCCCGTCTCATCACAATGCTCCATGCCCTTGTCATTACAATCCTCCATGACCCATGTATAACAGTGTTCCGTGCCCTTGTCATCACAATGCTCCATGCCCACTCTCATCACAATAATCCATGAAACTTTTCAGACCAATGCTCAATGCCCTTCTCATCACAGTGCTCCATTACCTCTGTCATAACAATGCTTCATGACCCCTGCCATCACAATGTTCCATGGCCTTGTCATCACAAGGCTCCATGACCCTTATCATCACAATGCTCCAAGACCCCTGTAATCACAATGCTCCATGCCCTTGTCATCACAAAGCTCTATGACACATGCCATCAGAATAATCCATGGCCTTCTCATCACAATGCTCCATGCCCTTGTCATGACAATGCTGCAAGACCCCTGTAATCACAATGCTCCATGCCCCATTTCATCTCAATGCTCCATGAACACTGTAATCAAAATGCACCATGCCCATCATCATAATGCTTCAGGCTCTTGTCATCACAATGAAATAAAATTTCTCCATGACCACTGTCATCATAATGCTCCAAACCCTTGTGATCACAATGTTCCTTAACACTTATCATCACAACACCCTATGACTCTCATCATCACAATTATCCATGGTCCTCTCATCACAATGCACCATGATCTTTGTCATCACAATTCTCAATACACTTGTCATCACAATGCTCCCTGACACTTGTCGTCAGTATGCTCCTTGAACCCTGTAATGACATGGCTCCATGCCTTTTCATCACAATGATCCATTCCCTTGTCATCACAAAGCTCCAGGACGCATATCATCAGAATGCTCCATGGCCTCCTCCTCACAATTCTCCATGCAGTTGTCATCACAATGCTCCAAGTCCCGTGTAATCACAATGCTCCATGCCCCTTTTCATCACAATGCTCCATGAGAATTGTCATCACAAGTCTCCATGGTCTTCCCATCACAATGCTCCAGGACCTTGTCATCACCATGCTCCATTCCCTTGTCATCACAATGCTCCATGACCCCTCTCATCACAATACTCCATGAACATTTTCAGCCCAGTGATTCATGAACTTCTCATCACAATGCTCAATGACAAATATCATCAAAATACTCCATGACCACTGTCATCACAACACTCCATGACACCAGACAACACAATGACCCGGGACTCTTGTCATCACAATGCTCCATTCCCTACTCATCACAATGCTCCATGAACCCTGTCATCACAGTATTCCATGAACATTGTCAGCCCAATGCTCCATGACCCTTGTCATCACAATCATCCATGCCCTTGTCATCCCAATTCTCCATGACCATTTTAATCACAATGCTCCAAGAACCCTTAATCAAAATGCTCCATGCCCCTGTCATCACAAAGCTCCATGACGCATGTCATCAGAATGTTCCATGGGATTCTCCTCAAAATGTTCCATGCCCTTGTCATCACAATGTTCCATGACCCCTGTAATCACAATGCTCCATGCCCTTATCATCACAAAGCTCCATGACACATTTCATCAGAATGTTCCATGGCCTTCTCATCAATATGTTCCATGCCCTTGTCATCACAATGCTCCCAGACCCCTGTAATCACAATGCTACATGTCCCTTTTCATCTCAATGCTCCATGAACCCTGTCATCACAATGCATCATGCCCATCATCATAATGCTTCCGGCTATTGTCAGCACAATGAAATCAAAATTCTCCATGACCTCTGTCATCACAATGCTCCATGACCCCTATCATCCCAATACTCCATGAACATTTTCAGCCCAATGCTCCATGACACTTGTCTGCACAATGATCCATGCCCTTGTCATCCCAATTCCCCATGACCCCTGTATTCACAATGCTCCGTGACGCTTCTCATCACAGTGCTCCATGACACCTGTCATCACCATGCTCCAGGCCTTTGTCAGCAAAATGCTACGTGACCTTTTCATTACAATGCTCTATGCGCTTGTCATCACAATACTCCATTACCACTGCCATCACAATCCTCCATGAACTTTAGGATCACATTGATTCATGCCCTTGACATCACAATGCTCCATGCTCCTGGAAATCAAAATGATCCATGGCCTCTGTCATTGCAATTCTCCAAAACCTTGTGATCACAATGTTCCATAACACTTGTCATCACAACGCTCCATGATGCCTGTCATCACAATACTCCATGCCCTTTTCATCACAATGTTCCATGAACTTTGTCATCACAATTCTCAATACATTTGTCATCACAATGCTCCCTGACACTTGTCGTCAGAATGCTCCTTGAAACCTGTCATGAAAAGGCTCCATGCCTTTTGCATCACAAAGACCCATTCCATTTCCTTCACAATGCTCCATGCCATTGTCTTCAAAATACTCCTCAAGCTGGTCATCAGAATGCTTCATGACCCTTGTCATCACAATTCTCCATGCACTTGTCAGCACAATGCTCCCTGACCCTTGTCATCACAATGCTCCAAGCCATTGTCATCACAATGCTCCATTATATTTGTCATCAGAATCCTCCATGACACTTGGCATCACAATGCTCCATGCCATTGTCATCACAATGGGCCATTACAAATGTCATCACAATGCTCCCTGATAACTCTCTTCACAATACTGCATGACCTGGTCATCACAATGCTCCAAGCCATTGTCATCACAATGCTCCATTACCTTTGTGATCAGAATCCTCCATGACACTTGGCATCACAATGCTCCATGCCATTGTCATCACAATGGGCCCTTACAAATGTCATCACATTGCTCCCTGATACATTTCTTCACAATACTGCATGACATGGTCATCACAATGCTCCATGCCCCTGTCATCACAATGCGCCATTCCTACTGTCATCACAATAATCCATGAAACTTATTACACCAATGATCCATGCCCTTGTCTTCACAATGCTCCATGCCCTTGTTATCACAATGTTCCAACACCCCTGTAATCAGAATGCTCCGTGCCTCTTTTCATCAGTATGATCCATGAGACTTGTCATCACAAGGCTCCATGGTTTTCTCATCACAATAATCAAGGACCTTGTCATCACAATGCTTAATGACATTGTCATGAAAATTCTAAATGGCCCTTGTCATCATAATGCTCCAAGCCCTAGTCATGACAATGCTCCATTATACTTGTCATCACATCCTCCTTTACATTTGACATCACAATGCTCCATGCCATTGTCATCGCAAAGGACCATGGCATATGTCATCAAAATGCTCCCTGACACCTGTCTTCACAATACTCCATTCCCTTGTCTTCACAATGCTCCATGCACTTGTCATCACAATGCACGATGTCCACTGTCATCACAATAATTTATGAAACTTGTCAGACCAATGCTCCATGCCCCTGTCATCACAATGCTCCATGCCCTTGTCATCACAATGCTCCATGACCCCTGTCATCACAATGTTCCGTGACTCCAGTCATCACAAAGCTTCATAACGTTTGCCATCACAACGGTCCATGCCCGCATCATCACAAGGCTCTGTGACCTTTGTAACCACAATGCTCCATGAACTTTTCATCACAATGCTCCGTGATGCTTTTCATCACAATGCTCCGTGCCTGTGTCAGTACAATGCTCCATGACACTTGTCATCACAATGTGCCATGCGCTTTTCATCACAATGATCCACAACCTTGTCATCGCTATGCTCCATAATCCTTGTAATCACAATGCTCCATGCACTTCTCCTCCATATGCTCTCTCTCATGAGATATCTCAATGTTCCATCACTAGTCATCACAATCCTCCCTCACCCCTGTTATCACAATGTTCCATGACCCCTATCATCACAATGCTATATCCCCTTATCAGCACAATATTCCATGACCCCTGACATCACAGTGTTCCATAACCCCTGTCATCAAAATGCTCCATGACCCTTTTCATCCCAAAGCTCCATGAACACTGGCATCGCAATGTTCTATAACCCCTGTCATCAAAATATTCCATTACACTTTTCATCAATTTGCTGCATGACCCTGTCATCAAAATGCTCCCTGCAATTCTCATCACAATGCACCACACACTTGTAATCAAAATGCTCCATGACCTATGTCATCACAAACTCCATGACCGTTGGCATCACAATGCTCCATGTCATTGTCATCACGATGCTCCATGAACCCTCTCATCACATTGCTCCATGCCCTTTTCATCACAAAGCTCTATGACACTTGTCATCACAATGCTCGATGGCCTTCTCATCACAATGCTCCATGCCCTTGACATTACAATCGTCCATGACCCAAGTATCACAGTGTTCCGTGCCCTTCTCATCACAATGCTCCATATCCAATCTCATCACAATAATCCATGAAACATTTCAGACCAATGCTCAATGCCCTTCTCATAACAATGCTCCATTACCTCTGTCATAACAATGCTCCATGACCCCTGCCATCACAATGTTCCACGGCCTTGTCATCACAAGGCTCCATGACCCTTGTCATCACAATGCTCCAATACACCTTTAATCACAAAGTTCGATGCCCTTGTCATCACAAAGCTCCATGAGACATGTCATCAGAATGTTCCTTGGCCTTCTCGTCACAATGCTCTATGTCCTTGTCATCACAATGTTCCAAGACCCCTGCAGTCACAGTGATCCATGCACCTTTTCATCAGAAAGCTCCATGAGACTTGTCATCACAAGTCTCCATGGTCATCTCATCACAATGCTCCAGGACATTGTCATCACCATGCTCCATGCACTTGTCATCACAATGCTCCAAGACCCATGTAATCACAATGCTCCCTGCCCCTTTTCATCAGAATGCTCCATGAGACTTGTCATCACAAGTCTCCTTGGTCTTCTCATCACAATGCTCCAGGACCTTGTTATCACCATGCTCCATTCCCCTGTCATCACAATGCTCCATGACACCTGTCATCACAATACTCTATGAATATTTTCAGCCAAATGCTCCATGACCTTCTCATCACAATGTTCCATGACCAATATCATCACAATTCTCCATGACCACTGTCATCACAACACTCAATGACACCTGACAACACAGTGATCCGGGACACTTGTCATCACAATGCTCCAAGTCCCCTGTAATCAGAGTGATCCATGAACCCTGTCATCACAATAATCCATGAATATTTTCAGCCCAAAGCTCCATGACCCTTGTCATCACAATGATCCATGCTCTTGTTATCCCAATGCTCCATGACCCCTGTATTCACAATGCTCCGTGATGCTTTTCATCACAGTGCTCCATGACACCTGTCATCACAATGCTCCATGCCTTTGTCAGCAAAATGCTACATGACCTTTTCATTAGAATGCTCTATGCGCTTGTCATCACAATACTCCATGACCATTGTCATCACAATCCTCCATGAAACTTGGAATCACATTGCTTCATGCCCTTGTCATCACAATGCTCCATGCTCCTTGAAATCAAAATGATCCATGACCTCTGTTATCACAATACTCCAAACACTTGGGATCACAATGTTCCATAACACTTGTCATCACAATGATCCATGATGCCTGTCATCACAATACTCCATGCCCTTTTCATCACAATGCTCCATGAACTTTGTCATCACAATTCTCAATATACATGTCATCACAATGCTCCCTGACACTTGTCATCAGAATGCTGCTTGAACCCTGACACGAAAAGGCTCCATGCATGTTTCATCACAAAGTCCCATGCCATTTTCATCACAATGCTCTATGCCATTGTCATCAAAATACTCCACATGCTTGTCATCAGAATGCTCCATGACCCTTGTCATCACAATTCTCCATGCACTTGTCAGCACAACGCTCCCTGGCCTTTGTCATCACAATGCTCCAAGCAATTGTCATCACAATGCTCCATTACCTTTGTCATCAGAATCCTCCATTACACTTGGCATCACAATGTTCCATGCCATTGTCATCACAATGGACCATTACATATGTCATCACAATGCTCCCTGACACCTCTCTTCACAATACTGCCTGACCTGCTCATCACAAAGCTCCATGCCCTTGTCATCACAATGCGCCATTCCAACTGTCATCACAATAATCCATGAAACTTATTAGACCAATGCTCTATGCCCTTGTCATCACAATGCTCCATGCCCTTGTTATCACAATGTTCCAAGACCCATGTAATCAGAATGCTCCATGCCCCTTTTCATCAGTATGCTTCATGAGACTTGTCATCACAAGGCTCCATGTTTTTCTCATCACAATGCTCCATGCCATTGTCATCTCAATGCTCCATGAACCCTGTCATCACAATGCTCCGTGACTCCAGTCATCACAATGCTTCATAACGTTTGTCATCACAATGTTCCATGCCCGCGTCATCACAAGGCTCTGTGACCTTTGTAACCACAATGCTCCATGAAATTTTCATCACAATGCTCCGGACACTTGTCATCACAATGCTCCAATCCTTTGTCAGAACAATGCTCCATGACCCTTGTCATCACAATGCACCATGCCCTTTTCATCACAATGATCCACAACCTTGTCATCGCTATGCTCCATAAACCTTGTAATCACAATGCTCCATGCACTTCTCATCCAAATGCTCTCTCACATGAGATATCACAATGTTCCATCACTAGTCATCACAATCCTCCCTCACCCCCGTTATCACAATGTTCCATGACCCCTGTTATCACAATGCTACATTCGCTTATCAGAACAATGTTCCATGACCCCTGACATCACAATGTTCCATATCCCCTGTCATCAAAATGCTCCATGACCATTTTCATCTCAAAGCTCCATGACGCCTGTCATCACAGTGTTCTATAACCACAGTCATCAAAATGTTCCATTACAAATTTCATCAAATTGCTGCATGACCCGGTCATCAAAATGCTCCCTGCCCTTCTCATCACAATGCACTGCACCCTTGTCATCAAAATGCTCCATGACTTTGGTCATCACAAAGCTCCATGACCCTTGGCATCACAATGCTCCATGTCATTGTCATCACAAATCTCCATGACCCTTGGCATCACATTGCTCCATGTCATTTTCATCACAATGCTCCATGAACCCTCTCATCACATTGCCCCATGCCCTTGTCATTACAATCCTCCATGACTCATGTATCACAGTGTACCATGCCCTTGTCATCACAATGCTCCATGCCCACATTCATCACAATAATCCATGAAACATTTCAGATCAATGCTCAATGCCCTTCTCATCACAATGTTCCATTACCTCTGTCATAACAATGCTCAATGTCCCCTGCCATCACAATGTTCCACGGCCTTGTCATCACAAGGCTCCATGACCCTTGTCAACACAATGCTCCAAGACATCTGCAATCAAAATGCTCCATGCCCTTGTCATCACAAAGCTCCATGACGCATGTCATCAGAACGTTCCATGGCCTTCTCCTCACCATGCTCCATGTCCTTGTCATCACAATGCTCCATGCCTTTGTTATCACAATGTTCCATGACCCCTGTCTTCACAATGCTCCGTGACTCCAGTCATCACAATGCTCCATGACCTTTGTCATCACAATGGTCCATGCCCTCATCATCAACAGTCACTGTGACATTTTTAACCACAATGCTCCATGAACATTTCATCACAATGCCCTTTGACCCTTGTCATCACAATGCTCTATGCCTTTCTCAGCACAATGCTCCATGCACTTTTCATCACAATCCTCCATGACCCCTGTTATCACAATGCTCTGTGACTCCAGTCATCACAATTCTTCACAACATTTGTCATCACAGTGGTCGATACCAGCGTCATCACAAGGCTCTCTTTCCTTTGTAACCACAGTGCTCCATGAACTTTTCATCACAATACTCCGTGAAACTTGTCATCACAATGCTCCATGCCTTTGTCAGAACAATGCTCCATGACAATTGTCATCACAATATGCCATGCCGTTTTCATCACAATGATCCACAACCTTGTCATCGCTATGCTCCATAAAACTTGTAATCACAATGCTCCATGCATTTCTCATCCAAATGCTCTCTCACATGAGATATCACAATGTTCCATCACTAGTCATCACAATCCTCCCTCACCCTTGTTATCAAAATGTTCCATGAACACTGTCATCAAAATGCTACATCGCCTTATCAGCACAATGTTCCATGACCCATGACATCACAATGTTCCATAATCCCTGTCATCAAAATGATCCATGACCCTTTTCATCCCAAAGCTCCATGACCCCTGGCATCACAATGTTCTATAACCCCTGCCATCAAAATGTTCCATTACATTTTTCATCAAATTGCTGCATGACCCGGTCATCAAAATGTTCCCTGCCCTTCTCATCACAATGCACCATGCCCTTGTCATCAAAATGCTCCATGACCGTTGTCATCACAAAGCTCCATGACGCTTGGCATCACAGTGCTCCATGCCCTTGTCATCACAAAGCTCCATGACACTTGTCATCACAATGCTCGATGAACTTCTCATCACAATGCTCCATGCCCTTGTCATTAGAATCCTCCATGACCCATGTATCACAGTGTACCGTGCCCTTGTCATCACAATGCTCCATGCCCACTTTCATCACAATAATCTATGAAACATTTCAGACCAATGCTCAATGCCCTTCTCATCACAATGCTCCATTACCTCTGTCATAACAATGCTCCATGTCCTCTGCCATCACAAAGTTCCACGGCCTTGTCATCACAAGGCTCCAAGACCCTTGTCATCACAATGCTCCAAGACCCATGTAATCACAATGCTCCATGACGTTGTCATCACAAAGCTCCATGTTGCATGTCATCAGGATATTCCATGGCCTTCTCCTCACAATGCTCCATGCCCTTGTCATCAAAATGCTCCAAGACACCTGTAATCACAATGCTCCATGCCCCTTTTCATCAGAATGCTCCATGAGACTTGTCATCACAAGTCTCCATGGTCATCTCATCAAAATGCTCCAGGACCTTGTCATCACCATGCTCCATTCCCTTGTCATCACAATGCTCCATGACACCTGTCATCACAATACTCCATGAATATATTCAGCCCAATGCTCCATGACCTTCTCATCACAATGCTCCATGACGAATATCATCACAATGCTCCATGACCACTGTCATCATACACTCCATGACAGCTGACAACACAATGATCCGGGACACTTGTCATCACAATGGTCAAACACCCCTGTAATCACAATGCTCCATGACCCCTGTCACCACAATACTCCATGACCCCTGTCATCACAATACTGCATTAACATTTTCAGCCCAATGCTCCATGACCCTTGTCATCACAATGATCCAGGCCCTTGTCATCCCAATGCTCCATGACCCCGATATTCACAATGATCCGTGACGCTTGTCATCACAGTGCTCCATGACACCTGTCATCACAATGCTCCATGCCTTTGTCAGCAAAATGCTACATGACCTTGCCATTACAATGCTCTATGCGCTTGTCATCACAATACTCCATTACCATTGTCATCACAATCCTCCATGAACCTTGGGATCACATTGCTTCATGTCCTTGTCATCACAATGCTCCATGTTCCTTGAAATCAATATGATCCATGACCTCTGTCATCACAATGTTCCAAACCCTTGTGATCACAATGTTCCATAACACATGTCATCACAACGCTCCATGATGCCTGACATCACAATACTCCATGTACTTTCCAACAGAATGATGCATGCCCTTTTCATCACAATGCTCCAAGACCCCTGTAATCACATTGTTCTATGCCCTTGTCATCACAAAGCTCCATGACGCATATCATCAGAATGCTCCATGGACTTCTCCTCACAATGCTCCATGCCCTTGCAATCATAATGCTCCAAGACCACTGTAATCACAATGCTCCATGCCCCTTTTCATCAGAATACTCCATGAGACTTGTCATCACAAGTCTCCATGGTCTTCTCATCACAATGCTCCAGGAACTTGTCATCACCATGCTCCATTCCCTTGTCATAAAAATGCTCCATTACCACTGTCATCACAACACTCCATGACACCTGACAACACAATGATCCGGGACTCTTGTCATCACAATGCTCTATTCCCTACTCATCACAATGCTCCGTGACCCCTGTCATCACAATTCTCCATGAACATTTTGCGCCCAATGCTCCATGCCTTTGTCAGAAAAATTTTCCATGACCCTTGTCATCACAATGTGCCACGCACATTTCATCACAACGGTCCAAAATTTGTCATGGAAATGCACCATAAGTCTTGTAATCACAATGCTCCATGCCCTTCTCATAACAATGCTCCATTACCCCTGTCATAACAATGCTCCATGACCCCTGCCATCACAATGTTCCAAGGCCTTGTCATCACAAGACTCCATGACACTTGTCATCACAATGCTCCAAGACCCCTGTAATCACAAGTCTCCATGCACTTGTCATCACAAAGCTCCATGACACATGTCATCAGAATGTTCCATGTCCTCCTCATCAAAATGCTCCATGCCCTTGTCATCACAATGATCCAAGACCCCTGTAATCACAAAGCTCCATGTCCCTTTTCATCTCAATGCTCCATGAACCCTGTCATCACAATGCATCATGCCCATCATCATAAAGCTTCCGGCTATTGTCAGCACAATGAAATCAAAATTCTCCATGACCTCTGTCATCACAATGCTCCATGACACCTGTCATCACAATACTCCATGAACATTTTCAGCCCAATGCTCCATGACACTTGTCATCACAATGATCCATGCCCTTGTCATCCCAATGCTCCATGACCCCTGTATTCACAATGCTCCGTGACGCTTGTTATCACAGAGCTCCATGACACGTGTCATCACAATGCTCCATGCCTTTGTCAGCAAAATGCTACATGACCTTGTCATTACAATGCACTACGCCCTTGTCATCACAATAATCCATTACCATTGTCATCACAATCCTCCATGAACCTTGGGATCACATTGCTTCATGCCATTGTCATCACAATGCTCCATGCTCCTTGAAATCAAAATGTTCCATGACCTCTGTCATCACAATTCTCCAAACCCTTGTGATCACAATGTTCCATAACCCTTGTCATCACAACACTCCATGATGACTGTCATCACAATGCTCCATGACCTTTGTCATCACAATTCTCAATACACTTGTCACCAAAATGCTCCCTGACACTTGTCATGAGAATGCTCCTTGAACCCTGTCACGAAAAGGCTCCATGCATTTTTCATCACAATGCCCCATGCCGATTTCATCACAATGCTCCATGCCACTGTCATCAATATACTCCAAAAGCTTGTCATCAGAATGCTCCATGACCATTGTCATCACAATTCTCCATGCACTTGTCAGCACAATGCTCCCTGACCCTTGTCATCACAATGCTCCAAGCCATTGCCATCACAATGCTCCCTTACATTTGTCATCAGAATCCTCCATGGCACTTGGCATCACAATGCTCCATGCCATTGTCATCACAATGGGCCATTACATATGCCATCACAATGCTCCCTGACACCTGTCTTCACAATAATGCATGACCTGGTCATCACAATGCTCCATGCCCTTGTCATCACAATGCGCCATTCAAACTCTCATCGCAATAATCCATGAAACTTATTAGGCCAATGCTCCATGCCCTTGTCATCACAGTGCTCCATGCCCTAGTTATCACAATGCTCCATGACCCCTGTCATCACAATGTTCCGTGACTCCAGTCATCACAATGCTTCCTGATCTTTGTCATCACAATGGTTCATGACCTCGTCATCAACAGTCTCTGTGAACTTTTTAACCACAATGCTCCATGAACTTTTCATCACAATGCTCTTTGACCGTTGTCATCACAATCCTCTGTGCCTTTCTCAGCACAATGATCCATGACCCTTGTCATCACAATGCTCCATGCCCTTGTCATCACAATGTGCCATTCCAACTGTCATCACAATAATCCATGAAACTTATTAGTCCAATGATCCATGCCCTTGTCATCACAATGCTCCATGCCCTTGTTATCACAATGGTCCGTGACCCCTGTCATCACAATGCTCCGTGACTCCAGTCATCACAATGCTTCATGACCTTTGTCATCACAATGGTCCATGCCCCCGTCATCAAGAGTCTCTGTGACCTTTTTAAGCACAATGCTCTATGAAGTTTTCATCACAATGCTCTTTGACCCTTGTCATCACAATGCTCTATGCCTTTCTCAGCACAATGCTCCATGACCCTTGTCATCACAGTGCTCCATGCGCTTGTCAGCACAATGCTCCATGACAGATGTCATGACAATGCACCATGCGCTTGACATCACAGTGTTCCACAATCTTGTCATCACAATACTCCATAAACCTTGTCATCACAATGCTCCATGCACTTCTCATCAAAATGCTCTCTCACCACTGATATCACAATGTTAAATCACTATTTGTCACCATACTCCCTCACCCCTGTCATCAAAATATTCCATAACTCATGTCATCACAATGTTACATAACCCCTGTCATCAAAATGCTCCATGATTCTTTTCATCAAAAAGCTCCATGACACATGACATCACAATGTTCCATAACCCTTGTCATCAAAATGTCCCTTGACCCTTTTCATCAAATTGCTCCATGACTCCTGTCACCACAATGCTACAGGCATTATCATCACAACGTTCGATGAACCCTGACATCCCAATGTTCTATACCCCTATCAGGAAAATGCTACATGACCCTTTTCATCAAAGTGCTCCATGACCCGTGACATCACAATGTTCCATAACCCCTGTCATCAAAATGTTCCTTTACACTTTTCATCAAATTGCTCCAAGACCCTGTCATCACAATGCTCCAAACCCTTGTGATCACAATATTGCATAACATTTGTCATCACAGTGCCCCATGACGCTCGTCATCACATTATCCATGGTCTTCTCATCACAATGCTCAATGACCTTTGTCATCACAATGCTCAATACACTTGTCATCAATATGCTACCTGACAATTGTTGTCTGTATGCTCCTTGAACCCTCTCATGACAAGGCTCCATGCATTTTTCATCACAATGATCCATGCCCTTTTCATCACAATGCTCCAAGACACCTGTAATCAGAATGCTCCATGCCCTTGTCAACAAAATGCTCCATGACCTTTGTCATCAAAAAGATCCATGACACTTGGCATCACAATGTTCCATGTCATTGTCATCACAATGCTCCATGAACGCTCTCATCACATTGCTTCATGCACTTTTCATGACAAAGCTCCATGACACATGTCATCAGAATGCTCCTTGCCCTTCTCATCACAGTGCTCCATGCCCTGGCCATCACAATGCACCATGTCCACTGTCATCACAATAATCTATGAAACTTGCCAGACCAATGGTCCATGCCCCTGTCATCAAAATAATCCATGACCTTGTCATCACAAAGCTCCATGATGCATGCCATCAGAATGCTGAATGGCCGTCTCATGACAATGCTCCATGCCCTTGTCATCACAATGCTCCAAGACCACTGTAAGCACTATGCTCCATGCCCCTTTTCATCAGAATGCTGCATGAGAATTGTCATCACAAAGCTCCATGACGCATGTCATCAGAATGTTGCATTGCCGTCTCATGACAATGCTCCATGCCCTTGTCATCACAATGCTCCCAGACCACTATAATCACAGTGTCCCATACCAATTTTCATCAGAATGCTCCATGAGATATGTCATCACAAGTCTCCATGGTCTTCTCATCACAATGCTCCATTCCCTTGTCATCACAATGCTCCATGACACCTGTCATCACAATACTCCATGAATATTATCAGCCCAATGATCCATGACCTTCTCATCACAATGCTCCATGACCCATATCATAACAATGCACCATGACAACTGTCATCACAACACTCCATGACACCTGACAACACAATGATCCGGGACTCTTATCATCACAATGCTCCATTCCCTAGTCATCACAATGCTCCATGACCCCTGTCATCACGATGCTCCATGACACCAGTCATCACAATGCTTCATAACGTTAGTCATCACAATGTTGCATGCCCGCGTCATCACAAGGCTCTTTGACTTTTGTAACCACAATGCTCCATGAACTTTTCATCACAATGCTCCGTGTCCATTGTCATCATAATGCTCCATGGCACATGTCATCAGAATGCTCCATGGCCTTCTCATCACAATGTTCCATGTCCTTGCCATCACAATGCTCCATTACCCCTGTCATAACAATACTCCATGATCCCTGCCATAACGATGTTCCATGTCCTTGTCATCACAGGGTTCCATGACCCTTCTCATCACAATGCTCCAAGACCCGTGTCATCACAATGCTCCATGCTCATTTTCATCTCAATGATCCATGAACCCTGTCATCACAATGCACCATGCACATCATCATAATGCTTCTTGCTATTGTCATCACAATGAATTCAAAATTCTCCATGACCTCTGTGATCACAATGCTCCAAACCCTTGTGATCACAATATTCCATAACACTTGTCATCACAATGCCCAATGACGCTCATCATCACAATAATCCATGGTCTTCTCATCACAATGCTCCATGACCTTTGTCATCACAATGCTCAATACACTTGTCATCAAAATTCTCCTTGACACTTGTTGTCTGTACTCTCCTTGAACCCTGTCATGACAAGGTTCCATGGCATTTTCATCACAATGATCCATGCCCTTTTCATCACAATGTTCCAAGTCTCCTGTAAACACAATGGTCCATGCCCCTTTTCAACAGTATGCTCCGTGAGATTTGTCATCACAAGGCTCCATGGTTTTCTCATTACAATGCTCCAGGATATTGTCATCACAATGCTTCACGACCTTGTCATGAAAATTCTCAATGGCCCTTGTCACCATAATGCTCCAAGCCCTAGTCATCACAATGCTCCATTATATTTGTCATCACAATCCTCCATTTCATTTGGCATCACAATGCTCCATGCCATTGTCATCGCAATGGACCATGACATATGTCATCACAATGCTCCCTGACACATATCTTCAAAATAATCCATGACCTTCTCATCACAATGCTCCATGCCCTTGTCATCACAATGCACCATGTCCACTGTCATCACAATAATCTATGAATCTTGTCACACCAATGCTCCATGCCCCTGTCATCAAACTGCTCCATGCCCTTGTCATCACAACGCTCCATGAACCCTGTCATCACAATGCTCCGTGACTCCAGTAATCACAATGCTTCATAACATTTGTCATCACAATGGTCCATGCCCGCGTCATCACAAGGCTCTGTGACCTTTGTAACCACAATGCTCCATGAACTTTTCATCACAATGCTTCGTGACCCTTGTAATCACAATGCTCCATGCCTTTGTCAGAAAAATTTTCCATGACGCTTGTCATCACAATGTGCCACGTGCATTTCATCACAACGGTCCACAAATTTGTCATGGCAATGCTCCATAAACCTTGTAATCAAAATGCTCCATGCCCTTCTCATCACAATGCTCCATTACCCCTGTCATAACAGTGCTCCATGACCCCTGCAATCACAATGTTCCACGGCCTTGTCATCACAAGGCTCCATGACACTTGTCATCACAATGCTCCAAGACCCCTGTAATCACAATGCTCCATGCCCCTGTCATCACAATACTCCATGAACATTTTCAGCCCAATGCTCCATGACCCTTGTCATCACAATGATCAATGCCCTTGTCATCCCAATGCACCATGACCCCTGTATTCACAATGCTCCGTGACGCCTGTCTTCACAGTGCTCCATGACATCTGTCATCACAATCTTCCATGCCTATGTCAGCAAAATGCTACATGACCTTGTCATTACAATGCTCTATGCGCTTGTCATCACAATTCTCCATTACCATTGTCATCACAATCCTCCATGAACTTTGGGATCACATTGCTTCATGTCCTTGTCATCACAATGCTCCATGCTCCTTGAAATAAAAATGATCCATGCCCTCTGTCATCACAATGCTCCAAACCCTTTTGATCACAATGTTCCATAACACTTGTCAACACAACGCTCCATGATGCCTATCATCACAATACTCCATGCCATTTTGATCACAATTCTCCATGATCTCTGTCATCACAATTCTCAATACACTTGTCATCACAATGCTCCCTGACACTTGTCACCAGAATGCTCCTTGAACCCTGTCACGAAAAGTCTCCATGCCTTTTTCATCACAATGCCCCATGCCGTTTTCATCACAATGCTCCATGCCATTGTCATCAAAATACTCCACAAGCTTGTCATCAGAATGCTCCATGACGCTTGTCATCACAATGCTCCATGCCCTTGTCAGCACAATGCTCCATGACCACTGTCATCACAATGCTCCGTGACTCCAGTTATCACAATGCTTCATGACGTTTGTCATCACAATGGTCCATGCCCTCGTCATCAACAGTCTCTGTGACATTTTTAACCACAATGCTCCATGAACTTTTCATCACAATGCTCTTTGACCCCTGTCATCACAATGCTCTATGCCTTTCTCACCACAATGCTCCATGACCCTTGTCATCATAATGCTCCATGCACTTGTCATGACAGTGCTCCACAATCTTGACATCACAATGCTCCATAAACGTTGTCATCACAATGCTCCATGCACTTCTTATCAAAATGCTCTCTCACCACTGATATCACAATGATACATCACTATTCGTCACAATACTCCATCACCCCTGTCATCACAATGTTCCATGACTCCTGTCATCACAATATTTCATAACCCCTGTCATCAAAATGCTCCATGACCCTTTTCATCAAATTGCTCCATGACACTGTGATCACAATGCTCCTTGCCCTTCTCATCACAGTGCACAACGACATTGTCATCAAAATGCTCCCTGACACTTGTTGTCTGTATGCTCCTTGAACCCTGTCATGACGAGGCTCCATGCCTCTTTCATCACAATGATCCATGCCCTTTTCTTCACAGTGCTCCAAGACCCCTCCAATCACAATGCTCCATGCCCTTGTCATCACAAAGCTCAATGACGCATGTCATCAGAATGCTCCTTGTCCTTCTCCTCAAAATGCTCCATGCCTTTGTCATCACAATGTTCCAAGACCCCTGTATTCACAGTGCTCCATGCCCCTTTTCATCAGTATGCTCCATGAGACTTGTCATCACAAGGCTCCATGGTTTTCTCATCACAATGCTCCAGGACATTGTCATCACAATGCTTCACGACATTGTCATGAAAATTCTCAATGGCCATTGTCATCATAATGCTCCAAGCCCTAGTCATCACAATGCTCCATTATATTTGTCATCACAATCCTCCATTACATTTGGCATCAAAATGCTCCATGCCATTGTCATCGCAATGGAACATGACATATATCATCCCAATGCTCGCTGACACCTGTCTACACAGTACTCCATGACATTCTCATCACAATGCTGCATCTCCTTGTCATCGCAGTCGACCATGACATAGGTCATCACAATGCTCCCTGACACCTGTCTTCACAATAATCCATGACATTCACATCACAATGCTGCATGCCCTTGTCATCACATTGCACCATGCCCACTGTTATCACAATAATCTATGAAACTTTTCAGACCAATGCTCCATGCACCTGTCATCACAATGCTCAATGTCCTTGTCATCACAATGCTCCATGACCCCTGTCATCACAATGCTCCGTGACTCCAGTCATCACAATGCTTCATAACGTTTGTCATCACAATGCTCCATGCCCCAGTTATCACAAGGCTCTGTGACCATTGTAACCACAATGCTCCATGAAATTTTCATCACAATGCTCCATGCACTTCTCATCCAAATGCTCTCTCACATGAGATATCACAATGTTCCATCACTAGTCATCACCATACTCCCTCATCCCTGTAATCACAATGTTCCATGACCCCTGTCATCTCAATGCTACATCCACTTATCATCCCAATGTTCCATGACACCTGACATCACAATGTTCCACAACCCGTCATCAAAATGCTCCATGACCCTTTTCAACCCAAAGCTCCTTTACCAATGACATCACAATATTCTATAACCCCTCTCATCAAATTATTCCATTACACTATTCCTCAAATTGCTGCATGACACTGTCATCAAAATGCTCCCTGCCCTTCTCATCACAATGCACCACGCCCTTGTCATCAAAAGGCTCCATGACCTTTGCCTTCACAAAGCTCCATGATCCTTGACATCACTATGCTCCATGTCATTGTCATCACAATGCTCCATGAACCCTCTCATCACATTGCTCAAGGCCCTTGTCATCAGAAAGCTCCATGACTCATGTCATCACAATGCTCTATGCCCTTCTCATCACAATGCTCCATGCCGTTGTCTTTACAATCCGCCATGACCCATGTAACAGTGTTCTGTGGCCATGTCATCACAATGCTTCATGCCCACTCTCATCACAATAATCCATGAAATATTTCAGACCAATGTTCAGTGCTCTTCTCATCACAATGCTCCATTACCTCTGTCATAACAATTCTCCATGACGCCTGCCATCACAATTTTCCACGGCCTTGTCATCACAAGGCTCCATGACCCTTGTCATCACAATGCTCCTAGACCGCTGTAATCACAATTCTCCATGCCCTTGTCATCACAAAGCTCCATGTCGTATGTCATCAGAATATTCCATGTCTTTCTCATCACAATGCTAAATGCCCGCTTCATCACAATGCTCCAAGACCCCTGTAATCACAATGCTTCATGCCCTTTTTCATCAGTATGCTCCATGAGACTTGTCATCACAAGGCTCCATGGTCTTCTCATCACAATGCTCCATGCCCTTGTCATCACACTGCCCCATGACCCCTGTCATCACAATGCTCCGTGACTCCATTCATCACAATGCTCCATGACCTTTGTCATCACAATGGTCCATTAAAGAGTCATCAAAAGTCTCTGTGATATCTTTTACCAAAATGTTCCATGAAATTTTCATCACAGTGATCCATGCCTTTGTCAGAACAATGCTCCATGACCCTTGTCATCACAATGTGCCACGTGCTTTTCATCACAACGGTCCACAACCTTGTCATCGATATTCTCCATAAACCTTATAATCCCAATGCTCCATGCACTTCTCATCAAAATGCTCTCTCACATGAGATATCATAATGTTCCATCACTTATCATCACATTACTCCCTCACCCCTGTAATCACAATGTTCCATGACCACTGTCATCACAATGCTACATCCCCTTATCATCACAATGTTCCATGACCCCTGGCATCACAATGTTCCACAACCCCTGTCATCAAAATGCTCCATGACCCATTTCATCCCAAAGCTCCATGACCCCTGACATCACAATGTTCTATAACCCATGCCATCAAATTGTTCCATTACAATTTTCATCAAATTGCTGCATGACCCTGTCCTCAAACTGCTCCCTTCCTTTCTCATCACAATGAACCATGCCCTTGTCATCAAAATGCTCCATGACTTTTGTCATCACAAATCTCCATGACACTTGACATCACAATGCTCCATGTCATTGTCATCACAATGCTCCATGAACCCTCTCATCACATTGATCCATGCCCTTGTCATCACAAAGCTCCATGACACTTGTCATCACAGTGCTCGATGCCCTTCTCATCACAATGCTCCATGCCCTTGTCATTGCAATCCTCCATGACCCATGTATCACAGCGTTCCGTGCTCTTGTCATCACAATGCTCCATGCCCACTCTCATCCCAATAATCCATGAAATATTTCACAACAATGCTTCCTGCCCTTCTCATCACAATGCTCAATTACACCTGTCATAACAATGTTTCATGACCACTGCCATCACAATATTCCACGGCCTTGTCATTCACAAGGCTCCATGACACTTGTCATCACAATGTTCCAAGAATCCTGTAATCACAATGCTCCATGCCCTTGTCCTCAGAAAGCCCCATGACGCATGTCATCAGAATGTTCCATGGACTTCTCATCACAATGCTCCATGCCCATGTCATCACAATGCTCCAAGACCCTTGTTATCAAAATGCTCGATGCCCCTTTTCATCTCAAAGCTCCATGAATCCTATCATCACAATGCACCATGCCCATCATCATAATGCTTCAGGCTATTGTCATCACAATGAAATCAAAATGCTCCATGACCTCTGTCATCACAATGCTCCAAACCGTTGTGATCACAATATTCCATAACACTTATCATCACAACACCCCATGATGCTCATAATCACAGTTATCCATGGTCTTCTCATCACTATGCTCCATAACCATTGTCATCACAATGCTCAATACACTGGTCATCACAATGCTCCCTAACACTTGTCGTCAGTATGCTCCTTGAACACTGTCATGACAAGGCTCCATGCCTTCTTCATCACAATGATCCATGCCATTTTCATCAGAGTGCTCCAAGACACCTGTAATCACAATGCTCCATGCACTTGTCATCACAGTGCTCCATGACGCATTCATCAGAATTCTCCATGTCCTTCTCTTCACAATGCTCCATGCCCTTGTCATAACAATGCTCCAAGACCACTGTAATCACAATGCTCCATGCCCCTTTTCATCAGAATACTCCATGATAGTTTTCATCACATGTCTCCATGGTCTTCTCATCACAATGCTCCAGGACCTTGTCATCACCATGCTCCATTTCCTTGTCATCACAATGTTCCATGAACCCTGTCATCAGAGTACTCCATGAACATTTTCAGCCCAATTCTCCATGACACTCTCATCACAATGCTCTATGACCAGTATCATCACAATGCTCCATGACCACTGTCATCACAACACTCCATTAACCCTGACAACACAGTGAGCTGGGATTCTTGTCATCACAATGCTCCATGACCCCTGTCATCACAATACTCCATAAATATTTTCAGCCCAATCTTCCATGACACTTGTCATCACAATGATCCATGCCCTTTTCATCCCCATGCTCCATGACCCCTGTATTCACAATGCTCTGTGACGCATGTCATCACAGTGCTCCATGACACCTGTCATCACAATTCTCCATGCTTTTGTCAGCAAAATGCTACATGAACTTGTCATTACAATGTTCTATGAGCTTGTCATAACAATACTCCTTTACTATGTTCATCACAATCCTCCATGAACCTTGGTATCACATTGTTTCTTGCCCTTGCCATCACAATGCTCCATGCTTCTTGAAATCATCATGATCCATGACCTGTGTCATCACAATGCTCCAAACACTTGTGATCACCAAGTTCCATAACACTTGTCATCACAAAGCTCCATGATGCCTGTCATCACAATACTCAATGCCCTTTTCATCACAATGCTCCATGACCTTTGTCATCACAATTCTCAATACACTTGTCATCACAATGCTCCCTGACACTTGTCTTCAGAATGCTCCATGAACCCTGTCACGAATAGGCTCCATGCCTTTTTCCTCACAATGCCCCATGCAGTTTTCATCACAATGATCCATGCCATTGTCATCAAAATACTCCACAAGCTTGTCATCAGAATGCTCCATGACCCTTGTCATCACAATTCTCCATGCACTTGTCAGCACGATGTTCCCTGACCCTTGTCATCACAATGCTCCAAGCCATTTTCCTCACACTGTTCCATTACCTTTGTCATCAGAATCCTCCATGACACTTGCATCACAATGCTCCATGCCATTGTCATCACAATGGGCCATTACATATGTCATCACAATGCTCCCTGACACCTGTCTTCACAATACTGTATGACCTGGTCTTCACAATGCTCCATGCCCTTGATATCACAAAGCTCCATGACCCCTGTCATCACAATGCTCCGTGACTCCAGTCATCACAATGCTTCATGACCTTTGTCATCACAATGGTCCATGCCTTCATCATCAACAGTCTCTGTGACCTTTTTAACCACAATGCTCCATGAACTTTTCATCACAATGCTCTTTGACCCTTGTCATCAAAATACTCTATGCCTTTCTCAGCACAATGCTCCATGACCGTTGTCATTACAATGCTCCATGCGCTTGACAGCACAATGCTCCTTGACACATGTCATCACAATTTGCCATGCGCTTGTCATCACAGTGCTCCACAATCTTGTCATCACAATGCTCCATAAACCTTTTCATCACAATGCTACATGCACTTATCATCACAATGTTCGATGACCCCTGACATCACAATGTTCCATAACCCCTGTCACCAAAATGCTCCATGACCCTTTTCATCAAAATGTTCCATGTCCCCTGAAATCACAATGCTCCATGATGCCTGTCATCACAATACTCCATGCCCTTGTCGTCACAATGCTCCATGATATTTGTCATCACAATTCTCAATACACTTGTCATCACAATGCTCTCTGACACTTGTCGTCAGAATGCTCCTTGAACCCTGTCATGAAAAGGCTCCATGCATTTTTCAGCACAATGCTCCATGCCCTTTTCATCACAGTGCTCCATGCCATTGTCATCACAATACTCCACAAGCTTGACATCTGAATGCTCCATGACACTTGTCATCACAATGCTCCATGAGCACTGTCATCACAATGCTCCATACCACGTGTCATTACAGTGCTCCATGATGCGGGCAATTCACAATTATCCATGGTGTTCTCATCACAATACTCCACACGCTTGTCATCAAAATGCTCCATGACTCTTGTCATCACAATGTTCCATGGCCACTGTCATCACAATTATCCACACCCCTTGTCATTATAGCGCTCCATGACGCTCATCTTCAAAATTATCCATGGTCTTCTCATCACAATGCTCCACGGTCTTGCCATCACAATGCTCCATGCCCTGGTCGTCACAATGCTCCATGTTCCCTGTCATCACTATTCTCCACGTTCTTGGCAACACTATGTTCCATGACACTTCCCATCACAGTGTTAAATGCCTTGTCATCAATATACTCCACAAGCTTGTCATCACAATACAACATGACCCTTGTCATCACAATGATCCATGACCCCTGTCATCACAATGCTCCATGAGACGTATCATCACAATGCTCCATGCCCCTTGTCATTACAGTGCTCCATGATGCTCGTCACCAGAATTATCCATGGTCTTCTCATCACAGTGCTCCACGGTATTGCCATCACAATGCTCCATGCCCTGGTCATCACAATTCTCCACGTCCTTGTCATCACAATGCTCCATGACAGTTCTCATCACAATGTTACATGCTCTTGTCATCACAATTCTCCATGCCCTTGTCATCGCAATGCCCCCTGACCCCTGTCATAGCAAGCCCCATGCCTTCGTCATCACAATGCTTCACGACATTTTCATCAAAATTCTCAATGGCCGTTGTCATCACAATGCTCCATGCCTTTGTCCTCACAATGCTCCATGACCCTTGTCATCACAAAGCTCCAAGCCTTTGTCATCACAATGCTCCATTACCTTTGTCATCACAATCCTCCATAACACTTGGCATCACAATGCTCCATGCCATTGTCATCACAATGGTACATGAAATATGCCATCACAATGCTCCCTGACACCTTTCTTCACCATACTCCATGACCTTGTCATCACAATGCTCCATGCCCTTGTCATCACAATGTGCCATGCCCACTGTCAACACAATTATCCATGAAACTTGTCAGACCAATGCTCCATGCCCCTGTCATCATAATGCTACATGACCCCAGTCATCACAATGCTCTGTGTGTCCCGTCATCACAAGGCTTCATGACCTGTGTCATCACAATGGTCAATGCCCTCATCACAAGGCTCTGTGAAATTTGTCACCACAATGCTCCATGACCTTTTCATCACAGTGCAGATACGTCCATGAGTGCAAGTGCCTTATGCTCTGTAGCTCATCTTTTAGATGTTTTAGCAAACACAATACACTTCTCCATAGTGGCCATTGGCAAATTACAATTCCACTATCAGCCTCACAGGGCTCCCTTTTCTCCTCGCCCTGTCCTGCATTTCTGGTGTTTACACTTTATGTGGATGGCCCTTCTGACTGATGTGAAGTGATACATTTTGTAGTATTGATTTCCAGTGCCCACCTGTTTGGTTGGATAAAAAGTGTGTATGGCCTTTACTTGAATATATTCGGAAAAAATTGCATACGCCCTTTTGGGCCAACTGCATCATTGGCGATGTTCAGCCCCTTTTCTTGTGTTTTAATGGGGAGTCCTTTCTACCTCTTCAAATCTGTTTCCTGCCACTCTCCCTTGCTTACAAGTCCTTTTCTGTGACTTACCTCAAGACATTTTTCGACGATAGATATTTTCAACTCTGCAGTTTCATGAATTTTAGTGCCCCTGAGTTCCATTTTTCAACTTGTGTTTTTGGAAACTGGACACAAAACAGCGGGATTTCCTCTAGCCCTATTCTGTTTCCGTGGGCAATTCTAGCCTTTGATGAATTTGTCTTCCAGATTGGAAATTAGAGTGGCATGTTCCTGTCCAAACAACTAAGACTTGTCTCTAAATTTTTCTCATCCTTCCGCTTCATCCTCTGGACAAATTCCAAACTGTGTGCAACAGGATGTTGACGGTGCTGATATCCCCAAGTGAGGAGATTGTTAGGAAAGATGCTGGAGGGGTGAACCCGAGCACCAGACAATGAGGAGATGAGGTGCCTTTTCCAAACTCTTTCCGAACAAATGGTGTACCATCCTCTAGGTGTGACAGGCATGTTTTAGCTGTAGGAAGGGTCCAGTGCATGGAAGGAGAACACCAGGGATTTTTCCAAATCAGTGCCTCCCCGTACCCCAAACTGGGGAATTTTTAAGCTACGGCTACACGTATGTCCATTAAGCGCCTTGGGAAATAGGCAGAGCCCAAACTTTAGATGATTGAAATCTTCATGGTCAGAATCGTTCACCATCGGCCTTGCTTAGGTTACATTTTATCTGTCTTTGATAGACGATGTCAATAAAAAAATATCTATTCTTTTTCAGATTATTTCCCCTTATAGGTTATTGCAAAATATTCAGTGTAGTTCCCTGTGCTATACAGTAGTTCCTTGTTGATGATCTATTTTATACATAGCAGTGTGTATGTGTTAATCCCACACTGTTAATTTATCCCTTCTCCTACCTTTCCCCTTTGGTAATAATAAATTATAAGATTTTATACTTCTCAGAAATGGAGGAGCTGAAAGAGAGGTATCCTTTTCAATGGAAAAGCATTCAAAACAAGATTGAAGCTTCAGCCATGAGTATTCGATGTACATCCATGGAAATAAATCACTTCATTTCTCTAATGTTGACCTGACAAATAAGACAGACGTCTTCACTGAACTTGCTTATAGTAAAGTGATGGAAATATCAAAGGTAAGTCTTAGAAACATCTTATTTTACCCGAGCATTATACACTGCTCTATGTTAACTACAGTTTGGCGCACACATCTGTTCATTGAAGTTACAATGTTCTCAATTTCTGTTACTGATCCTCCAGAGTGGACCCCAACAGAAGTCCCCGTGCCCAGTGTCATTGGAGCCAACAGATCAAGACTGAGTTTGGTTCAGAAGCAAAGGAAACATTATTTTGAAAACAGAATGGAGAGGTGAGAGCGTGCACTCCCCCATGGGCTGTGCGCGGGGATGCTGTGTAGGGATCCCAGGAGCGTCACTGGGAGGAAGGGGATGGAGCTCTCGAGGGCTGGGTTGGCTGAAGCTCAGGCTCTATGCCGTGGAGTCTGCATGGGACCCCGCTAGCTGAGGTGTGGACCCAGCCATTCTGCACTACGAAACCGGGTCTGAAGTGCCGGGTGTGGGACCTCTGCTTGCGGAACCATAGGAGAACGTGAAATTAGACAAAGCACAAAGGAAAAACAGGTAAGACTTTATTTTATTGCCCAGATTCTCTTTTTATCTCCCAGGAATTTTTAATGAACGTTGCCAGAGACGAACACCTCCTCTGCTTTTGGTTCTGTTCCTCATTCTTCGGGTGTTGAGGGTGCAGACCCCTCTTTTGTAACTGCTTCATGCTGTGGTGGGAGCCCTGATACTTCGGGGGAGGGGCAAAACGTCTCCCCACCAGCCTCCAGGTGAGGTTGATTGTCCCAAGGCCTCCTGCCTCACTTCTCGTACGTCTGAGCACCAGCATTGGAAGTGTTATAGATTCTAATGACCTTTCAGTGTCCAGGAGAGAGATGTGCAGAGATGCTGAGGTGGCAGGTTTCACCCCACCCCACATTTGTTCGGTGACCTTAGGCTGACGGTTTTTGCCAGCCTAGATGCTCTGACCAGTAGTCTGTGCTTTCTTTAATTAGGTCCCTGAATTAATGTACAAACAGCACCATGTGTCAGAACCCTGCCCGTGCAACTCCCAGACAGTCCAGGGTCAGTGGTGATCCAGGACCATGACGTCCACTGAGTCAACGGCCTTTAGAAGTAGCCAGTAGTCCAGCCGGTCATATTGGCCACCATCACCGCAGTGTCTGTAGGGTTTTCTATGGTGAAAGCGTGATATACTTTTTCCCCGCCAAGCTTATTAGCTCCCCTCTGGGTGCAGTAAGTCCTGCAAGCAGTAGTCTGCTCTTTCGGGGCACAGTCTTGTTGTTTTCTGAGAGAAACTCCAGGTCAAGTGATGGTCACACGAGTCATCTTGGGGGCCCGTTGCCCCCATTTTTCTCTCTGGAAGTTGGAGTTGGATGGCCTCCTCACTCGAGGTCAGTGTGTCCACAGAGCGACCCCTGCAACTTCAGGGCATGATGGCTGGTTAGGATCACGACGTGGGGTCCTTTTGCCTTAGGAGGGAGCTGGCCTTGTGGGCTGCTGATTTCTAGCTTTTTAGATACACCAGTATCCTGGCCTGATGAGTCGGTGGGCAAAGCCCTTGGTGACCATAGCTGAGCAAACCTGAAGGGCATTCTTGTGTTGCTCCATTTCAAGTGGTCCCAGTTTTTGCACTAAGGCTCCAAGGGCAATTAACTTTGACCGGGTATGTAAAGGTCAAAGGGTTTAGCTAAATTAGCGAGTTCCTGGGCAAGGGTCTGATTTGACTGTTCTTTCCATTCTTGAAAGGCTGCTTCTGGATTCTATACAAAAGGATCATCAGCTTTTCGTGTCAGTGTTTTATGTAGAGGCCCAGCTATTAGACTGTAGTTAGAGATCCAGATGCAGAAAACCTTGGCCTCCCCAGGAGCCCCTAAGCTGTCTTCTAGTTTTAGAAGAGGTAAGGCTGCAAATGGCTTCTTCCCTATCCTGGGATGCGTTTCTCCGAATATCTGTGAGAATGAAGCCCAGGCATGTCACCTGAGCCTGGTATATTTGAGCCTTTTTCTTGGACACCTTCTATCCTTTCTTGGCTAGGTAGTTCAGAGGCGTCTTTAGTAGGCCTGGCGATCAGAATGTCATCTGCATATTGAAGGAGGGTTCCCTTTTACAGAGGTAGAACTTTTAGGTCTTTAGAGGACATTTCCCCAATGATGGTGTGGGGATTTTTGAACCATTGGGGCAGGACGGCCCAGCATTATTGCTTGTGTTGCATGTTGTGTCCTGCCACTCAGAAGCCAAAAATTCTTGTGACTCTGAGATGAATGGAATACAGAAGAAGGCATCATTGAAGTGTAATACAGAATGCCATGGCCTGGTGGATGGTAGAATCAGCAGCAGGGTGTAGGAAATAGGAGCTACTGGATGTATATCCTCAGTGGCTTCACTGACTGTCCTGATATCCTTTACCAGGTCACCAGCAGCCCATGGGGCTCTCATGGTCAGGCCAATCCCAGGATATGGAGCTCACCTGGGCTGCATCCCGCACCCCACAGCCCACGGGGCTCTCGTGGTCAAGTCCTTCCCAGGGTATGGAGCTCACCTGTGCAGCTACCCAGCAGCCCATGGGGCTCTCATAGTCAGGCCCTTCCCAGGATACGGAACTCCCCAGGGCAGGTACCCCAGCAGGGCTGGACACACAGGAACTGTGCACATAGCACACCTTGCAGAGAACCCCCTGCTCACCTGTCACTCACAGCTGACAGAGAACTCCTCAGAGCAGGACTTGAACTATCAAACAGCAGCTCTGACAGGTCTGTGACCCTGGCTATCACTCTGTGCAGCCTCTCTCTGCGTGCTCTTCCAGACACTTCCACTGCAGCCAGGGCACCAGGCCTCTGTCTCCACCCACCATCACTCCTCTCCCTGACTCCTGGGTTCCTCTCATTAGGATAGGGTCTTCTTGAAGTCGTTTTCCACTCATGGACCAGATAAAATGATAAGAAATCAAGACGCAGCTGCAGCCCCTTGTCTATCCTGACTCTCAAGAGCCCACACCTCTTCCTTGGGCCTGGCCCGTTTAACAAGTTTCATTTTCTGCAACTGTGAGCCCCTGTGGGGTGAGGATTGGCTGATTTGGGCAGCCTGACACTGCCTGCCAGCCCTCCCCAGGTTTGCCTGTGTTGAGGTCAATATAAACACCTCTCCAGTCAGCAAGAGCCCCTGTAGCTGTGCCTGACGCCATATTCTCTGCCCTGTCAGCAGTGTCGGGGCTGGGATGGTGGTACGGAGGGAGAGGCCGTGGCTTTGTGGGTGGCCCAGTGTGAGTGGGGCTCTGTTGGACTTTCTGCAGGAGTTGCCAGGCTGCCACCTGCTAAAGAAGAGGATGTGTCATCCTTACCTGCCGCTGGAATTTCTCCCCAGGCAGAGGTGAGGAAGTAAAAAAGCAGTGGGGGCCATGGCAGGAGGGGTATCACAGGCAGGGAAATGGAAAGATTCCAGAAGAGCATCTGGGGCCAGGACCATCCTGACTGGCCTGCAGGCACCAAGTCGGCCTGCATGCTGTCGCTGGTGTGGCTCCACAGCCCTTCCTCTAGGCTTGCAAGTGCTTGTACATATTCAGGTGTTTTACCTGGAAAGGGTGGGAAGAGTTCAGCTGCAGCAGGACTGGGGCTCAGCTCACATTTACTCACAGATGCCTCGACACAGTCCCCCAGCTTTGCAATGAGGATGCTCCTTGTGGGGGGGAGTGCTGCTGAGTGCATGGGAGACGATTTCCCACCTCTGACCTACTTAAGAATTTTTTACCACTGGAGCAAGTGCCCTGATACGATTTTCCTCTGTATAACTGGTGGGTTCTGTTTTTTTTTTTTTTTTTTTTTTTTTTTTTCTTTTTTTCTTTTTGGTTCAAGGTAGAATTTATTTATTCCTCTTTTTTTTTAATTTGGAGATATAAACATGGAAATCGTGCATTAATATAAATACATATATGTGAAGGGAAAAACTATTTTTCTGTTTTATTTGATTAAATGTTATTTATTTATTTTAATTTTTAAAAATTTATTTATTTCTTTTATACAGCAGGTTCTTATTGGATATCTATTTTATACATATAAGTGTGCACATGTGAATCCTAGTCTCCCAATTCATCCCACCACCACCCTCACATGGTGTTCCCCCCTTGGTGTCCATATGTTTGTTCTCTACATCTGTGTCTCTATCTCTGCCCTGCAATCCGGTTCATCTGTACCATTTTTCTAGGTTCCACATATATGCATTAATATACAATATTTGTTTTTCTCTTTCTGACTTACTTCACTCTGTATGACAGTCTCTAGATCCATCAAGGTCTCTACAAATGACCCAATTTCATTCCTATGTATGACTGAGTAATATTCCATTGTATATATGTGCCAGATCTTCTTTATCCATTCATCTGTTGATGGACACTTAGGTTGCTTCCATGTCCAGGCTATTGCAAATAGAGCTGCAATGAACATTTTTGTACATAACTCTTTTTGAATTATGGTTTTCACAAGGCAAATGTCCAGTAGTTGGATTGTTGTGTCGTATGGTACTTCTATTTTGAGTTATTTAAAGGAACCTCCGTACTGTTGTCCCTAGTGCCCATATCAATTTACATTCCCACCCACAGTGCAAGTGTGTTCCCTTTTCTCCAATAAAGGCCTCTCCAGCATTTATTGCTTTGTAGATTTTTTTGATGATTGCCACTCTGACTGCTGTGAGGTGATACCTCACAGGTAGTTTTGATTTGCATTTCTCTAATGATTAGTGATGTTCAGCATCCTTTCATGTGTTTCTTGGTAATCTGTATATCTTCTTTGGAGAAATGTCTATTTAGGTCTTCTGCCCGTTTTTGGATTGGGTTGTTTGTTTTTGTGATATTGAGCTACATGCGGTGCTTGTAAAGTTAGGAGATTAATCCTTTGTCAATTGCTTCATTTGAAAATATTTTCTCCCATTCTGAGGGTTGTTTTTGCATCTTGTTTATGTTTTCCTGTACTGTGTAAAAGCTTTTAAGTTTCATTAGGTCCCATTTGTTGATTTCTGTTTTTATTTCCATTTCTCTAAGTGGTGGGTCAAAAAGGATCTTGCTGTGATTTATGTCATAGAGTGTTCTGCCTATGGTTTCCTCTAAGTGTTTTATAGTGTCTGGTCTTATATTTAGATCTCTAATCAATTTAGAGTTTATTTTTGTGTATGGTGTTATGGAGTGTTCTAATTTCATTCTTTTATGTGTAGGGGTCCAGTTTTCCCAGCACCAATTACTGAAGAGACTGTCTTTTCTCCATTGTATATCCTTAGCTCCTTTGTCATAGATGAGATAGCCATAGGTATGTAGGTTTATCTCTGGGCTTTCTGTCCTGTTCCATTGATCTGTGTTTATGCCAATCTACATACACTTGATTCCATTATGGAGACATATAAATACATGGGTTTCAAGGTTATTACCATTCAGATATATTCCTCTTCAGTGAATAGGGTGTTTTGTGTCCAGTTCATTGAGAAAGGAGTAGGTCTTGTCTATTACATATTTGGTATATGGAATGGGATCTGTGCTAATTTCAAACTCTGCTTTTACACATCACCCTACGTCACCTTTCCCCTTAAGGAGGCATAAGTGTGTTTTCTAAATGTGTAACTCTGTTCTCTTTTGAAATTCAGTTCATGTGTAGCCATGTTTACATTCCCTCTATAAGTGATATATTACAATAAGTTTCTTTTACTTTGTGGCTCATTTCACTTAGCATCATCATACCTAAAGCCACTCATTAAGCTGCTATTGGCCTTATGACATTGATTTTATGTCTGAGTGACATTCCATTGTATATAAGTACCACAACATCTATATCTATTTTTTTTCCTTTCCTGGGATATTTAAAGTGTACTGAAGTCGAGGTTCTTGTAAACAGAGCAGCCCTAAAGTTTGGGCTGGCTGTGTGTTGTGGATTTTTAGTTTTCCCAAAATACACGGCCATCAGTGGAAGTGTGCTATGCTCTGTAGCTCTGTTTTAGAAAACAACATACAGTTCTCCAGAGAGGCTGTTGGCAATTTACATCCTGTCAATCGGCGTAACCAGGCTCCCTTTTCTCCATGGCCTGTCCTGCATTTGTGGTTTTTACACTATTTGTTGATGGCCCTTTTGACTGGAGGTAAGGGACACTTCTCTGTAGTGTGGATTTGCAATGCCTGATGGCTTGCTTGGCCAAAAAGGGCATATGCATTTTTTCCCGAATATATTCAAGAAAATACACATAGTCCCTTTTCAGCCAAGGGCAACATTGTCGAAATTCTGTCGCTTTTCATGTGCTTTAAAGACGACTCCAATCTACCTCTTGAAATCTGTTTCCTTCAATTCTGCCTTGCATTCAAATCCTCTTCACTGCCTTTCCTCAATATATTTCTGGATGATAGTTGTCCTTTATAACTCTGCAAGTTTGTGAATTGCTGTGCCCCTGATTTCCATTTTTCAACTCGCCTATTTGTGAGCTGGCTGCAATACCGCAGGATGGCTTTAGGCCCTAGTCTGGTTCCGGGGCTTCAGGCTGAGCCTTTGGTTAATTCTTCTTCCTGGTGGGAAACTAGAGTGACATGTGCCCATCCAAACACCTACAGCTAATCTCTCATTTATTCCCCCTCTTCCTGTTCATCCTCTGCACAATTTGCAAACTGTGCATATCAGGAGGGTAAAGGCGCTTACACTCCAAGTGGGGAGATTTTTAGTAATGCAGATGGAATGACGAAGCCGAGCACGACAAAAGGAAAAATGAGGTACCTTTTAGAAAACTTTCCCAATTACACAGTGTACCATCCACTGGGTTTCCCATGCATGTTTTAACTGTAGGAAGATTCCCTTAAACCTGGAGAGTTGGGACCACTAGAATGGGTATCACACAGTATTGCTCTAAGTGGTTCTCTTTTGCTCACACAACCTCAGCAATCTTGTCAGCCCCAAGTGTCCAGTCTTATGTCTCATCCAGCTGTGGGTGTAAAGGTGGTCAATCCAGGTTGCATCACAGGCCCTGAACGAAATTTTTAAGACTTTCTCACTGTTTCGCTGTTTTTGCATTTTGCTTTTGAAATTTATTTTTATAAGTGGGTTTAACTGAATTTCAGTGCTCTGTTCATGCCGTTATACACACACATGATTCCTATATGGAGATATGAGAATACATATGTTTTAAAATACTGAGAGTCAGACATATTCCTTGCAATGAATAGGGGGTGTTTAATCCAGTTCATTGTGGCGGGATTAGGTGTTGTCTATTACATACTTGGTTTATGTAACGGTATCTGTGCTAATTTAAATCTGTGATTTTATGCATCACCCCACCTCACCTTTCTCATTAAGCAGGCAGAAGCTTGTTTTCTAAATTTGTGACTCCGTTGTGTTTGTAAATCAGTTCATGTGTAGCCATGTGTACATTCCCGCTATGAGTGATATTTATGATAAGATTCGTTACTCTGGTATCTTTCCTAAATCAGTTCATGTGAGGCCATGTTTACAGGACCTTCAAAAGTGATATCTTATGATAAGTTTCTTTTTCTGTGTGACTTATTTCACTTAGAATCATCGTACCTGAATCCACTCATTTTGCTGCTACTGGCCTTATGAAATTGATTTCATGGCTGAGGGATATACCATCGTACGTAAGTACCAGAATTTCTTGAACCATTTTTGTCTTTCCTGGGATATTTAAGGTATACCCAAGTTGAGGTTCTTGTAAGCAGTGAAGCCCTAAATTTTGTGGTGGCCCTGTCTTATTGATTTTCAGTTTTCCCAAGGTATATTTGCTAGACTGGAAGTGCCCTTGACTCTGTAGCTCTGTTGTTTACTTGTTTTAGGGAACACAATGCACTCCTCCAGAGAGGCAGTTCACAATTTAAATCCCGCCCATCAGCATAACAAGGCTCCCTGTTCTCCAGGGCCTGTCTTGCCTTTCTGGTTTTTACACATTTTGCAGATGTCCCTTTTGACCAGTGGGAATTGATACTTCTTTGTAGTGCAGATTTGCATTGCCCGCTTGCTTGCTTGGCCAAAATGGGTGTATGCGTGTTCTACTGCATATATTCAGGAGAAAACATATACGCCCTTTTTGGGCAAGTGCATCCTTGTCGAAGTTGTGCCCCTCTTCCTGTGCTTTAAAGGCGATTCCAACATACCTCTTGAAATCTGTTTCCTGCTATACTGCCTCGCTTTCAAGTCCACCTCGTTGCCTTCCTTCAGCAGATTTTTGGGCGATAGTTGTCCTTTATTACTCTGCCAGTTTCTGAATTGCTGTGCCCCTGAGCTCCATTTTTAAATTATGTGAGCAGACCGCAAGTCCAAAATTTTGGTTCAGGACCTATACTGGTTCCCGGCGCATGGCTGAGACTTTGGTTAATTCTTCTTCCTACCGGGCAATTAATGTGACATGTACCCGTCCAAATGCCTAACATCTACTCTCTCATTTGTTCTCCCTCTTCCCTTTCATCTTTGCCAAATTGGCAACTGTGCGAACCAGGAGTTTAAAGGGGCTGTCTCTCCAAGTTGGCAGATTGATAGTAAAGCAGTTGGAAAGTCAAACTGGAGCACCAGGAGAGGGACTATTCGTTGAGTTTTAGAAACCTTTTGTATTCACAGTGTGTCCATTCTCTAGGTTTCCCGTACATGTTATAGCTGTAGTAATATTCCCTTCAACCTGGACAGTTGGGACCCATGGAATGGGTGCCACACATTATTGCTTTAAAGGGTCTGCATTTGCTCACCCAATCTCGCCAATACTCTCAGTCCCAAGTGTCCAGCCTTATGCCACATCCAGCTGTCATTGTAGATAGGGTCATTCCAGGTTTCATCAGAGATACTTAAAGAATTGTAAAGAATGTCCCTGTTTTATTGTTTTGTGTTTTAAATTCCATTTTAGAGTGGGTTTGAGCTTATTCTCACTGCTATGTTTATGCCAGTCTAGACACACTTGATTCCCTTTTGGAGACATATCAATATATAGGTTTTAAGATTCTTACTAGTCAGATATATTCCTCTGCGGGGAATATGCGGGGTTGAGTCCCTTTCACTTAAGAAGGTGTAGGTAATATATATTCTGTATTTGGTTTTTAGAATGGTAGCTGTACTAATATCAAACTCTGGTTTTATGTATTACCCACCTCTCCTTCCCCTTTAAGCGGGCATACGATTGTTTTCTAAATGTGAGAATCTCTTACATTCCTAACTCAGTTCCTGTGCAGTCATGTTTACAGGACCTACATAAGTGATATCTTATGATAAGATTCTTTTTCTGTGTGACTTATTTCACTTAGAATCATCGTACATGAATCTACTCATTTTGCTGCTACTGGCCTTATGACATTGATTTCATGGCTGAGGGATAATCCATCGTACGTAAGTACCACAATTTTTTGAACCATTTTTATCTTTCCTGGGATATTTAAAGTGTACCAAAGTTGACGTTTTTGTAAGCAGTGCAGCCCTAAATTTTGGGGAGGCTCTGTCTTTTTGATTTTCAGTTTTCCCAAGGTATATTCCCTAGACTGGAAGTGCCCTTGGCTCTGTAGCTCTATTGTTTACTTGTTTTAGGGAACACAATGCACTCCTCCAGAGAGGCAGTTGGCAATTTACATCCTGCCCATCAGCATATCAAGGCTCCCTGTTCTCCAGGGCATATCTTGCTTTTCTGGTTTTTACCCATTTTGTGGATATCCATTTTGACTGCTGGGAATTGATACTTCTTTGTAGTGCAGATTTCCATTGCTCGCTTGCTTGCTTGGCCAAAAAGGGCGTATGCGTTATTTCCTGAATATATTCAGGAGAAAACACATACGCACTTTTTGGCGAAGTGCATCATTGTCGAAGTTGTACCCCTCTTTCTGTGCTTTAAAGGCAATTCCAACGTACCTCTTGAAATCTGTTTCCTGCTATTCTGCCTCGCTTTCAAGTCCGCCTCGTTGCCTTCCCACAACAGATTTTTGGACGATATTTGTCCTTTATTTCTCTGCCTGTTTGTGAATTGCTGTGCCCCTGAGCTCCATTTTTAACTCGTTTTTTCTGAGCTGAACGCTTGTCCAATATTTTGTTTCAGGAACTATACTGGTTCCCAGTGGGTGGCTGAGACATTGGTTAATTCTTCTTCTTCTTGGGAAATAAGAGTGACATGTGCCCGTCCAAATGCCTAACAGCTACTCTCTCATTGATTCTCCCTCTTCCCTTTCATCCTCTGCCAAATTGGCAACCTGTGCGAACCAGGAGTTTAATGGTGCTGTCTCTCCACGTTGGGAGATTGATAGTAAAGCAGTTGGAACGTCAAACCGGAGCACCAGGAGAGGGACTATTTGTTGAGTTTTAGAGACCTTTTGTATTCACAATGTGTCCATTCTCTAGGTTTCCCGTACATGTTATACCTGTAGTAATATCCCCTTCAACTTGAAGACATGGGATCCATTGAATGGCTGCCATGCATTATTGCTTTAAAGGGTCTGCATTTGCTCACCCAATCTCACCAATCCTCTCAGTCCCATGTGTCCAGCCTTATGCCCCATCCAGCTGTCATTGTAGATAGGGTCATTCCAGATTTCATCAGAGACCCTGAAGGAATAGTAAAGAATTTCCCTTTTCTTTGTTCTTCAAATTCCGTTTTATAGTGGGTTTGATCTGATTCTCGCTGCCATGTTTATGCCAGTCTCGACACACTTGATTCCCTTATGGAGACATATCAATACATAGGTTTTAAGATTCTTACTAGTCAGATATATTCCTCTGTGTGAAATATGAGGTTTTGAGTCCCTTTCACTGAGGAAGGTGTAGGTCTTGTCTATACCATAGTTGGTTTTTGTAACGGTACCTGTGCTTATATCAAACTCTGGTTTTATGCATCACCCCACCTCTCCTTCCCCCTTAAGCAGGCATAAGAGTGTTTTCTAAATGTCAGACTCTCTTCTTTTCCTAACTCAGTTCATGTGTATCCATGTTTACAGGATCTTCATAAGTGATATCTTGTGATAAGTTTCTTTTTCTGTGTGATTTATTTCACTTAGAATCATCGTACCTGAATCCACTCATTTTGCTTCTACTGGTCTTATGACATTGTTTTCATGGCTGAGGGATATTCCGTCGTACGTAAGTACCACAATTTTTTGAACCATTTTCATCATTCCTGGGATATTTAAGGTGTACCCAAGTTGAGGTTCTTGTAATCAGTGCCACCCTAAATTTTGGGGTGGCTCTGTCTTATTGATTTTCAGTTTTCCCAAGGTATATTCCCTGGACTGGAAGTGCCCGTGGCTCTGTAGCTCTGTTGTTTACTTGTTTTAGGGAACACAATGCACTCCTCCAGAGAGGCAGTTGGAAATTTACATCCCGCCCCTCAGCATAACAAGGCTCTCTGTTCTCCAGGGCCTGTCTTGCCTTTCTGAATTTTAACCATTTTGTGGATGTCCCTTTTGACCGGTGGGAAGTGATACTTCTTTGTACTGCACAATTGCATTGCCTGATTGCTTGCTTGGCCAAAAAGGGCGTATGCGTTTTCTCCTGAATATATTCAGGAGAAAACCCATACGCCCTTTTTGGCCAAGTGCATCACTGTCGATGTTGTGCCCGTCTTACTGTGCTTTAAAGGCAATTCCAACGTACCTCTTGAAATCTGTTTCCTGATATTCTGCCTCGCTTTCAAGACCGCCTCGTTGCCTTCCCTCAACAGATTTTTGGACGATAGTTGTCCATTATTACTCCCCCTCTTTGTGAATTGCTGTACCCCTGGGCTCCATTATTTAACTATTTTTTTTTTGAGCTGAACGCATGTCCAATATTTTGGTTCAGGAACTATACTGGTTCCCGGTGGGTGGCTGAGACTTTTGTTAATTCTTCTTCCTCACGGGAAATAAGAGTGACATGTGCCCGTCCAAATGCCTAACAGCTATTCTTTCATTGGTTCTCCCTCTTCACTTGCATCCACTGTCAAATTGGCAACCTCTGCGACCCAGGAGGTTAAAGGTGCTGTCTCTCCAAGCTGGGAGATTGACAGTAAATCAGTTGGAAAGTCAAACCAGAGCACCAGGAGAGGGACTATGCGTTGAGATTTAGAGACCTTTCTTATTCAGAGTGTGTCCATTCTCTAGGTTTCCCATACATGTTATAGCTGTAGTAATATTCCCTTCACCCTGGAGAGTTGGGACCCATGGAATGGGTGCCATGCATTATTGCTTTAAAGGGTCTGCATTTGCTCACCCAATCTCACCAATCCTCTCAGTCCCATGTGTCCATCCTTATGCCACATCCAGCTGTCATTGAAGATAGGGTCATTCCAGGTTTCAACAGAGACCCTGAAGGAATTGTAAAGAATTTCCCTGTTTTTTTGTTTTGTTTTTGAAATTCCTTTTTATAGTGGGTTTGAGCTGATTCTCGCTGCCATGTTTATGCCAGTCTAGACACACTTGATTCCCTTACAAAGACATATCAATACATAGGTTTTAAGATTCTTACTAGTCAGATATATTCTTCTGCGGGAAATATGGGATTTTGAGTCCCTTTCACTGAGGATGTTGTAGGTAGATCTTGTCTATTCCATTGTTGGTTTTTGGAACGGTACCTGAACTAATATCAAAATCTGGTTTAATGCATCACCCCACCGCTCCTTCCCCCTTAAGCAGGCATAATAATATTTTCCAAATGTCAAACTCTTTTCTCTTCCCTAAGTCAGTTCTTGTGTAGCCATGTTTACAGGAACTTCATAAGTGATATCTTATGATAAGTTTCTTTCTCTGTGTGACTTATTTCACTTAGAATCATCGTGCCTGAATCCACTCATTTTGCTGCTACTGGTCTTATGACATTGATTTCATGGCTGGGGGATATTCCATCGTACGTAAGTACCACAATTTTTTGAACCATTTTTATGTTTCTTGGGATATTTAAGGTGTAGACAAGTTGAGGTTTTTGTAAGAAGTGCTGCCCTAAATTATGGACTGGCTGTGTCTTATTGATTTTCGGTTTGCCCAAGGTGTATTCCCTAGACTGGAAGTGCTCTTGGCTCTGTAGCTCTGTTGTTTACTTGTTTTAGGGAACACAATTCAATCCTCCAGAGAGGCAGTTGACAACTTACATCCCGCCCATCAGCATAAAAAGGCTCCCTGTTCTCCAAGGCCTGTCTTGCCTTTCTGGTTTTTACCCATTTTGTGGATGTCTCTTTGGAACGTTGGGAAGTGATACTTCTTTTTAGTGCAGATTTGCATTGCCCGCTTGCTTGCTTGGTCAAAAAGTGTGTATGCGTTTTCTCCTGCATATATTCAGGAGAAAATGCATATGCCCTTTTTGGCCAAGTGCATCAGTGTCGAAGTTGTGCCCCTCTTCCTGTGCTTTACAGACGATTCCAATGTACATCTTGAAATATGTTTCCTGCTATTCAGCCTGAATTTCAAGTCCACTTCGTTGCCTTCCCTCAACAGATTTCTGGGCGATAGTTGGCCTTTATTACTCTGCCAGTTTGTCAATTGCTCTGTCCCTGAGCTCCATTTTTCAACTCGTTTTTTGTGAGCTGAATGCAAGTCCAAAGTTTTGGTTCAGGACCTATACTGTTTCCCGGTGAGTGGCTGAGACTTTGGTTAATTCTTCTTCCTGCCGGGCAATTAGAGTGACATGTGCCCGTCCAAATGCCTAACAGCTACTCTCTCATTGGTTCTCCCTCTTCCCTTTCATGCTCTGCCACATTTGAAACCTGTGGGAACCAGGAGGTTAAAGGGGCTGTCTCTCCAAATTGGAAGATTGATAGTAAAGCAGTTGGAAATTCAAACTGGTGCACCAGGAGAGGGATTATTGGTTGAGTTTTATAAACCATTCGTATTCACAGTGTGTCCATTCTCTAAGTTTCCTGTACATGTTATAGCGGTAGTAATATTCCCTTCAACCTGGAGAGTTGTGACCCATGGAATGGGGGCCATGCCTTATTGCTTTAAACGGTCTGCATTTGCTCACCCAATCTCACCAATCCTCTCAGTCCCATGTGCCCAGCCTTATTCCACATCCAGCTGTTTTTGTAGATAGGGACATTCCAGGTTTCATCAGAGACCCTGAAGGAATTGTAAATAATTTCCTTGTTTTTTTGTTTTGTTTTTGAAATTCCTTTTTATAGTGGGTTTGAGCTGATTCTCGCTGCCATGTTTATACCAGTCTAGACACAGTTGTTTCCCTTACAGAGACATATCAATACATAGGTTTTAAGATTCTTACTAGTCAAATATATTCCTCTGCGGGAAATATGGGGTTTGAGTCCCTTTCACTGAGGAAGGTGTAGGTCTTGTCTATTCCATAGTTGGTTTTTGGAACGGTACCTGTGCTTATATCAAACTCTGGTTTTATGCATCACCCCCCTGTCCTTCCCCCTTAAGCAGGCCTAAGAGTGTTTTCTAAATGTGAGACTCTGTTCTCTTTCCTAACTCAGTTCATGTGTAGCCATGTTTACAGGATCTTCATAAGTGATATCTTATGATACGGTTCTTTTTCTGTGTGACTTATTTCACTTAGAATCATCGTACCTGAATCCAGTCATTTTGCTGCTACTGGTCTTAAGACATTGATTTCTTGGCTGATGGATATTCGATCGTATGTAAGTACCAAAATTTTTTGAACCATTTTTATATTTCCTGGAATATTTAAGGTGAACCCAAGTTGAGGTTCTTGTAAGCAGTGCAGCCCTAAATTTTGGGGTGGCTCTGTCTTATTGATTTTCATGTATCCCAAGGTATATTCCCTAGACTGGAAGTGTCCTTGGCTCTGTAGCTCTGTTGTTTACTTGTTTAGGGAACACAATGCACTCCTCCAGAGAGGCAGTTGGCAATTTACATCCCGCCCAACAGCATAAAAAGGCTCCCTGTTCTCAAGGGCCTGTCTTAAAATTCTGGTTTTTACCCTTTTTGTGGATGTCCCTTTGGACCGGTGGGAAGTGATACTTCTTTGTAGTGCATACTTACCTTGTCCGCTTGCTTGCTTGGCCAAAAAGGGTGTATGCGTTTTCTCCTGAATATACTCAGGAGAAAACGCATACGCCCTTTTTGGCCAAGAGCATCATTGTCGAAGTTGTGCCCCTCTTCCTGTGCTTTAAAGGCGATTCCAACGTACCTCTTGGAATTTGTTTCCTGCTATTCTGCCTCACTTTCAAGTTCACCTCGTTGCTTTCCCTTAACAGATTTTTGGATGATACTTGTCTTTATTACTCTTCCAGTTTGTGAATTGCTCTGCCCTATAACTCCTTTTTTTAACTCGTTTTTTTGTGAGCTGAACGCCAGTCCTATATTTTGGTTCAGGACCTATACTTGTTCCCGGTGGGTGGCTGAGACTTTGGTCAATTCTTCTTCGCCCTGGGAAATAAGAGTGACATATGCCCTTCCTAATGCCTAATTGCTACTCTCTCATTGGTTCTCCCTCTTCCCATTCATTCTCTGCGAATTTGGCCACCTGTGCGAAACAGGAGGTTAAAGGTGCTCTCTCTCCAGGTTGGGAGATTGATAGTAAAGAGGTTGGAAAGTCAAACCGGAGCACCAGGAGAGGGACTATTCGTTGTGTTTTACAGACCTTTCGTATTCACAGTGTGTCCATTCTCTAGGTTTCCCATACATGTTATAGCTATAGTAATATTCCCTTCAACCTGGAGAGTTGGGACCCATGGAATGTGTGCCATGCATTATTGCTTTAAATGGTCTGCGTTTGCTCACCCAATCTCACCTATCCTCTCAGTCCCATGTGTCGAGCCTTATGCCACATCCAGCTGTCGTTGTAGATAGGGTCATTCCAGGTTTCATCAGAGACCCTGAAGGAATTGTAAAGAATTTCCCTGTTTTTTGTTTTGTTTTTGAAATTCCTTTTTATAGTGGGTTTGAGCTGATTCTCACTGCCATGTTTATGCCAGTCTAGACACACTTGATTCCCTTATGGAGACATATCAATACATAGGTTTTAAGATTCTTACTAGTCAGATATATTCCTCTGTGGGAAATTTAGGGTTTTGAATCCCTTTCACTGAGGAATGTGTAGGTCTTCTCTATTCCTTGTTTGGTTTTTGAAACAGTATATGTGCTTATATAAAACTCTGGTTTTATGCATCACCCCACCTCTCCTTCCCTCTTAAGCAGGCATAAGAGTGTTTTCTAAATGTGAGACTCTGTTCTCTTTCCTAACTCAGTTCATGTGTAGCCATGTTTACAGGATCTTCATAAGTGGTATCTTATGATAAGCTTCTTTTTCTGTGTGACGTATTTCACTTAGAATCATCGTACCTGAATCCACTCATTTTGCTGCTACTGGCCTTATGACATTGATTTCATGGCTGAGGGATATTCCATCGTATGTAAGTACCACAGTTTTTTGAACCATTTTTATCTTTCCTGGGATATTTCAGGTGTACCCAAGTTGAGGTTCTTCTAAGCAGTGCAGCCATAAATTTGGGGGTGGCACTGTCTTATTGATTTTCAGTTTTCCCAAGGTATATTCCCTAGACTGGAAGTGCCCTTGGCTCTGTAGCTCTGTTCTTTATTTGTTTTAGGGAACACAGTGCACTCCTCCAGAGAGGCAGTTGGCAATTTACATCCCGCCCATCAGCATAACACGGATCCCTGTTCTCCCCGACCAGTCTTGCCTTTCTGGTTTTTACCCATTTTTTGGAGGTCCCTTTTGACCGGTGGGAAGTGATACTTCTTTGTAGTGCAGATTTGCATTGTCCACTTGCTTGTTTGGCCAAGAAGGGTGTATGCGTTTTCTGCTGAATATATTCAGGAGAAAACACATACGCCCTTTTTGGCCAAGTGCATCATTGTGGAAGTTGTGCCCATCTTTCTGTGCTTGAAAGGCGATTCCAACATACCTCTTGAAATCTGTTTCCTGCTATTCTGCCTCGCTTTCAAGTCCACTTCGTTGCCTTCCATCAACAGATTTTTGGACGATAGTTGTCCTTTATTATTCTGCCTGTTTGTGAATTGCTGTGCTCCAGAGATCCATTATTTAACCCATTTTCTGTGAGCTGAACGCAAGTCCAATATTTTGGTTCAGGACCTATACTGGTACCCGGTGGGTGGCTGAGGCTTTGATTAATTCTTCTTCCTCCCGGGAAACAATTGTGACATGTGCCCGTCCAAATGCCTAACAGCTACTCTCTCATTTGTTCTCACTCTTCAGTTTCATCCTCTGCCAAATTGGCAACCTGTGTGAAACAGGAGGTTAAAGGGGCTGTCTCTCCAAGTTGGGAGATTGATAGTAAAGCAGTTGGAAAGTCAAACTGGAGCACCAGGAGAGGGACTATTTGTTGAGTTTTAGAGACCTTTCGTATTCACAGTGTGTCCATTCTCTAGGTTTCCCGTACATGTTATAGCTGTAGTAATATTCCCTTCACCCTGGAGAGTTGGGACCCATGTAATGGATGCCATGCATTATTGCTTTAAAGGGTCTGCATTTGCTCACCCAATCTCACCAATCCTCTCAGTCCCATGTGTCCAGCCTTATGCCACATCCAGCAGTCGTTGTAAATAGGGTCATTCCAGGTTTCATCACAGACCCTGAAGGAATTGAAAAGAATTTCCCTGTTTTTTTGTTTTCTTTTTGAAATTCCATTTTATAGTGTGTTTGAGCTGATTCTCACTGCCATGTTTACGCCAGTCTAGACACACTTGATTCCATTATGGGGACATATCAATATATAGGTTTTAAGATTCTGAATAGTAAGTTATATCCCTCTGCATGGAATATGGGGAGTTGAGTCCCTTTCACTGAGGAAGGTGTAGTTCTTGTCTATTCCATATTTGGTTTTTGGAATGGTACCTGAACTAATATCAAAATCTGGTTTAATTCATCACCCCACCTCTCCTTCCCCCTTAAGCAGGCATAAGAATGTTTTCGAAATGTCAAACTCTTTTCTCTTTCCTAAGTCACTTCATGTGTAGCCATGTTTACAGGAACTTCATAAGTGATATCTTATGATAAGTTTCTTTCTCTGTGTGACTTATTTCACTTAGAATCATCATACCTGAATCCACTCATTTTGCTGCTACTGGTCTTATGACATTGATTTCATGGCTGGGGGATATTCCATCGTACGTAAGTACCACAATTTTTTGAACCATTTTTATGTTTCCTGGGATATTTAAGGTGTAGACAAGTTGAGGTTTTTGTAAGAAGTGCTCCCCTAAATTATGGACTGGCTCTGTCTTATTGATTTTCGGTTTGCCCAAGGTATATTCCCTAGACTGGAAGTGCTCTTGGCTCTGTAGCTCTGTTGTTTACTTGTTTTAGGGAACACAATTCAATCCTCCAGAGAGGCAGTTGACAACTTACATCCCGCCCATCAGCATAAAAAGGCTCCCTGTTCTCCAAGGCCTGTCTTGCCTTTGTGGTTTTTACCCATTTTGTGGATGTCACTTTGGAACGGTGGGAAGTGATACTTCTTTTTAGTGCAGATTTGCATTGCCCGCTTGCTTGCTTGGCCAAAAAGGGCGTATGCATTTTCTCCTGCATATATTCAGGAGAAAATGCACATGCCCTTTTTGGCCAAGTGCATCATTGTTGAAGTTGTGCCCCTCTTCCTGTGATTTACAGACGATTCCCACGTACATCTTGAAATCTGTTTCCTGCTATTCAGCCTGAATTTCAAGTCCACTTCGTTGCCTTCCCTCAACAGATTTCTGGGCGATAGTTGACCTTTATTACTCTGCCAGTTTGTCAAATGCTCTGTCCCTGAGCTCCATTTTTCAACTCGTTTTTTGTGAGCTGAATGCAAGTCCAAAGTTTTGGTTCAGGACATATACTGTTTCCCGGTGAGTGGCTGAGACTTTGGTTAATCCTTCTTCCTGCCGGGCAATTAGAGTGACATGTGCCCGTCCAAATGCCTAACAGCTACTCTCTCATTGGTTCTCCCTCTTCCCTTTTATCCTCTGCCACATTTGAAACCTGTGGGAACCAGGAGGTTAAAGGGGCTGTCTCTCCAAATTGGGAGATTGATAGTAAAGCAGTTGGAAATTTAAACTTGAGCACCAGGAGAGGGATTATTCGTTGAGTTTTAGAAACCATTCGTCTTCACAATGTGTCCATTCTCTAGGTTTCCCGTACATGTTATAGCTGTAGTAATATTCCCTTCAACCGGGAGAGTTGGGACCCATGGAATGTGTGCCATGCATTATTGCTTTAAAGGGTCTGCATTTGCTCACCCAATCTCACCAATCCTCTCAGTCCCAAGTGTCCATCCTTATGCCACATCCAGCTGTCATTGTAGACAGGGTCATTCCACGTTTCATCAGACACCCTGAATGAATTGTATATAATTTCCTTGTTTTTTTTGTTTTGTTTTTGAAATTCCTTTTTATAGTGGGTTTGAGCTGATTCTCGCTGCCATGTTTATACCAGTCTAGACACAATTGTTTCCCTTACAGAGACATATCAACACATAGGTTTTAAGATTCTTACTAGTCAGATATATTCCTCTGTGGGAAATATGGGGTTTTGAGTCCCTTTCACTGAGGAAGGTATAGGTAGGTCTTGTCTATTCCATAGTTGGTTTTGGGAACGGTACCTGTTCTTATATCAAACTCTGGTTTTATGCATCACCCCACCTCTCCTCCCCCCTTAAGCAGGCATAAGAGTGTTTTCTAAATGTGAGACTCTGTTCTCTTTCCTAACTCAGTTCATGTGTAGCCATGTTACAGGATCTTCATAAGTGATATCTTATGATAAGCTTGTTTTTCTGTGTGACTTATGTCACTTAGAATCATCGTACCTGAATCCACTCATTTTGCTGCTACTGGTCTTATGACATTGATTTCATGGCTGAGGGATATTCCATCGTACGTAAGTAACACAACTTTTTTAACCATTTTTATGTTTCCAGGGATATTCAAGGTGTACACAAGTTGAGGTTGCTGTAAGCAGTGCAGCCCTAAATTTGGGGGTGGCTCTGTCTTATTGATTTTCAGTTTTCCCAAGGTATATTCCCTAGACTGGAAGTGCCCTTTGCTCTGTAGCTCTGTTGTTTACTTGTTTGAGGCAACACAATGCACTCCTCCAGTGAGGCAGTTGGCCATTTACATCCCTCCCATCAGCATAACAAGGCTCCCTGTTCTCCAGGGCCTCTCTTGCCTTTCTGGTTTTTACCCATTTTGTGGATGTCCCTTTTGACCGGTGGGAAGTGATACTTCTTTGTAGTGCATAGTTGCATTGTCCGCTTGCTTGCTTGGCCAAAAAGGGCGTATGCGTTTTCTCCTGAATATACTCAGGAGAAAACGCATACGCCCTTTTTGGCCAAGTGCATCATTGTCGAAGTTGTGCCCCTCTTCCTGTGCTTTAAAGGCGATTCCAACGTACCTCTTGGAATCTGTTTCCTGCTATTCTGCCTCACTTTCAAGTTCACCTCGTTGCCTTCCCTTAACAGATTTTGGATGATAGTTGTCCTTTATTAATCTGCCAATTTGTGAATTGCTCTGCCCTATAGCTCCTTTTTTTAACTCGTTTTTTTGTGAGCTGAACGCCAGTCCTATATTTTGGTTCAGGACCTATACTTGTTCTCAGTGGGTGGCTGAGACTTTGGTCAATTTTTCTTCCTCCCGGGAAATAAGTGTGACATATGCCCGTCCTAATGCCTAATAGCTACTCTCTCATTGGTTCTCCCTCTTCCCATTCATCCTCTGCGAAACTGGCCACCTGTGCGAAACAGGAGGTTAAAGGTCCTCTCTCTCCAGGTTGGGATATTGATAGTAAAGAGGTTGGAATGTCAAACCAGAGCACCAGGAGAGGGACTATTCGTTGCGTTTTACAGATCATTCGTATTCACAATGTGTCCATTCTCTAGGTTTCCCATTCATGTTATAGCTATAGTAATATTCCCTTCAACCTGGAGAGTTGGGACCCATGGAATGGGTGCCATGCATTATTGCTTTAAATGGTCTGTGTTTGCTCACCCAATCTCACCAATCCTCTCAGTCCCATGTGTCCAGCCTTATGCCACATCCAGCTGTCGTTGTAGATAGGGTCATTCCAGGTTTCATCAGAGACCCTGAAGGAATTGTAAAGAATTTCCCTGTTTTTTTGTTTTGTTTTTGAAATTCCTTTTTATAGTGGGTTTGAGCTGATTCTCACAGCCATGTTTATGCCAGTCTAGACACACTTGATTCCCTTATGGAGACATATCTATACATAGGTTTTAAGATTCTTACTACTCAGTTATATTCCTCTGCGGGAAATATGGGGTTTTGAATCCCTTTCACTGAGGAATGTGTAGGTCTTCTCTATTCCATATTTGGTTTTTGGAACAGTACATGTGCTTATATCAAACTCTGGTTTTATGCATCAACCCACCTCTCCTTCCCTCTTAAACAAGCATAAGAGTGTTTTCTAAATGTGAGGCTCTGTTCTCTTTCCTAACTCAGTTCATGTGTAGCCATGTTTACAGGATCTTCATAAGTGATATCTTATGATAAGTTTCTTTTTCTGTGTGACTTATTTCACTTAGAATCATCGTACCTGAATCCAATCATTTTGCTGCTACTGGTCTTATGACATTGATTTCATGGCTGAGGTATACTCCATCGTACATAAGTACCACAATTTTTTGAAACATTTTTATCTTTCCTGTGATATTTAAGGGGTACCGAAGTTGACGTTCTTGTTAGCAGTGCAGCCCTAAATTTGGGGTGTGGCTCTGTCTTATTGATTTTCAGTATTCCCAAGGTATATTCACTAGACTGGAACTGCCCTTGGCTCTGGAGCTCTGTTGTTTCCTTGTTGTAGGGAACACAATGCACTCCTCCAGAGAGGCAGTTGGCAATTTACATCCCGCCCATCAGCATAACAAGGCTCCTTTTTCTCCAGGGCCTGTCTTGAATTTCTCGTTTTTACCCTTTTTGTGGATGTCCTTTTGGACCGGTGGGAATTGATACTTCTTTGTAGTGCAGACTTACATTGTCCGCTTGCTTGCTTGGCCAAAAAGGGCGTATGCGTTTTCTCCTGAATATACTCTGGAGAAAACGCATACGCCCTTTTTGTCCAAGTGCATCATTGTCGATGTTGTGCCCCTCATCCTGTGCTTTAAAGGTGATTCCAACGTACCTCTTGAAATCTGTTTGCTGCTATTCTGCCTCACTTTCAAGTCTGCCTCGTTGCCTTCCCTCAAATGATTTTTGGATGACAGTTGTCCTTTATTACTCTGCCAGTTTGTGAATTGCTCTCCCCTATAGCTCCTTTTTTTAACTCGTTTTTAGTGAGCTGAACGCCAGTCCCATATTTTGGTTCAGGACCTATACTGGTTGCCGGTAGGTGGCTGAGACTTTGGTTAATTCTTCTTCCTCCCGGGAAATAAGAGTGACATGTGCCCGTCCAAATGCCTAACGGCTACTCTCTCTTTGTTTCTCCCTCTTCCCTTTCATCCTTTGCCAAATTGGCAACCTGTGCAAAACAGGAGGTTAAAGGTGCTGTCTCTCCAGGTTGGGAGATTGATAGTAAACTAGTTAGAAAGTGAAACTGGAGCACCAGGAGAGGGACTATTCGTTGAGTTTTAGAAACCTCTCGTATTCACAGTGTGTCCATTCTCTATGTTTCCCGTACATGTTATAGCTGTAGTAATATTCCCTTCAACCTGGAGAGTTGGGACCCATGGAATGGGTGCCATGCATTATTGTTTAAAGGGTCTGCATTTGCTGACACAATCTCAACAAACCTCTCAGTCCCAAGTGTCCAGCCTTATGCCAACTCCAGCTGTCCTTGTAGACAGGGTCATCCCAGGATTCTTCAGAGACCCTGAAGGAATTGGAAAGAATTTCCCTGTTTTTCTGTTTCGTTTTTGAAATTCCTTTTTATAATGGGTTTGAGCTGATTCTCGCGGCCATGTGTATGCCAGTCTAGACACATTTGTTTCGCTTACGGAGACATATCAATACATAGGTTTTAAGATTCTTACTAGTCAGATATATTCCTCTGCAGGAAATATGGGATTTTGAGTCCCTTTCACTGAGGAAGGTATAGGTAGGTCTTGTCTATTCCATAGTTGGTTTTTGGAACGGTACCTGTGCTTATATCAAACTCTGGTTTTATGCATCACCCCACCTCTCCTTCCCGCTTAAGCAGGCATAAGAGTGTTTTCTAAATGTGAGACTCTGTACTCTTTCCTAACTCAGTTCATGTGTAGCCATGTTTACAGGCTCTTCATAAGTGATATCTTATGATAAGCTTCTTTTTCTGTGTGACTTATTTCACTTAGAATCATCGTACCTGAATCCACTCATTTTGCTGCTACTGGTCTTATGACATTGATTTTATGGCTGAGGGATATTCCATCGTACGTAAGTACCACATTTTTTTGAACCATTTTTATCTTTCCTGGGATATTTCAGGTGTACCCAAGTTGAGGTTCTTGTAAGCAGTGCAGCCCTAAATTTGGGGGTGGCATTGTCTTATTGATTTTCAGTTTTCCCAAGGTATATTCCCTAGACTGAAAGTGCCCTTGGCTCTGTAGCTCTGTTGTTTACTTGTTTTAGGGAACACAATGCACTCCTCCAGTGAGGCAGTTGGCAATTTACATCCCGCCCATCAGCATAACAAGGCTCCATGTTCTCCAGGGCCTGTCTTGCCTTTCTGGTTTTCACACATTTTGTGGATGTCCCTTTTGACCGGTGGGTAGTGATACTTCTATTTATTGCAGATTTGCATTGCCCAATTGCTTGCTAGGCCAAAAAGTGTGTATGTGTTTTCTCCTGCATATATTCAGGAGAAAATGCATACGCCATTTTGGGCCAAGTGCATCATTTTCGAAGTTGTGCCCCTCTTCCTGTGCTTTACAGGTGATTCCAACGTACCTCTTGAAATCTGTTTCCTACTATTCTGCCTCGCTTTCAAGTCCGCCTCGTTGCCTTCCCTCAACAAATTTTTGGATGACAGTTGTCCTTTATTACTCTGCCAGTTTGTGAATTGCTGTGTCCATGAGCTCCATTTTTCAACTCGTTTTTTGTGAGCTGAACGCATGTGCAAAATTTTGGTTCAGGACCTATACTAGTTCCCGGTGGGTGGCTGAGACTTTGGTAATTCTTCTTCCTGCCGGGAAATTAGAATGACATATGCCCGTCCAAATGCCTAGCAGCTACTCTCTCATTGGTTCTCCCTCTTCCCTTTCATCCTCTGCCAAATTGGCAACCTGTGAGAACCACGAGGTTAAAGGGGCTGTCTCTACAAGTTGGGAGACTGATAGTAAAGCAGTTGGAAAGTCAAACCGGAGCACCAGGAGAGGGAATATTCGTTGAGATTTAGAAACCTTTCGTATTCACAGTGTGTCCATTCTCTTGGTTTCCCGTATATGTTATAGCTGTAGTAATATTCCCTTCAACCTGGAGAGTTGGGACCCGTGGAATGGGTGCCATGCATTATTGCTTTAAAGGGTCTGCATTTGCTCACAAAATCTCAACAATCCTCTCAGTCCCAAGTGTCCAGCCTTATGCCACATCCAGCTGTCATTTTAGACAGGGTCATTCCAGGGTTCATCAGAGACTCTGAAGGAATTGTAAAGAATTTCCCTGTTTTTGTGTTTTGTTTTTGAAATTCCTTTTTATAGGGGGTTTGAGCTGGTTCTCGCTGCCATGTGTATGACTGTCTAGACACACTTGATTCCCTTACGGAGTCATATCGATACTTAGGTTTTAAGATTATTACTAGTCAGATATATTCTTCTTTGGGAAATATGGGGTTTTGAGTCCCTTTCACTGAGGAAGGTGTAGGTCTTTTCTATTCCATAGTGGGTTTTTGGAACGGTACCTGTGCTTATATCAAACTCTGGTTTTATGCATCACCCCACCTCTCCTTCCCCCTTAAGCAGGCATAAGAGGGTTTTCTAAATGTGAGACTCTGTTCTCTTTCCTAACTCAGTTCATGTGTAGCCATGTTTACAGGATCTTCATAAGTGATATCTTATGATAAGCTTCTTTTTCTGTGTGACTTATTTCCCTTAGAATCATCGTACCTGAATCCACTCATTTTGCTGCTACTGGTCTTATGACATTGATTTCATGGCTGAGGGATATTCGATCGTACGTAAGTACCACAATTTTTTGAATCATTTTTATATTTCATGGGATAGTTAAGGTGTACCCAAGTTGAGGTTCTTGTAAGCAGTGCAGCCCTAAATTTTGGGGTGGCTCTGTCTTATTGATTTTCAGTTTTCCCATGGTATATTCCCTAGACTGGAACTGCCCTTGGCTCTGGAGCTCTGTTGTTTCCTTGTTGTAGGGAACACAATGCACTCCTCCAGAGAGGCAGTTGGCAATTTACATCCCGCCCATCAGCATAACAAGGCTCCTTTTTCTCCAGGGCCTGTCTTGAATTTCTCGTTTTTACCCTTTTTGTGGATGTCCTTTTGGACCGGTGGGAATTGATACTTCTTTGTAGTGCAGACTTACATTGTCCGCTTGCTTGCTTGGCCAAAAAGGGCGTATGCGTTTTCTCCTGAATATACTCTGGAGAAAACGCATACGCCCTTTTTGTCCAAGTGCATCATTGTCGAAGTTGTGACCCTCATCCTGTGCTTTAAAGGTGATTCCAACGTACCTCTTGAAATCTGTTTGCTGCTATTCTGCCTCACTTTCAAGTCTGCCTCGTTGCCTTCCCTCAAATGATTTTTGGATGACAGTTGTCCTTTATGACTCTGCCAGTTTGTGAATTGCTCTCCCCTATAGCTCCTTTTTTTTTTTTTTTTTTTTTCTTTTTGCGGTACGCGGGCCTCTCACTGTTGTGGCCTCTCCCGTTGCGGAGCACAGGCTCCGGATGCGCAGGCCCAGCGGCCATGGCTCACGGGCCCAGCCGCTCCGCGGCATATGGGATCCTCCCAGACCGGGGCACGAACCCGTATCCCCTGCATCGGCAGGCGGACTCTCAACCACTGCGCCACCAGGGAGGCCCTATAGCTCCTTTTTTTAACTCGTTTTTAGTGAGCTGAACGCCAGTCCCATATTTTGGTTCAGGACCTATACTGGTTGCCGGTAGGTGGCTGAGACTTTGGTTAATTCTTCTTCCTCCCGGGAAATAAGAGTGACATGTGCCCGTCCAAATGCCTAACGGCTACTCTCTCTTTGTTTCTCCCTCTTCCCTTTCATCCTTTGCCAAATTGGCAACCTGTGCAAAACAGGAGGTTAAAGGTGCTGTCTCTCCATGTTGGGAGATTGATAGTAAAGCAGTTGGAAAGTCAAACCGGAGTACCAGGAGAGGGACTATTCGTTGAGTTTTAGAGACCTTTCATATTCACAGTGTGTCCATTCTCTAGGTTTCCCGTACATGTAATAGATGTAGTAATATTCCCTTCAACCTGGAGAGTTGGAGCCCATGGAATGGGTGCCTTGCATTATTGCTTCAAAGGGTCTGCATTTGCTCACCCTATCTCACCATTCCTCTCAGTCCCATGTGTCCAGCCTTATGCCACATCCAGCTGTCATTGTAGATAGGGTCATTTCAGGTTTCATCAGAGACCCTGAAGGAATTTTAAAGAATTTCCCTGTTTTTTTGTTTTGTTTATGAAATTCCTTTTTATAGTGGGTTTGAGCTGATTCTCGCTGCCATGATTATGCCAGTCTAGAAATTTTTGATTCTCTTACGGAGACATATCAATACATAGGTTTTAAGATTCTTACTAGTCAAATATATTCCTCTGCGGGAAATATGGTGTTTGAGTCCCTTTCACTGAGGAAGGTGTATGTCTTGTCTATTCCATACTTGGTTTTTGGAACGGTACCTGTGCTTATATCAAACTCTGGTTTTATGCATCTCCCGACCTCTCCTTCCCCCTTAAGCTGGCATAGGCGTGTTTTCTAAATGTGAGACTCTCTTCTATTTCCTAACTCAGTTCATGTGTAGCCATGTTTACAGGATCTTCATAAGTGATATCTTTTGATAAGTTTCTTTTTCTGTGTGACTTATTTCACTTAGAATCATCGTACCTGAATACACTCATTTTGCTGCTACTAGTCTTATGACATTGATTTCATGGCTGAGGGATATTCCATCATACGTAAGTACCACAATTTTTTGAACCATTTTTATCTTTCCTGGGATACTTAAGGTGTACCCTAGTTGACGTTCTTTTAAGCAGTGCAGCCCTAAATTTTGGGGTGGCTCTGTCTTATTGATTTTCAGTTTTCCCAAAGTATATTCCCTATACTGGAAGTGCCCTTGGCTCTGTAGCTCTGTTGATTACTTTTTTTATGGAACACAATGCACTCCTCCATAGAGGCAGTTGGCAATTTACATCCCGCCCATCAGCATAACAAAGCTCGCTGTTCTCCAGGGCCTGTCTTGCCTTTCTGGTTTTTACCCATTTTGTGGATGTCCCTTTTGACCGGTGGGAAGTGATACTTCTTTGTAGTGAAGAATTGCATTGCCCGCTTGCTTGCTTGGCCAAAAAAGGCGTATGTGATTTCTCCTGATTATATTCAGGAGAAAATGCATATGCCCTATTTGGCCAAGTGCATCATTGACAAAGTTGTGCCCTCTACCTGTTCTTTCAAGGCAATTCCAACGTACCTCTTGAAATCTGTTTCCTGCTATTCTGCCTCGCTTTCAAGTCCGCCTCGTTGCCTTCACTCAACAGATTTTTGGATGATAGTTGTCCTTTATTACTCTGCCTGTTTGTGAATTGCTGTGCCCCTGAGCTCCTTTTTTGAACTTGTTTTTGTGAGCTGAACGCCAGTCCAAAAGAATGCTTCACGACATATACTGGTTTACTGTGCTTGGCTGAGTCTTTGGTTAATTCTCCTTCCTGACATGAAATTAGAGTGACATGTGACCGTCCAAACGCCTAACAGCTAATCTCTCCGTGATTCTCCCTCTTCCCTTTCATCCTCTGCCAAATTGGCAACCTGGGCAAACTAGGAGGTTAAAGGGTCTGTTTCTCCAAGTTGGGAGATTGATAGTAAAGCAGTTGGAAAGTCAAACCAGAGCACCAGCAGAGGGACTATTAGTTCAGTTTTAGAAACATTTCGTATTCACAGAGTGTACTTTCTCTAGGTTTCCCATACATGTTATATCTGTAGTAATATTCCCTTCAACCTGGAGAGTTGGGACCCATGGAATGGGTGCCACACATTATTGCTTTAAGGGGTTTGCATTTGCTCACCCAATCTCACCAATCCTCTCAGTCCGAAGTGTCCAGCCTTATGCCACATCCAGCTGTCGATGTAGATAGGGTCATTCCAGGTTTCGTCAAAGACCCTGAAGAAATTGTAAAGAATTTCCTCTTTTTTTGTGTGTTTGAAATTCCTTTTTATAGTGGGTGTGAGCTGATTCTCACTGCCATGTTTATGCCAGTCTAGAAACACTTGATTGCCTCATGGAGACATATCAATAAATAGGTTATAAGATTCTTACTAGTCAGATATATTCCTCTGCAGGTAATATGGGGTTTTGAGTGCCTTTCACTGAGGTAGGTGTAGGTCTTGTCTATTCCATATCTGATTTTTGGAAAGGTACATGTACTAATATCAAACTCTGGGTTTATGCATCACCCCACCTCTCCTTCCCCCTTAAGCAGGCATAAGAGTTTTTTCTAAATGTGAGACTCTGTTCTCTTTCCTAACTCAGTTCATGTGTAGCCATGTTTACAGGACCTTCATACGTGATATCTTATGATAAGATTCTTTTTCTCTGTGACTTATTTCACTTAGAATCATCGTACCTAAATCCACTCATTTTGCTGCTACTGGTCTTATGACATTGTTTTCATGGCTGAAGGATATTCCATCGTACATATGTACCCCAATTTCTTGAACCATTTTTATCTTTCCTTGGATATTTAAGATGTACACAAGTTGAGGTTCTTGTAAGCAGTGCAGCCCTAAACATGGGGGTGGCTCTGTCTTATTGATTTTCAGTTTTCCCAAGGTATATTCACTAGGCTGGAAGTGCCCTTGGCTCAGTAGCTCTGTTGTTTACTTGTTTTCGGGAACACAATGCACTCCTCCAGAGAGGCAGTTGGCAATTTACGTCCCGCCCATCAGCATAACAAGGCTCCCAGTTCTCCAGGGGCTGTCTTGCCTTTCTGCTTTTTACACACTTTGCAGATATCCCTTTTGACTGGTTGGAGGTGATAATTCTTTGTAGTGCAGATTTGCATTGCCCGCTTGCTGGATGGCCAAAGAGGGCATATTCGTTTTCTCCTGAATATATACAGGAGAAAAGGAATACGCCCTTTTTGGCCAAGTGCATCATTGTCGAAGTTGTGCCCCTCTTCCTGTGATATAAAGGCGATTCCAACATACCTCTTGAAGTCTGTTTCCTGCTATTCTGCCTCGCTTTCAAGTCCGCCTCGTTGCCTTCCATTAAACAGATATTTGGACGATAGTTGTCCTATATTTCTCTGCCAGTTTGTGAATTGCTGTTCCCCTGAGCTCCATTTTTCAACTCGTTTTTTGTGAGTTGAATGCAAGTCCAAACTTTGGTTCAGGACCTATACTGGTGTCCTGTGCGTGGCTGAGACTTTGGTTAATTCTTCTTCCGGCCGGGAAATTAGAGGGACATGTTCCCGTCCAAATGCCTAACAGCTACTCTCTCATTGGTTCTCCCTCTTCCCTTTCATCCTCTGCCAAATTGGCAACCTGTGAGAACCAGGAGGTTAAAGGGGCTGTCTCTCCAAGTTGGGAGATTGATAGTAAAGCAGTTGGAAAGTCAAACCGGAGCACCAGGAGAGGGACTATTAGTTGAATTTTAGAGACCTTTCATATTCACAGTGTGTCCATTCTCTAGGTTTCCCGTACATGTTATAGCTGTATTAATATTCCCTTCAACCTGGGGAGTTGGGACCCATGGAATGGGTGCCACTCATTATTGCTTTAAAGGGTCTGCATTTGATCACCCAATCTCACCAATCCTCTCAGTCCCAAGTATCCAGCCTTATGCCACATCCAGCTGTCATTGTACATAGGGTCATTTCAGGTTTCATCAGAGACCCTGAAGGAATAGTAAGAAATTTCGCTGTTTTTTTGTTTCGTATTTGAAATTCCTTTTTATAGTGGGTTTTAGCTGATTCTCACTGTCATGTTTATGCCAGTCTAGACACACTTGATTCCCTTACGGAGACATATCAATACATACGTTTTAAGATTCATACTAGTAAGATATATTACTCTGTGGTGAATATGGGGTGTTGAGTCCCTTTCACTGAGGAAGGTGTAGGTCTTGTCTATTCCGTAATTGGTTTTTGGAAAGGTACCTTTACTAATATCAAACTCTGATTTTATGCATCACCCCACCTCTCCTTCCCCCTTATGCAGGCATAAGCGTGTTTTTTAAATGTGAGTCTCTGTTCTCTTTCCTAACTCAGTTCATGTGTAGCCATGTTTACAGGATCTTCATAAGTGATATCTTATGATAAGTTTCCTTTTCTGTGTGACTTATTTCACTTAGAATTATCGTACCTAAATCCACTCATTTTGCTGCTACTGGCCTTATGACATTGATTTCATGGCTGAGGGATATTCCATCGTACGTAAGTACCACAATTTCTTGAACCATTTTTGTCTTTCCTGGGATATTTAAGGTGTACGCAAGTTGAGGTTTTTGTAAGCAGTGCAGCCCTGAATTTTGGTGTCGATCTGTCTTATTTATTTTCAGTTTTCCCAAGGTATATTCCCTAGACTGGAATTGCCCTTGGCTCTGTAGCTCTGTTGTTTTCTTGTTTTAGGGAACACAATGCACTCCTCCAGAGAGGCAGTTGGCAATTTACATCCCGCCCATCAGCATAACAAGGCTCCCTGTTCTCCAGGGCCTGTCTTGCCTTTCTGGTTTTTACACTTTTTGCGGATGTCCCTTTTGACAGGTGGGAAGTGATACTTCTTTGTAGTGCCGATTTGCATTGCCTGCTTGCTTGCTTGTCCAAAAAGGGCATATGTGTTTTCTCCTGAATATATTCCCGTGAAAACCCATATGCCCTTTATGGCCATTTCCATAATTTTCGAAGTTGTAATGCTTTTCCTGTGTTTAAAGGCGATTCCAATGTACCTCTTGAAATCTGTTTCATGCCATTCTTCCTCATTTTCCCTTCCGCCTCGTGGCTTTCCCTCAACAGATGTTTGGCAGCGAGTAGTCATTTATAACTCTGCAGGTTAGTGAATTGCTGTGGCCCTGAGCTCCATTTTTCAACTCGCGTTTTTGTGAGCTGACCGCAAATCAACAGTTTTGCTTCTAGAATTATACTGGTTCTGGGGGGCAGGCTGAGACTTTGGTTAATTCCTCTTTGTGACGGGAAATTAGAGAGACATGTGGCCGTCCAAATGCCTACAGCTACTCTCTCATTGGTTCTCTCTCTTCCCTTATATCCTGTGCACAATTTGCCAACTGTGCGAACAAGGAGGTTATAGGGGCTGACTTTCCAAGTTGGGAGATTGATAGTAAAGCAGTTGGAATGTCAAACTGGAGTACAAGTAGAGTTTTAGAAACCTTTCACCATCAGATGGTTTCCATTCTCTAGGTTCCCATACACGTTATAACTGTAGTGATATTCCCTTCTACCTGGAGAGTTGGGAACCATGGAATGGGTGGCAGGCATTATTGCTTTAAAGGGTCTGCATTTTTTCACCCAATCTCACCAATCCTCTCAGTCCCAAGTGACCAGCCTTATGCCACATCCAGCTGTCATTGTAGATAGGGTCATTCCAGGTTTCATCAGAATCCCTGAAGTTATTGTGTAAGAATTTTACTGTTTATATGTTTTGTTTTGAAATTCATTTTTATAGTGGGTTTGAGCTGATTCTCACTGCCATGTTTATGTCGTTCTCGACACACTTGGTTCCCTTACGGAGACATATCAATACATAGGTTTTAAAATTCTTACTAGTCAGATATGTTTCTCTGTGGGGAATAGGGATGTGGAGTTCCATTCACTGAGGAAGGAGTAGGGCTTGTCTCATCTGTTTTTGGATTATGGAACGGTACCTGTGCTAATATCAATCTTATGTTTTGTGCATCTCCCCACCTCGCTTTCCCCTTAAGCAAGCGTTAGATTGTTTTCTAAATCTGAGACTCTGTTCTCTTCCCTAAATCAGTTCATATGTAGCCATGTTTACATTCCTTTCATAAGTGATATCTTATGTCAGAAAGCACCATGGCCGTTCTCATAATAATGCTCCATGACACATGTCATCACAATGCACCATGCCCTGGTTATCACAATGCTCCATGTCCCTTGTCATCACAATTCTCCACGTCCTTGTCATCACAATGCTACATGACATTTCTCATCAAAATGTTACATGCTCTTGTCATCACAATTCTCCATCCACTTGACATTTCAATGCTCCTTGCACTTGTCATCACAATGCTCCATGCACATGTCATCAAAAAGTTCCATGCCCTTGTCATCACAGTGCTCCATGACTCCTGTCATCACAATGCTCCCTGACACCTGTCATCACAATGCTTCATGCCCCATGTCATTACAGTGCTCCATGATGCTCGACATCACAATTACCCAAGGTCTTTTCATCACAATGCTCATTGGCCAATATCATCACAATGCTCTATGACCACTGTCATCACAACACTCCATGACACCTGACAACACAATGATTCCGGACTCTTGTCATCACAATGTTCCATTCCCTAGTCATCACAATGCTCCATGACACCTGTCATCACAATACTCCATGAACATTTTCAGCCCAATGTTCCATGACCCTTGTCATCACAATACTCCAAGCCATTGTCATCACAATGCTCCATTACCTTTGTCATCAGAATCCTCCATGACACTTGGCATCACAATGCTCCATGCCATTGTCATCACAATGGGCCATTACATATGTCATCACAATTCTCCCTGACATCTGTCTTCACAATACTGCATGACCTGGTCATCACAATGCTCCATGCCCTTGTCATCACAATGCGCCATTCCAACTGTCATCGCAAGAATCCTTGAAACTTATTAGACCAATGCTCCATGCCCTTGTCATCACAATGCTCCATGCCCTTGTTATCACAATGCTCCATGACCCCTGTCATCACAATGCTCCGTGACTCCAGTCATCACAATGCTTCATGAACTTTGTCATCACAATGGTCCATGTCCTCGTCATCAACAGTCTCTGTGACCTTTTTAACGACAATGCTCCATGAAGTTTTCATCACAATGCTCTTTGACCCTTGACATCACAATGCTCTATGCCTTTCTCAGCACAATGCTTCATGACCCTTGTCATCACAATGCTCCATGTGCTTGTTAGCACAATGCTTCATGACACATGTCATCTCAATGCACCATGCACTTGTCATCACAGTGCTCCACAAACTTCTCATCACCATGCTGCATAAATCTTCTCATCACAATGCTCCATGCACTTCTCATCAAAATGCTCTCTCACCACTGATATCCCAATGCTACATAAAAATTGGTCACAATACCCCCTCACCCCTGTCATCACAATGTTCCATGACTCCTGTCATCACAATGATACATGCACTTATAATCACAATATTCGATGACCCCTGCCATCTCAATGTTCCATAACACCTGTCATCAAAATGCTCCATGACCCTTTTCATCAAAATGCTCCATGACACCTGACATCACAGTGTTCCATAAAACTTGTCTTCAAAAGGTTCCATGACATTTTTCATCAAATTGCTCCATGACCCTGTCATCAAAAAGCTCCCTGCCCTTCTCATCACAATGCACAATGCCCGTGCCATCAGAATGCTCCATGACCTTTGTCATCACAAAGATCCATGACCCTTGGCATCACAATGCTACATTTCATTGTCATCACAATGCTCCATGAACTTTTCATCACAATGCTCTTTGACCCTTGTCATCACAATGCTCTATGCCTTTCTCAGCAAAAGGTTCCATGACCCTTGTCATCACAATGCTCAATACACTTGTCATCAAAATGCTCCCTGACACTTGTTGTCTGTATGCTCCTTGAACCCTGTCATGACAAGGCTCCATGCCTTTTTCATCACAGTGATCCATGCCCTTTTCATCACAATGCTCCAAGACCCATATAATCAAAATGCTCCATGTCCTTGTCATCACAAAGCTCAAGGATGCATGCCATCAAAATGCTCCTTGGTCTTCTCCTCACAATGCTCCATGCCCTTGTCATCACAATGTTCCAAGACAACTGTAATCACAATGCTCCATGCCCCTTTTCATCAGTATGCTCCATGAGACTTGTCATCACAAGGCTCCATGGTTTTGTCATCACAATGATCCAGGACCATGTCATCACAATGCTTCTCGACCTTGTCATGACAATTTTCAATGGCACTTGTCATCAAAATGCGCCATTCCAACTGTCATCGCAATAATCCATGAAACTCATTAGACCAATGCTCCATGCCTTTGTCATCACAATGCTCCATGCCCTTGTTATCACAATGCTCCATGACCCCTGTCATCACAATGCTCCGTGACTCCAGTCATCACAATGATTCATGACCTTTGTCATCACAATGGTCCATGCCCTCGTCATCATCAGTCTCTGTGAGCTTTTTAACCAAAATGCTCCATGAACTTTTCATCACAATGCTCTTTGACCCTTGTCATCACAATGCTCTATGCCTTTCTCAGCACAATGCTCCATGACCCTTGTCATCACAATGCTCCATGCGCTTGTCAGCACAATGCTCCATGACACATGTCATCACAATGCCCCATTAAAACTGTCATCACAATGCTCCGTGACTCCAGTCATCACAATGTTTCATAACGTTTGTCATCACAATGATCCATGCCCGTGTCATCACAAGTCTCTGTGACCTTTGTAACCACAATGCTCCATGAACTTTTCATCACAATTCTCTTTGACCCTTGTCATCACAATGCTCCATGTCTTTCTCAGAACAATGCTCCATGACCATTTTCTTCACAATATGCAACGCGCATTTCATCACAACGGTCCACAACCTTGGCATTGCAATGCTCCATAAACCTTGTAATCACAATGCTCCATGCACTTCTCATCAAAATGCTCTCTCACCAGAGATATCACAGTGTTCAGTCAATATTCATCACAATGCTCCGTCACCCCTGTAATCACAATGATCCATGACACTGTCATCACACTGCTACATTCCTTTATCATCACAATGTTCCATGAATGCTGACATCATAATGTTCCATAATCCCTGTCATCAAAATGCTCCATGACCCATTTCGTCCCAGAGCTCCAAGACCCATGACATCACAATGTTCTATAACCCCTGCCATCAAAATGTTCCATTACACTTTTCATCAAATTGCTGCATGACACGGTCATCAAAATGCTCCCTGCCCTTCTCATCACAATGCACCATGCCCTTGTCATCAAAATGCTCCATGACTTGTCATCACAAAGCTCCATGACCCTTGGCATCACAATGCTCCATGTCATTGTCATCACAATGCTCCATGAAACCACTCATTACATTACTCAATGCCCATGTCATCAGAAGGCTCCATGACACTTGTCATCATAATGCTCGATGCCCTTCTCATCACAATGCTCCTTGCCCTTGTCATTACATTCCTGCATGACCCATGTATCATAGTGTTCTGTGCCCTTGTCCTCACAATGCTTCATGCCCACTATCATCACAATAATCCATGAAACATTTCAGACCAATATTCCATGCCCTTCTCATCAAAATGCTCCATTACACCTGTCATAACAATGCACCATGACCCCTGCCATCACAATGTTCCACGGCCTAGTCATCACAAGGTTCCATGACACTTGCCATCACAATGCTCAAGACCACTGATATAACAATGCTCCATGCCCTTGTCATCACAGAGCTCCATGACGCATGTCATCAGGATGTTCCATGGCCTTCTCATCACAATGCTCCATGCCCTTGTCATCACAATGCTCCAAGACCCTTGTAATCACAATGCTCCATGCCCCTTTACATCTCAATGCTCCATGAACCGTGTCATCACAATGCACCATGCCCATCATCATAATGCTTCAGGCTATTGTCATCACAAAGAAATCAATATTCTCCATGACCTCTGTAATCATAATGCTCCAAACCCTTGTGATCACAATGTTACATAACACTTATCATCAAAACACCCCATGACGCTCATCTTCACAATTATCCACGGTCTTCTCATCACAATGCTCCATGATATTTGTCATCACAATGCTCATTACACTTGTCATCACAATGCTCCCTGACACTTGTCATCAGTATGCTCCTTGAACCCTGTTATGAAAAGGCTCCATGCTTTTTTCATCACAATGATCCATGCCCTTTTCATCACAATGCTCCAAGATCCCTGTAATAACAATGCTCCTAGCCCTTGTCATCAGAAAACTCCATGACGCATGTCATCAGAATGCTCCATGGCCTTCTCATCAAAATGCTCCATGCCCTAGTCATCACAATGCTCCAAAACCCCTGTAATCACAATGCTCCATGCCCCTTTTCATCAGAATGCTCCATAAGATTTGTCATCACAAGTCTCCATGCTACTCTCATCACAATGCTCCAGGACCTTGTCATCACCATGCTCCATTCCCTTGTCATCACAATGTTCCATGACCCCTGTCATCACAATAATCCATGAATATTTTCAGCCCAATGATCCACGACCTACTCATCACAGTGCTCCATGGCCAACATCATCACAATTCTCCTTGACCACTGTCATCACAACACTCCATGACCACTGACAACACAATGATCCGGGATTCTTGTCATCACATTGCTCCATTCCCTAGTCATCATAGTGCTCCATGACCCATGTCATCACAGCACTCCATGAACATTGTCAGCCCAGTGCTCCATGACACTTGTGATCAAAATGATCCATGCCCTTGTCATCCCAATGCTCCATGACCCCTGTATTCACAATGCTCCGTGACACTTGTCATCACAGTGCTCCATGACACATGTCATCACAATGCTCCATGCCTTTGTCAGCAAAATGCTACATGACCTTGTAATTACACTGCTCTATGCGCTTGTCATCACAATACTCCATTTCCATTGTCATCACAATCCTCCATGAAACTTGGGATCACATTCCTTCATGCCCTTGTCATCAAAATGCTCCATGCTCCTTGAAATGAAAATGATCCATGACCTCTGTCATCACAATGCTCCAAACACTTGTGATCACAGTGTTCCATAACACTTGTCATCACAACGCCCCATGATACCTGTCATCGCAATACTCCATGCCCTTTTCATCACAATGCTCCAAGACATTTGTCATCACAATTTCCAAAACACTTGTCATCACAGTGCTCCCTGACACTTGTCATCAGAATGCTCCTTGAACCCTGTCACGAAAAGGCTCCATGCCTTTTTCATCACAATGCGCCATGCCGTTTTCTTCACAATGCTCCATGCCATTGTCATCAAAATACTCCACAAGCTTGTCCTCAGAATGCTCCATGACACTTTTCATCACAATTCTCCATGCACTTGTCAGCACAATGCCCCTTACCCTTCTCATCACAATGCTCCAAGCAATTTTCATCACAATGCTCCATTACCTTGTCATCAGAATCCTCCATGACACTTGGCATCCCAGTGCTCCATGCCATTGTCAACACAATGTGCCATTACATATGTCATCACAATGCTCCCTAACACCTTTCTTCACAATACTGAATGACCTGGTCATCACAATGCTCCATGCCCTTGTCATCACAATGCGCCATTCCAACTGTCATTGCAATAATCCATGAAACTTATTAGACCAATGTTACATGCCCTTGTCATCACAATGCTCCATGCCCTTGTTATCACAATGCTCCATGATCCCTGTCATCACAAATCTCCGTGATTCCAGTCATCACAATGCTTCATGACCTTTGTCATCACAATGGTTCATGCCCTCATCATCAACAGTCTCTGACCTTTTTAACCACAATGCTCCATGAACTTTTCATCACAATGCTCTTTGACCCTTCTCATCACAATGCTCCATGCACTTGTCAGCACAATGCTCCATGACACATGTCATCACAATGCACCATGCGCTTGTCATCACAGTGCTCCACAATCTTGTCATCACAATGCTCCTTAAAATTTGTCATCACAATGCTCCTTGCACTTGTCATCAAAATGCTCTCTCACTACTGATATAACTATGCAACATCACTATGTGTCACAATACTCCCTCACCCCTGTCATCACAATGTTCCATGACTCCTTTCATCACAATGATACATGCACTTATCATCACAATGTTCGATGACCCCTGACATCACAATGTTCCATAACACCTGTCATCAAAATCTTCCATGACCCTTTTCATCAAATCGCTCCATGACCCTGTCATCAGAATGATCCTTGCCCTTCTCATCACAATGCACAACGCCCTTGCCATCAAAATGCTCAATGAACTTTGTCATCACAAATATCCATGACCCTTGGCATCACAATGCTCCATGTCATTGTTATCACAATCCTCCATGAACGCTGTCATCACATTGCTCCTTGCCCTTGTCTTCACAAAGCTCCATGACACATGTCTTCAGAATGCTCCATGGCCTTCTCATGACAATGCTCCATGCCCTTGCCATCACAATGTTCCATTTCGCCTGTGAGAACAATGCTCCATGAGCCCTGACATAACAATGTTCCGTGGCATTTTCATCACAAAGCTCCATGACCCTTCTCAACACAATGCTCCAAGAACCCTGTAATCACAATGCTCTATGCCCCTTTTCATCTCAATGATCCATGAAGCCTGTCATCACAATGCACCATGCCCATCATCATAATGCTTCATGCTCTTGTCATCACAATGAAATCAAAATGCTCCATGACCTCCGTCATAACAATGATCCAAACCCTTGTGATCACAATATTCCATAACACTTGTCATCACAATGCCCCATGACGCTCGTCATCACAATTATCCATGGTCTTCTCATCACAATGCTCCATGATCTTTGTCATCACAGTGCTCAAAACACTTGTCATCACAATGCTCCCTGACACTTGTAGTCAGTATGCTCCTTGAAACCTGTCATGACAAGGCTCCATGCCTTTTTCATCACAATGATACATGCCCTTTTTATCACAATGCTCCAAGACCCATGTAATCACAATGCTCCATGCCCTTGTCATCACAAAGCTCAATGACGCATGCCATCAGAATGCTCCTTGGTCTTCTCCACACAATGCTCCATACCCTTGTCATCACAATGTTCCAAGACCCCTGTAATCACAATGCTCCATGCCCCTTTTCATCAGTATGCTTCATGACACTTGTCATCACAAGGCTCCATGATTTTGTCATCACAATGATCCAGGATCTTGTCATCACAATGCTTCTCGACCTTGTCATGAAAATTTTCAACGGACCTTGTCATCATAATGCTCCAAGCCCTAATCATCACAATGCTCAATTATATTTGTCATCACAATTTTCCATTACATTTGGCATCACAGTGCTCCATGCCATTGTCATCGCAATGGACCTTGACATATGTCATCACAATGCTCCCTGACACCTGTCTTCACAATACGCCCTGACCTCTTCATCACAATGCTCCATGCCCTTGTCATCACAAAGATCCATGCCCTTGTCATCACAATGCACCATGTCCACTGTCATCACAATAATCTATGAATCTTCTCAGACAAATGTTCCATGCTCCTGTCATCACAACGCTCCATGCCCTTGTCATCACAATGCTCCATGCCACTTTTCATCATAATGCTCCATGAGACTTGTCATGACAAGTCTCCATGGTCTTCTCATCACAATGCTCCTGGACCTTGTCACCACCATGCTCCATTCCCTTCTCATCACAATGCTCCATGACCCCTGTCATCACAATATTCCATGAATATTTTCAGCCCAATGCTCCAAAACCTATTCATCACAATGCTCCATGGCCAATATCATCACAATGCTCCATGACCACTGTCATCACAACACTCCATGACACCCGACAACACAATGATACGCGACTCTTGTCATCACAATGCTCCATGACCCCTGTATTCACAATGCTCCGTGACGCATGTCATCACAGTGCTCCATGACACATGTCATCACAATGCTCCATGCCTTTGTCAGCTAAATGCTACATGACATTGTCATTACAATGCTCTATGCGCTTGTCATCACAATACTACATTTCCATTGTCATCACAATCCTCCATGAAACTTGGGATCACATTGCTTCATGCCCTTCTCCTCACAATGCTCCATGCTCCTTAGAAATCAAAATGATCCATGACCTCTGTCATCACAATGCTCCAAACCCTTGTGATCACAATATTCCATAACACTTGTCATCACAACGCTCCATGATGCTTGTCATCACAATACTCCATGCTCTTTTCATCACAATGCTCCATAACCTTTGTCATCACAATTCTCAATACACTTGTCATCACAAGTCTCCCTGACCCTTGTCATCAGTATGCTCCTTTAACCCTGTCAGTAAAAGGCTCCATGACTTTTTCATCACAATGCTCCATGCCATTGTCATCAAAATACTCCACAAGCTTGTCATCAGAATGCTCCATGACACTTGTCATCACATTTCTCCATGCACTTTTCAGCACAATGCTCCCTGACCCTTGTCATCACAATGCTCCAAGCCATTGCCATCACAATGCTCCATTACCTTTGCCATCAGAATGCTCCATGACACTTGGCATCCCAATGCTCCATGCCATTGTCATCACAATGGGCCATTACATATGTCATCACAATGCTCCATGACACCTGTCTTCACAATACTGCATGACCTGGCCATCACAATGCTCCATGCCATTGCCATCACAATGCTCCATTACCTTTGCCATCAGAATGCTCCATGACACTTGGCATCCAAATGCTCCATGCCATTGTCATCACAATGGGCCATTACATATGTCATCACAATGCTCCCTGACACCTGTCTTCACAATACTGCATGACCTGGCCATCACAATGCTCCATGCCCTTGTCATCACAATGCGCCATCCCAACTGTCATCGCAATAATCCATGAAACTTATTAGACCAATGCTCCTTGCCCTGGTCATCACAATGCTCCATGCCCTTGTTATCACAATGTTCCATGACCGCTGCCATCACAATGCTCTGTGACTCCAGTCATCACAATGCTTCATGACCTTTGTCACCACAATGGGCCATGACCTCATCATCATCACTCTCTGTGAGCTTTTTAACCAAAATGATCCATGAACTTTTCATCACAATGCTCTTTGACCCTTGTCATCACAATGCTCTATGCCTTTCTCAGCACAATGCTCCATGCGCTTGTCAGCACAATGCTCCATGACACATGTCATCACAATGCCCCATTAAAACTGTCATCACAATGCTCCGTGACTCCAGTCATCACAATGCTTCATAACGTTTTTCATCACAATGATCCATGCCCGTGTCATCACAAGGTTCTGTGACCTTTGTAACCACAATGCTCCATGAACTTTTCATCACAATTCACAGTGACCCTTGTCATCACAATGCTCCATGTCTTTGTCAGAACAATGCTCCATGACCATTGTCTTCACAATGTGCCACGCGCATTTCATCACAAAGCTCCACAACCTTGTCATTGCAATGCTCCACAAACCTTGTAATCACAATGGTCCATGCACTTCTCATCAAAATGCTCTCTCACAAGAGATATCACAGTGTTCCATGACTAGTCATCACAATACACCCTCACCCCTGTAATCACAATGTTCCATGACACTGTCATCACACTGCTACATCCCCTTATCATCACAATGTTCCATGACCCCTGACATCACAATGTTCCATAACCCCTGTCATCAAAATGCTCCATGATCCTTTTCATCCCAAAGCTCCAATACCCCTGACATCACAATGTTGTATAACACCTGCCATCAAAATATTCCATTACACTTTTCATCAAATAGCTGCATGGCCCGCTCATCAAAATGCTCCCTGCACTTCTCATCACAATGCACCATGCCCTTATCATCAAAATGCTCCATGACTTGTCATCACAAAGCTCCATGACCCTTGGAATCACAATGCTCCATGTCATTGTCATCACAATGCTCCATGAACACTCTCATCACATTGCTCAATGCCCTTGTCATCACAAAGCTCCATGACACTTGTCATCACAATGCTCGATGCCCTTCTCATCGCAATGCTCCATGCCCTTGTCATTACAATCCAGCATGACCCATGTATCATAGTGTTCCGTACCCTTGTCATCACAATGCTCCATGCCCACTCTCATCACAATAATCCATGAAACATTTCAGACCAATGTTCCATGCCCTTCTCATCACAATGCTCCATTACCTCTGTCATAACAATGCACCATGACCCCTGCCATCACGATGTTCCATGGCCTTGTCATCACAAAGCTCCATGACCCTTCTCATCACAATGCTCCAAGAAGCCTGTAATCACAAAGCTCTATGACCATTTTCATCTCAATGATCCATGAAACCTGTCATCACAATGCACCATGCCCATCATCATAATGCTTCATGCTATTGTCATCACAATGAAATCAAAATGCTCCATGACCTCTGTCATAACAATGCTCCAAACCCTTGTGATCACAATATTCCATAACACTTGTCATCACAATGCATCCATGAGGCTCGTCATCACAATTATCAATGGTCTTCTCATCACAATGGTCCATGACCATTGTCATCACAATCCTCAATACAATTGTCATCAAAATGCCCCCATGCATTTGTTGTCTGTATGCTCCTTGAACACTGTCATGACAAGGCTCCATGCCTATTTCATCACAATGATCCATGCCTGTTTCATCACAATGCTCAATACACTTGTCATCAAAATGCTCCCTGACACTTGATGTCTGTATGCTCCTTGAACCCTGTCATGACAAGGCTCCATGCCTATTTCATCACAATGATCCATGGCATTTTCATCACAGTGCTCCAAGACACAAGTAATCAAAATGCTCCATGCCCTTGTCATCACAAAGCTCGATGACGCATGCCATCAGAATGCTCCTTGTTCTTCTCCTCACAATGCTCCATGCCCTTGTCATCACAATGTTCCAAGATACTTTTCATCAGTATGCTCCATGAGACTTGTCATCACAAGGCTCCATGGTTTTGTCATCACAATGCTCAAGGAACTTGTCATCACAATACTTCACGACCTTGTCATGAAAATTCTCAATGGCCATTGTCATCATAATGCTCCATTATATTTGTCATCACAATCCTCCATTTCATTTGGCATCACAATACTCCCTACCATTGTCATCGCAATGGACCATGACATATGTCATCACAATGCTCCCTGACACCTGTCTTCACAGTACACCATGACCTTCTCTTCACAATGATCCATGCCCTTGTCATCACAATGCACCATGTCCACTGTCATCACAATAATCTATGAAACTTGTCCGACAAATGCTCCATGCTCCTGTCATCACAATGCTCCATGCCCTTGTCATCACAATGCTCCATGACTTGTCATCTCAATCCTCCATGACCCATGACACATGTATCACAGTGTTCCATGCCCTAGTCATCACAATGCTCCAAGACCCATGTAATCACAATGCTCCATGCCCCTTTTCATCAGAATGCTCCAAGAGACTTGTCATCACAAGTCTCCATGGTCTTCTCATCACAATGCTCCATGTCCTTGTCATTACAATCCTGCATGACCCATGTATCATAGTGTTCCGTACCCTTGTCATTACAATGCTCCATGCCCACTCTCATCACAATAATCCATGAAACATTTCAGACAAAGGTTCCATGCCCTTCTCATCACAATGCTCCATTACTCCTGTCATTACAATGCACCATGATACCTGCCATCACAAAGTTCCACGGCCTGGTCATCACAAGGTTCCATGACACTTGTCATTACAATGCTGGAGACCCTTGTAATCACAATGCTCCATGCCCTTGTCATTACAAAGCTCCTTGACACATGTCATCAGAATGTTCCATGGCCTTCTCATCACAATGCTCCATGCCCTTGTCATCACAATGCTCCAAGACCCCTGTAAACACAATGCTCTATGCCCCTTTTCATCTCAATGCTCCATGAACCCTGTCATCACAATGCACCATGCCCATCATCATAATGCTTCAGGCAATTGTCATCACAATGAAATTAATATTCTCCATGACCTGTGTCATCATAATGCCCAAAACTCTTGTGATCACAATGTTCCATAACACTTATCATCACAACACGCCATGACGCTCATCATCACAATTATCCATGGTCTTCTCCTCACAATTCTCCATTATCTTTGTCATCACAATGCTCAATACACATGTCATCACAATGCTCCCTGACACTTGTCGTCAGTATGATCCTTGAACCCTGTAATGACATGGCTCCATGCCTTTTTCATCACAATAATCCATGACCTTTTCATCACAATGCTCCAAGATCCCTGTAATCATAATGCTCCATGCCATTGTCATCAAAAAGCTCCATGACGCTTATCATCAGAATGCTTCATGGCCTTCTCATCACAATACTCCATGCCCTTGTCATCACAATGCTCCAAGACCCCTGTAATCACAATGCTCCATGCCCCTTTTCATCAGAATGCTCCATGAGACTTGTCATCACAAGTCTCCATTGTCTTCTCATCACAATGCTCCAGGACCTTGTCATCACCATGTTCCATTCCCTTGTCATCACAATGCTCCATGACACCTGTCATCACAATAATCCATGAATATTTTCAGCCCAATGCTCCACGACCTACTCATCACAATGCTCCATGGCAAATATCATCACAATGCTCCATGACCACTGTCATCACAACACTCCATGACAACTGACAACACAATGATCTGGGACTCTTGTCATCACATTGCTCCATTCCCTAGTCATCACAATGTTCCATGACCCCTGTCATCATAACACTCCATGAACATTTTCAGCCCAATGCTCCATGACAATTGTCATCACAATGATCCATGCCCTTGTCATCCAAATGCTCCATGACCCCTGTATTCACAATGCTCCGTGACGCTTGTCATCACAGTGCTCCATGACACCTGTCATCACAATGCTCCATGCCTTTGTCAGCAAAATGCTACATGACCTTGTCATTACAATGCTGTATGTGCTTGTCATCACAATACTCCATTTCCATTGTCATCACAATCCTCCATGAACAGTGGGATCACATTGTTTCATGCCCTTGTCATCACAATGCTCCATGCTCCCTGAAATCAAAATGATCCATGAGTTCTGTCATCACAATGCTCCAATCCGTTGTGATCACTATGTTCCATAACACTTGTTATCAAAACGCTCCAAGATGCCTGTCATCAAAATACTCTGCCATTTTCTTCAGCATGCTCCATGACCTTTGTCATCACAATTCTCAATACACTTGTCATCACAATGCTCCCTGACACTTTTCATCAGAATGCTCCTTGAACCCTGTCACGAAAAGGCTCCATGCCTTTTTCATCACAATTCCCCATGCCGTTTTCATAACAATGCTCCATGCCATTGTCATCAAAATACTCCACAGGCTTGTCATCAGAATGCTCCATGACCTTTGGCATCACAATTCTCCATGCACTTGTCAGCACAATGCTCCCTGACCCTTGTCATCTCAATGCTCCAAGCCATTGTCATCTCAAAGCTCCATTACATTTGTCATCAGATTCCTCCATGACACTTGGCATCAGTTGCTCCATGCCATTGTCATCACACTGGGCCATTACCTATGTCATTACAATGCTCCCTGACACCTATCTTCACAATACTGCATGACCTGGTCTTCACAATTATCCATTCCAAATGTCATTGCAATAATCCATTAAACTTATTAGACAAATTTCCATGCCCTTGTCATCACAATGATCCATGGCCTTGTTATCACAATGCTCCTTGACTCCAGTCATCACAATGCTTCATGACCTTTGTCATCACAATGGTCCATGCCCTCACCATCAACAGTCTCTGTGACCTTTTTAACCACAATGCTCCATGAACATTTCATCACAATGCTCTTTGACCCTTGTCTGCACAATGGTCCATGCACTTCTCAGCACAATGCTCCATGACTCATGTCATCACAATGCACCATGCACTTGTCATCACAGTGCTCCACAATCTTATTATCACAATGCTCCATAAAATTTGTCATCACAATGCTCCATGCACTTCTCATCAAAATGCTCTCTCACCACTGATATCACAATGCTACATCACTATTTCTCACAATACCCTCTCACCCCTGTCAACACATTGTTCCATGACTCCTGTCATCATAATGCTACATGCACTTATCATCACAATGTTCGATGACCCCTGACATTACAATGTTCCATAACACCTGTCATCAAAATGTTCCATGACACTTTTCATCAAATTGCTCCATAACCCTGTCATCACAATGCTCCCTGCCCTTCTCATCACAATGCCCAACGCCCTTGCCATCAAAATGCTCCATGACTTTTGACATCACAAAGATCCATGACCCTTGGCATCACAATTATCCATGTCATTGTCATCACAATGCTCCATGAACGCTCTCATCACATTGCCCCATGCCCCTGTCTTCACAAAGCTCCATGACACATATCATCAGAATGCTCCATGGCCTTCTCATCACAATGCTCCATACCCTTGCCATCACAAAGTACCATTACTGCTGTCATAACTATGCTCCATGACCCCTGCCATCACGATGTTCCTTGGCCTCGTCATCACAAAGCTCCATGACCCTTCTCATCACAATGCTCCCAGAACCCTCTATTCACAATGCTCCATGCCCCTTTTCATCTCAATGCTCCATGAACCCTGTCATCACAATGCACCATGCCCATCACTATAATTCTTCATGCTATTGTCATCAAAATGAAATCAAAATGTTCCATGACTTCTGTCATAACAATGCTCCAAACCCTTGTGATCACAATATTCCATAACACTTGTCATCACAATGGCCCATGACGCTCGACATCACAATTATCAATGGTCTTCTCATCACAATGCTCCATGACCTTTGTCATCACAATGCTCTATACACTTGTCATCAAAATGCTCCCTGACACTTGTGGTCTGTATGCTCCTTGAGCCCTGTCATGACAAGGCTCCATGCCATTTTCATCACAATGATCCATGCTCTTTTCAATACAATGCTCCAAGACCCATGTGATCACAATTCTCCATGCCCTTTTCATCACAAACCTCAATGATGCATGCTAGCAGAATGCTCCTTGGACTTTTCCTCACAATGCTCCATGCCCTTGTCATCACAATGTTCCAAGACCCCTGTAATCACAATGCTCCATGCCCCTTTTCATCAGTATGCTCCATGAGACTTGTCATCACAAGGATCCATGGTTTTGTCATCACAATGCTCCAGGACCTTGTCATCACGATGTTCCATTCCCTTGTCTTCCCAATGCTCCATGACCCGAGTCATCACAATACTCCATGAACATTTTCAGCCCAGTGCTTCATGACCCTTGTCTTCACAATGATCCATGCCCTTGTCATCCCAGAGCTCCCTGACCCCTGTATTCACAATACTGCATGACCTGGTCATCACAATGCGCCATTCCAACAGTCATCGCAATAATCCATGAAACTTATTAAACCAATGCTCCATGCCCTTGTTATCACAATCCTCCATGACCCCTGTCATCACAATTCTCCGTGACTCCAGTCATCACAATGCTTCATGACCTTTGTCATCACAATGGTCCATGCCCTCATCATCAACAGTCTCTGTGAACTTTTTAACCACAAAGTTCCATGAACTTTTCATCACAATGCTCTTTGACCCTTGACATCACAATGCTCTACGCCTTTATCAGCACAATGTTCCATGCCCTTGTCATCACAATGCTCCATGACCCCTGTCATCACAATGCTCTGTTATTCCAGTCATCACAATGCTTCATAACATTTGTCATCACAGTGGTCAATGCCCGCATCATCACAAGGCTCTGTGACCTATTTAACCACAATGCTCCATGAACTTTTCATCACAGTGCTCCGTGACTCTTGTCATCACAGTGCTCCATGCCTTTGTCAGAAAAATGGTCCAAGACCCTTGTCATCACTATGTGCCACGCACTTTTTATCACAACGGTCCACAAATTTGTCGTCACTGTGCTCTATAAACCTTGTAATCAAAATGCTCCATGCCCTTCCCATCACAATTCTCCATTACCCCTGTCATAACAATGCTCCATGACCCCTGCCATCACAATGTTCCACGGCCTTGTCATCACTAGGCTCCATGACACTTGTCATCACAATGCTCCAAGACCCCTGTAATCACAATGCTCCATGCCCCTTTTCATCTCTATGCTCCATGAACCCTGTCATCACAATGCATCATGCCCATCATCATAATGCTTCCGGCTATTGTCAGCACAATGAAATCAAAATTCTCCATGACCTCTGTCATCACAATGCCCCATGCCCTTTTCATCACAATGCTCCATGACCCCTGTCATCACAATGCTCCGTGACTCCAGTCATCACAGTGCTTCATAACTTTTGTCATCACAACGGTCCATGCCCGCGTCATCACAAGGCTTTGTGACATTTGTAACCACAATGTTCCATGAACTTTTCATCACAATGCTCCGTGACCCTTGTCATCACAATGCTCCATGCCTTTGTCAGAACAATGTTCCATGACCCTTGTCATCACAATGTGCCACGTGCCTTTCATCACAGCGGTCTACAACATTGTCATTGATATGCTCCATAAACCTTGTAATCCCAATGCTCCATGTACTTCTCATCAAAATGCTCTCTCACATGAGATATCATAATGTTCCATCACTAGTCATCACATTACTCCCTCACCCCTGTAATCACAATGTTCCATGACCCCTGTCATCACCATGCTACATCCACTTATCATCACAATGTTCCATGACCCCTGACATCAAAATGTTCCACAACCCCTGTCATCAAAATGCTCCATGACCCTTTTCATCCCAAAGCTCCATGACCCCTGACATCACAATGTTCTATAACACCTGTCATCAAAATGTTCCATTACAATTTTCATCAAATTGCTGTATGACCCTGTCCTCAAACTGCTCCCTGCCCTTCTCATCACAATGCACCACGCCCTTGTCATCAAAATGCTCCATGACTTTTGACATCACAAACCTCCATGACACTTGACATCAAAATGCACAATGTCATTGTCATCACAATGCTCCATGAACCCTCTCATCACATTGATCCATGCCCTTGTCATCACAAAGCTCCATGACACTTGTCATCACAATGCTCAATGCCCTTCTCATCACAATGCTCCATGCCCTTGCCATTACAATCCTCCATGACCCATGTATCACAGGGTTCTGTGCTCTTGTCATCACAATGCTCCATGCCCACTCTCATTACAATAATCCATGAAACATTTCACAACAATGCTTCCTGCCCTTCTCATCACAATGCTCCATTACACTTGTCATAACAATGTTCCATGACCCCTGCCATCACAATGTTCCACGGCCTTGTCATTCACAAGGCTCCATGACACTTGTCATCACAATGTTCCAAGACCCCTGTAATCACAATGCCCCATGCCCTTGTCATCAGAAAGCTCCATGACACATGTCATCAGAATGTTCCATGGACTTCTCATCACAATGCTCCATGCCCTTGTAATCACAATGCTCCAAGACCCTTGTTATCAAAATGCTCGATGCCCATTTTCATCTCAAAGCTCCATGAATCCTATCATCACAATGCACCATGCCCATCACAATAATGCTTCAGGCTGTTGTCATCACAATGAAATCAAAATGCTCCATGACCTCTGTCATCACAATGCTCCAAACCGTGGTGATCACAATATTCCATAACACTTATCATCACAACACCCCATGATGCTCATAATCACAGTTATCCATGGTCTTCTCATCACTATGCTCCATAACCTTAGTCATCACAATGCTCAATACACTTTTCATCACAATGCTCCCTGACACTTGTCAGTATGTTCCTTGAACACTGTCATGACAAGGGTCCATGCCTTTTTCATCACAATGATCCATGCCCTTTTCATCACAATGCTCCAAGACACCTGTAATCACAATGCTCCATGCACTTGTCATCACAGTGCTCCATGACGCATTCATCAGAATGCTCCATGTCCTTCTCTTCACAATGCCCCATGCCCTTGTCATAACAATGTTCCAAGACCACTGTAATCAAAATGCTCTATGCCCCTTTTCATCAGAATACTCCATGAGACTTGTCATCACATGTCTCCATGGTCTTCTCATCACAATGCTCAAGGACCAATATCAACACAATGCTCCATGACCACTGTCATCACAACACTCAATTACCCCTGACAACACAGTGATCCGGAACTCTTGTCATCACAATGCTCCATGACCCCTGTCATCACAATACTCCATGAACATTTTCAGCCCAATCTTCCATGACGCTTGTCATCACAATGATCCATGCCCTTTTCATCCCAATGCTCCATGACACCTGTATTCACAGTGCTCTGTGACGCATGGCATCACAGTGCTCCATGACACCTGTCATCACAATGCTCCATGCCTTTGGCAGCAAAATGCTATATAAAGTTGTCATTACAATGTTCCATGCGCTTGTCATCACTATACTCCATTACCATTGTCATCAAAATCCTCCATGAAACTTTGTATCACATTGTTTCATGCCCTTGTCATCAAAATGCTCCATGCTTCTTGAAATCAAAATGATCCATGACCTGTGTCATCACAATGCTCCAAACACTTGTGATCACCATGTTCCATAACACTTGTCATCACAACGTTCCATGATGCCTGTCATCACAATACTCCATGCTCTTTTCATCACAATGCCCCATGACCTTTGTCATCACAATTCTCAATACACTTGTCATCACAGTGCTCCCTGACACTTGTCGTCAGAATGCTCCATGAACCCTGTCACGAAAAGGCTCCATGCCTTTTTCCTCACAATGACCCATGCAGTTTTCATCACAATGCTCAATGCCCTTGTCATCACAATGCTCCATGCCCTTGATATCACAAAGCTCCATGACCCCTGTCATCACAATGCTCCGTGACTCCAGTCATCACAATGCTTCATGACCTTTGTCATCACAATGGTCCATGCCCTCATCATCAACAGTCTCTGTGACTTTTTAACCACAATGCTCCATGAACTTTTCATCACAATGCTCATTGACCCTTGTCATCACATTTCTCTATGCCTTTCTCAGGACAGTGCTCTATGACCGTTGTCATTACAATGTTCCATGCGCTTGTCAGCACAATGCTCCATGACACATGTCATCACAATTTGCCTTGCGCTTGTCATCACAGTGCTCCACAATCTTGTCATCACAATGCTCCATAAACCTTGTCATCACAATGCTCCATGCACTTCTCATCAAAATGCTCTCTCACAACTGATATCAAAATGTTTCATCACTATTCATCACAATACTCCCTCAGCCCTGTCATCACAATGTACCATGACTCCTGTCATCACAATGCTACATGCACTTATCATCACAAAGTTCGATAACCACTGACATCACAATGTTCCATAACCCCTGTCATCAAAATGCTCCATGACCCCTTTCATCAAAATGCTCCATGACTCCTGTCATCACAATGCTCCATGCTCCTTGAAATCACAATGATCCATGACCTCTGTCTTCACAATGCTCCAAATCCATGTGATCACAATGTTCCATAACCCTTCTCATCACAACGCTCCATGATGCCTGTCATCACAATACTCCATGCCCTTGTCGTCACAATGCTCCATGATATTTGTCATCACAATTCTCAATACACTTGTCATCACAATGCTCCCTGACACTTGCCGTCAGTATGCTCCTTGAACACTGTCATGAAAAGGCTCCATGCATTTTTCATCACAGTGCTCCATGCCCTTTTCATCACAATGCTCCATGCCATTGTCATCACAATACTCCACAAGCTTGTCATCAGAATGCTCCATGACACTTGTCATCACAAAGCTCCATGAGAACTGTCATCACAATGCTCCATACTCCTTGTTATTACAGTGCTCCATGACGCTCGTCATTCACAATTATCCATGGTCTTCTCATCACAATGCTCCACACCCTTGTCATCAAAATGCTCCATGACTCTTTTCATCACAATGCTCCATGGCCACTGTCATCACAATTCTCTATACCTTTTGTCATTATAGCGCTCCATGGCGCTCATCATCACAATTATCCATGGTCTTCTCATCACAATGCTCCACGGTCTTACCATCACAATGCTCCATGCCCTGGTCATCACAATGCTCCATGTTCCCTGTCATCACAATTCTCCACGTTCTTGGCATAACTATGTTCCATGACACTTCCCATCATAGTGTTAAATGCTTTGTCATCACAATACTCCACAAGCTTGTCATCACAATACTCCATGACCCTTGTCATCACAATGATCCATGACCCCTGTCATCACAATGCTCAATGAGACGTATCATCACAATGCTCCATGCCCCTTGTCATTACAGTGCTCCATGATGCTCGTCACTATATTTATCCATGGTCTTCTCATCACAGTGCTCCACGGTCTTGCCATCACAATGCTCCATGCCCTGGTCATCACAATGCTCCATGTCCCTTGTCATCACAATTCTTCACGTCCTTGTCATCACAATGCTCCATGACAGTTCTCATCACAGTTTAACATGCTCTTGTCAACACAATTCTCCATGCACTTGTCATCGCAATGCCCCATGACCCCTGTCATAGCAAGCCCCATGCCTTTGTCATCACAATGCTTCACGACCTTTTCATCAAAATTCTCAATGGCCGTTGTCATCACAATGCTCCATGCCCTTGTCATCACAATGCTCCATTACCTTTGTCATCACAATCCTCCATAACACTTGGCATCACAATGCTCCATGCCATTGTCATCACAATGGTACATGAAATATGCCATCACAATGCTCCCTGACACCTGTCTTCACCATACTCCATGACCTTGTCATCACAATGCTCCATGCCCTTGTCATCACAATGTGCCATGCCCACTGTCAACACAATTATCCATGAAACTTGTCAGACCAATGCTCCATGCCCCTGTCATCAAAATGCTACATGACCTCAGTCATCACAATGCTCCGTGTGTCCCGTCATCACAAGGTTTCATGACCTGTGTCAACACAATAGTCAATGCCCTCATCATCACAAGGCTCTGTGAAATTTGTCACCACAATGCTCCATGAACTTTACTTCACAATGCAGATACGTCCATGAGTGCAAGTGCCCTATGCTCTGTAGCTCATCTTTTAGATGTTTTAGCAAACACAATACACTTCGCCATAGTGGCCGTTGGCAAATTAAAATTCCACTATCAGCCTCACAGGGCTCCCTTTTCTCCTCACCCTGTCCTGCATTTCTGGTGTTTACACTTTATGTGGATGGCCCTTCTGACTGATGTGAAGTGATACATTTTGTAGTATTGATTTCCAGTGCCCACCTGTCTGGTTGGATAAAAAGTGTGTATGGCCTTTACTTGAATATATTCAGAAAAAATTGCATACACCCTTTTGGGCCAACTGCATCATTGGCGATGTTCAGCCCCTTTTCTTGTGCTTTAATGGGGAGTCCTTTCTACCTCTTCAAATCTGTTTCCTGCCACTCCCCCTTGCTTACAAGTCCTTTTCTGTGACTTACCTCAAGACATTTTTCAACAATAGATATTTTCAAATCTGCAGTTTCATGAATTTTAGTGCCCCTGAGTTCCATTTTTCAACTTGTGTTTTTGGAAACTGGACACAAAACAGCGGGATTTCCTCTAGCCCTATTCTGTTTCCGTGGGCAATTCTAGCCTTTGATGAATTTGTCTTCCAGATTGGAAATTAGAGTGGCATGTGCCTGTCCGAACACCTAAGACATGTCTCTAAATTTTTCTCATCCTTCCACTTCATCCTCTGGACAAATTACAAACTGTGTGCACAGGATGTTGACGGTGCTGATATCCCCAAGTGAGGAGATTGTTAGGAAAGATGCTGGAGGGGTGAACCCGAGCACCAGACGTTGAGGAGATGAGGTGCCTTTTCCAAACTCTTTCTGATCAAATGGTGTACCATCCTCTAGGTGTGACAGGCATGTTTTAGCTGTAGGAAGGGTCCAGTGCATGGAAGGAGAACCCCAGGGATTTTTCCAAATCAGTGCCTCCCCGTACCCCAAACTGGGGAATTTTTAAGCTACGGCTACACGCATGTCCATTAAGCGCCTTGGGAAATAGGCAGAGCCCAAACTTTAGATGATTGAAATCTTCAGGGTCAGAAGCGTTCACCATCGGCCTTGCTTAGGTTACATTTTATCTGTCTTTGATAGACGATGTCAATAAAAATATCTATTCTTTTTCAGATTATTTCCCCTTATAGGTTATTGCAAAATATTCAGTGTAGTTCCCTGTGCTATACAGTAGTTCCTTGTTGATGATCTATTTTATACATAGCAGTGTGCATGTGTTAATCCCACACTGTTAATTTATCCCTTCTCCTACATTTCCCCTTTGGTAATAATAAATTATAAGATTTTATACTTCCCAGAAATGGGGGAGCTGAAAGAGAGGTATCATTTTCAATGGAAAAGCATTCGAAACAAGATTGAAGCCTCAGCCAAGAGTACTCGATGTACATCCATGGAAATAAATCACTTCATTTCTCTAATGTTGACCTGACAAATAAGACAGACGTCTTCACTGAACTTGCTTATAGTAAAGTGATGGAAATATCAAAGGTAAGTCTTAGAAACATCTTATTTTACCCGAGCATTATACACTGCTCTGTGTTAACTACAGTTTGGCTCACACATCTGTTCATTGAAGTTACAATGTTCTCAATTTCTGTTACTGATCCTCCAGAGTGGACCCCAACAGAAGTCCCCGTGCCCAGTGTCATTGGAGCCAACAGATCAAGACTGAGTTTGGTTCAGAAGCAAAGGAAACATTATTTTGAAAACAGAATGGAGAGGTGAGAGCGTGCACTCCCCCACGGGCTGTGGGCTGGGATGCTTTGTAGGGATCCCAGCAGCGTCAGTGGGAGGGAGGGGATGGAGCTCTCGAGGGCTGGGTTGGCTGCAGCTCAGGCTCTATGCCGTGGAGTCTGCATGGGACCCCGCTAGCTGAGGTGTTGACCCAGCCATTCTGCACTACGAAATCGGGTCTGAAGTGCCGGGTGTGGGACCTCTGCATGCGGAACCCTAGGAGCACGTGAAATTAGACAAAGCACAAAGGAAAAACAACTTAGACTTTATTTTATTGCCCAGATTCTCTTTTTATCTCCCAGGAATTTTTAATGAACGTTGCCAGAGACGAACACCTCCTCTGCTTTTTTGTTCCGTTACTCATTCTTGGGGTGTTGAGTGTGCAGACCCCTCTTTTGTAACTGCTTCATCCTGTGTTGGGAGCCCTGATACTTCGGGGGACGGGCAAAATGTTTCCCCACCAGCCTCCAGGTGAGGTTGATTGTCCCAAGGCCTCCTGCCTCACTTCTCGTACGCCTAAGCACCAGCATTGGAAGTGTTATAGATTCTGATGACCCTTAATTGTCCAGGAAGGAGATGTGCAGAGATGCTGAGGTGGCAGGTTTCACCCCACCCCACATTTGTTCGAAGACCTTAGGCTGACGGTTTTTGCCAGCCTAGATGCTCTGACCAGTAGTCTGTGCTTTCTTTAATTAGGTCCTTGAATTAATGTACAAACAGCACCATGTGTCAGAACCCTGCCCACGCAACTTCCAGACAGTCCAGGGTCAGTGGTGATCCAGGACCATGACGTCCACTGCGTCAACGGCCTTTAGAAGTAGCCAGCAGTCCAGCCGGTCATATTGGCCACCATCAGCGCGGTGTCTGTAGGGTTTTCTATGGTGAAAGCGTGATATACGTTTCCCCCGACAAGCTTATTAGCTCCCCTCTGGGTGCAGTAAGTCCTGCAAGCAGTAGTCTGCTCTTTCAGGGCACAGTCTTCTTGTTTTCTGAGAGAAACTCCAGGTCAAGTGATGGTCACACGAGTCATCTTGGGGGCCCGTTGCCCCCATTTGTCTCTCTGGAGGTTGGAGTTGGAGGGCCTCCTCACTCGAGGTCAGTGTGTCCACAGAGCAACCCCTGCAACTTCAGGGCATGATGGGTGGTTATGATCACCACGTGGGGTCCTTTTCCCTTAGGAGGGAGCTGGCCTGGTGGGCTGCTGATTTCCAGCTTTTTAGATACCCCAGTATCCTGGCCTGATGAGTCAGTGGGCAAAGCCCTTGGTGACCATAGTTTATCATACCTGAAGGGCATTCTTGTGTTGCTCCATTTCAAGTGGTCCCAGTTTTTGCACTAAGGCTCCAAGGGCAATTAACCTTTGACCGGGTATGTAAAGGTCGAAGGGTTTAGCTAAATTAGCGAGTTCCTGGGCAAGGGTCTGAATTGACTGCTCTTTCCATTCTTGAAAGCCTGCTTCTGGATTCTATACAAAAGGATCATCATCTTTTCCTGTCAGTGTTTCATGTAGAGGCCCAGCTATTAGACTGTAGTTAGGGATCCAGATGCAGAAAACCTTGGCCTCCCCACGAACACCTAAGCTGTCTTCTAGTTTTAGAAGAGGTAAGGCTGCAAATGGCTTCTTCCCTATCCTGGGATGCGTTTCTCTGAATATCTGTGAGAATGAAGCCCAGTCATGTCACCTGAGCCTGGTATATTTGAGCCTTTTTCTTGGACACCTTCTATCCTTTCTTGGCTAGGTAGTTCAGAGGCGTCTTTAGTAGGCCTGGCGATCAGAATGTCATCTGCATATTGAAGGAGGGTTCCCTTTTACAGAGGTAGAACTTTTAGGTCTTTAGAGGACATTTCCCCAAAGATGGTGTGGGGATTTTTGACCCATTGGGGCTGGACGGCCCAGCATTATTGCTTGTGTTGCATATTGTGTCCTGCCACACACAAGCCAAAATTTCTTGTGACTCTGAGATGAATGGAATACAGAAGAAGGCATCATTGAAGTGTAATACAGAATGCCATGGCCTGGTGGATGGTAGAATGAGCAGCAGGGAGTAGGAAATAGGAGCTACTGGATGTATATCCTCAGTGGCTTCACTGACTGTCCTGATATCCTTTACCAGGTCTCCAGCAGCCCATGGGGCTCTCGTGGTCAGGCCAATCCCAGGATATGGAGCTCACCTGGGCTGCACGCCCCACCCCACAGCCCACGGGGCTCTTGTGTTCAAGTCCCTCCCAGGGTATGGAACTCACCTGTGCAGCTACCCAGCAGCCCATGGGGCTCTCATAGTCAGGCCCTTCCCAGGATACAGAGCTCCCCAGGGCAGGTACCCCAGCAGGGCTGGACACACAGGAACTGTGCACATAGCCCACCTTGCACAGAACCCCCAGCTCACCTGTCGCTCACAGCTGACATAGAACACCTCAGAGCAGGACTTGAACTAACAAACAGCAGCTCTGACAGGTCTGTGACCCTGGCTATCACTCTGTGCAGCCTCTCTCTGCCTGGTCTTCCAGACACTTCCACTGCAGCCAGGGCACCAGGCCTCTGTCTCCACCCACCATCACTCCTCTCCCTGACTCCTGGGGTCCTCTGATTAGGATAGGGTCTTCTTGAAGTTGTTTTCCACTCATGGACCAGATAAAATGATAAGAAAACAAGCCGCAGCTGCTGCCCCTTGTCTAGCCTGACTCTCAAGAGCCCACACCTGTTCCTTGGGCCTGGCCCGTTTAGCAAGGTTCATTTTCTGCAACTGTGAGCCCCTGAGGGGTGAGGATTCGCTGATTTGGGCAGCCTGACACTGCCTGCTGGCCCTCCCCTTGTGTGCCTGGGTTGAGGTCAATATAAACACCTCTCCAGTCAGCAAGAGCCCCTGTTGCTGTGCCTGACGCCTTATTCTCTGCCCTGCCAGCAGTGTCGGGGCTGCGGTGGTGGTAGGGAGGGAGAGGCCGTGGCTTCGTGGGTGGCCCAGTGTGAGGGGGGCTCTGCTGGACTTTCTGCAGGAGTTGCCAGGCTGCCACCTGCTAAAGAAGAGGATGTGTCACCCATACCTGCCACTGGAATTTCTCCCCAGGCAGAGGTTAGGAAGTAAAAAAGCAGTGGGGGCCGTGGCAGGAGGGGTATCTCAGACAGGGAAATGGAAAGCTTCCAGAAGAGCATCTGGGTCCAGGACCATCCTGGCTGTCCTGCAGGCACCAAGTCGGCCTGCGTGCTGTCGCTGGTGTGGCTCCACAGCCCTTCCTCTAGGCTTGCAAGTGCTTGTACATATTCAGGTGTTTTACCTGGAAAGGGTGGGAAGAGTTCAGCTGCAGCAGGACTGGGGCTCAGCTCACATTTACTTACAGACGCCAGGACACAGTCCCCCAGCTTTGCAATGAGGATGCTCCTTGTGGGGGGGAGTGCTGCTGACTGCATGGGAGAGGGTTTCCCAACTCTGACCAACTTAAGAATTTTTTACCACTGGAGCAAGTGCCCTTATACGATTTTCCTCTGTATAACTGGTGGGTTCTGTTTTTTTTTTTTTTTTTTTTTTTTTTTTTCTTTTTTTCTTTTTGGTTCAAGGTAGATTTTATGTATTCCTCTTTTTTTAAATTTGGAGATATAAACATGGAAATAATGCATTAATATAAAGACATCTATGTGAAGGGAAAAACTTTTTTTCTGTTTTATTTTATTAAATGTTATTTATTTATTTTTAATTTTTTAAAATTTATTTATTCATTTTATACAGCAGGTTCTTATTGGATATCTATTTTATACATATAAGTGTGGACATGTGAATCCTAGTCTCCCAATTCATCCCACCACCACCCTCACATGGTGTTCCCCCCTTGGTGTCCATATGTTTGTTCTCTACATCTGTGTCTCTATCTCTGCCCTGCAAACCGGTTCATCTGTACCATTTTTCTAGGTTCCACATATATGCATTAATATACAATATTTGTTTTTCTCTTTCTGACTTACTTCACTCTGTATGACAGTCTCTAGATCCATCAAGGTCTCTACAAATGACCCAATTTCATTCCTATGTATGGCTGAGTAATATTCCATTATATATATGTACCATATCTTTATCCATTCGTCTGTCTGTGGGCACTTAGGTTGCTTTCATTACCTGGCTATTGTAAATAGTGCTGCAATGAACATTGTGGTGAATGTGTCTTTTTGATTTATGGTTTTCTCTGGGTATATGCCCAGTAGTGGGATTGCTGGATTATATGGTAATTCTATTTTTAATTTTTTTAAGGAACCTCCACACTGTTCTCCATAGAGACTGTATCGATTTACATTCCCAACAATAGTGGAATAAGGTTCCTTTTCTCCACACCCTCTCCAGCATTTGTTGTTTGTAGATTTTCTGATGATTTGACGTGATACCTCATTGTAGTTTCGATTTCCATTTCTCTAATAATTAGTGATGTTGAGCAGATTTTCATGTGTGTACTGGCCATCTCTATGTCTTCTTGGAAGAAATATCTATTTAGATCTTCTTCCATTTTTGTATTGGGTTGTTTGTTTTATTAATATTGAGCTGCATGAGCTGTTTATATATATTGGAGATTAATCATGTGTCCATTGATTCGTTTGAAAATATTCTCTGCCATTCTGAGGGTTGTCTTTTCCTCTTGTTTGTAGTTTCCTTTGCTTTGCAAAAGCTTTTACGTTTCATTAGGTCCCATCTGTTTAGTTTTATTTTTTATTTCATTACTATAGGAGGTGGATCAAAAAAGATCTTGCTGTGATTTACGTCAGAGTATCTTTCATAAGTTTTCCTCTCAGAGTTTTATACTATCTGGTCTTACATTAAGGTCTCTAATCCATTTTGAATATATTTTTATGTATGCTGTTGGGGAGTGTTCTAATTTCATTCTTTTACATGTAGCTGTCCATATTTCCCAGCACCAATGATTGAAGAGACTGTCTTATCTCCATTGTATAGTCTTGCTTCCTTTGTCATAGATTAGTTGACCATAGGTGTGTAGGTTTATCCCTGGGCTTTCTTTTTTTTTTTTTCCTTTTACACGTTAATGGAGTATAATTGCTTTACAATGGAGTGTTCGTTTCTGCTGCATAAAAAAGTGAATCAGCTATACATATACAAATATCACCAGATCCCCTCCCTCTTGCATCTCCCTCCCACACTCCATATCCCACCCCTTTATGTGCTCACAGAGCACCAAGCGGATCTCCCTGTTCTATGTGGCTGCTTCCCAGTACCTATCGGTGTTACATTTGGTAATGTATTTATGTCCATGCCACTCTCTCACTTCGTCCCAGCTTACCCATCCCCCTTCCGGTGTCCTCAAGTCCTTTCTCTATGTCTGTGTCCTTAATCCTGTCCTGCCACTAGGTTCTTCAAAATCTTTTTTTTTTTCTTCATTAGATTCCGTATATCTCTGTTAACATACAGTATTTGTTTTTCCCTTTCTGACTTACTTCACTGTGTAGGACAGATTCTAAGTCCATCCACCTCAGTACAAATAGCTCAGTTTGCTTCTTTTTTTGGCTGAGTAATATTCCATTGTATATATGTGCCAGATCTTCTTTATCCATTCATCTGTCGATGGACACTTAGGTTGCTTCCATGTCCTGGCTATTGCAAATAGAGCTGCAATGAACATTTTTGTACATAACTCTTTTTGAATTATGGTTTGCACAAGGCAAATGTCCAGTAGTTGGATTGTTGTGTCGTATGGTACTTCTATTTTTAGTTATTTAAAGGAACCTCCGTAATGTTCTCCCTAGTGCCCATATCAATTTACATTCCCACCCACAGTGCAAGTGTGTTCCCTTTTCTCCAATAAAGGTCTCTCCAGCGTTTATTGTTTTGTAGATTTTTTTGATGATTTCCACTCTGACTGCTGTGAGGTGATACCTCACGGTAGTTTTGATTTGCATTTCTCTAATGATTAGTGATGTTCAGCATCCTTTCATGTGTTTCTTGGTAATCTGTATATCTTCTTTGGAGAAATGTCTATTTAGGTCTTCTGCCCATTTTTGGATTGGGTTGTTTGTTTTTGTGATATTGAGCTACATGTGGTGCTTGTAAACTTTGGAGATTAATCCTTTGTCAATTGCTTCATTTGAAAATATTTTCTCCCATTCTAAGGGTTGTTTTTGCATCTTGTTTATGTTTTCCTGTACTGTGTAAAAGCTTTTAAGTTTCATTAGGTCCCGTTTGTTGATTTCTGTTTTTATTTCCATTTCTCTAAGTGGTGGGTCAAAAAGGATCTTGCTGTGATTTATGTCATAGAGTGTTCTGCCTATAGTTTCCTCTAAGTGTTTTATAGTGTCTGGTCTTATATTTAGATCTCTAATCAATTTAGAGTTTATTTTTGTGTATGGTGTTATGGAGTGTTCTAATTTCATTCTTTTATGTGTAGGGGTCCAGTTTTCCCAGCACCAATTAGTGAAGAGACTGTCTTTTCTCCATTGTATATCCTTAGCTCCTTTGTCATAGATGAGATAGCCATAGGTATGTAGGTTTATCTCTGGGCTTTCTGTCCTGTTCCATTGATCTGTGTTTATGCCAATCTACATACACTTGATTCCATTATGCAGACATATAAATACATGGGTTTCAAGGTTATTACCAGTCAGATATATTCCTCTTCAGTGAATAGGGTGTTTTGTGTCCAGTTCATTGAGAAAGGAGTAGGTCTTGTCTATTACATATTTGGTATATGGAATGGGATCTGTGCTAATTTCAAACTCTCCTTTTACACATCACCCCATGTCACCTTTCCCCTTAAGGAGGCATAAGTGTGTTTTTTAAATGTGTAACTCTGTTCTCTTTTGAAATTCAGTTCATGTGTAGCCATGTTTACATTCCCTCTATAAGCGATATATTACAATAAGTTTATTTTACTTTGTGGCTCATTTCACCTAGCATCATCGTACCTAAAGCCACTCATTAAGCTGCTATTGGCCTTATGACATTGATTTTATGTCTGAGTGACATTCCATTGTATATAAGTACCACAATATCTATATCCATTTTTTTTCCTTTCCTGGGATACTTAAAGTGTACTGAAGTCAAGGTTCTTGTAAACAGAGCAGCCCTAAAGTTTGGGCTGGCTGTGTGTTATGGATTTTTAGTTTTCCCAAAATACACGCCCATGAGTGGAAGTGTGCTATGCTCTGTAGCTCTGTTTTAGAAAACAACATACAGTTCTCCAGAGAGGCTGTTGGCAATTTACATCCTGTCCATCGGCGTAACCAGGCTCCCTTTTCTCCATGGCCTGTCCTGCATTTGCGGTTTTTACACTATTTGTGGATGGCCCTTTTGACTGGAGGTAAGGGACACTTCTCTGTATTGTGGATTTGCAGTGCCTGATGGCTTGCTTAGCCAAAAAGGGCGTATGCATTTTTTCCCGAATATATTCAAGAAAATACACATACTCCCTTTTCAGCCAAGGGCAACATTGTCGAAATTCTGTCGCTTTTCATGTGCTTTAAAGACGACTCCAATCTACCTCTTGAAATCTGTTTCCTTCAATTCTGCCTTGCATTCAAATCCTCTTCACTGTCTTTCCTCAATATATTTCTGGTTGATAGTTGTCCTTTATAATTCTGCAAGTTTGTGAATTGCTGTGCCCCTGATTTCCATTTTTCAACTCACCTCTTTGTGAGCTGGCTGCAATACCGCAGGATGGCTTTAGGCCCTAGTCTGGTTCCGGGGCTTCAGGCTGAGCCTTTGGTTAATTCTTCTTCCTGGTGGGAAACTAGAGTGACATGTGCCCATCCAAACACCTACAGCTAATCTCTCATTTATTCCCCCTCTTCATGTTCATCCTCTGCACAATTTGCAAACTGTGCATAACAGGAGGGTAAAGGCGCTGACACTCCAAGTGGGGAGATTTTTAGTAATGCAGATGGAATGGCGAAGCCGAGCACGACAAAAGGAAAAATGAGGTACCTTTTAGAAAACTTTCCCAATTACACAGTGTACCATCCACTGGGTTTCCCATGCATGTTTTAACTGTAGGAAGATTCCCTTAAACCTGGAGAGTTGGGAACACTAGAATGGGTAGCACACAGTATTGCTCTAAGTGGTGTTCTTTTCCTCACACAACCTCAGCAATCTTGTCAGCACCAAGTGTCCAGTCTTATGTCTCATTGAGCTGTGGGTGTAAAGGTGGTCAATCCAGGTTGCATCACAGGCCCTGAACGAAATTTTTAAGACTTTCTCACTGTTTCGCTGTTTTTGCATTTTGCTTTTAAAATTTATTTTTATAAGTGGGTTTAACTGAATTTCAGTGCTCTGTTCATGCTGTTATACACACACATGATTCCTTTATGGAGACATGAGAATACATATGTTTTAAAATACTGGGAGTCAGACATATTCCTCTGCAATGAATAGGGGGTGTTGAGTCCAGTTCATTGTGCCGGGAGTAGGTGTTGTCTATTACATACTTGGTTTATGTAACGGTATCAGTGCTAATTTAAAACTGTGATTTTATGCATCACCCCACCTCGCCTTTCCCCTTAAGCAGGCAGAAGATTGTTTTCTAAATGTGTGATTCCGTTGTGTTTGTAAATCAGTTCATGTGTAGCCATGTGTACATTCCAGCTATGAGTGATATCTTATGATAAGATTCGTTACTCTGGTATCTTTCCTAACTCAGTTCATGTGAGGCCATGTTTATAGGACCTTCATAAGTGATATCTTATGATAAGATTATTTTTCTGTGTGACTTATTTCACTTAGAATCATCGTACCTGACTCCACTCATTTTGCTGCTACTGGCCTTATGAAATTGATTTCATGGCTGAGGGATATTCCATCGTACGTAAGTACCAAAATTTCTTGAACCATTTTTGTCTTTCCTGGGATATTTAAGGTATACACAAGTTGAGGTTTATGTAAGGAGTGAAGCCCTAAATTTTGGGGTGGCTCTGTCTTATTGATTTTCAGTTTTCCCAAGGTATGTTTCCTAGACTGGAAGTGCCCTTGACTCTGTAGCTCTGTTGTATACTGGTTTTAGGGAACACAATGCACTCCTCCAGAGAGGCAGTTGGCAATTTACATCCCGCCCATCTGCATAACAAGGCTCCCTGTTCTCCAGGGTTTGTCTTGCCTTTCTGGTTTTTACACATTTTGCAGATGTCCCTTTTGACCAGTGGGAAGTGATACTACTTTGTAGTGCAGATTTGCATTGCCTGCTTGCTTGCTTGGCCAAAAAGGGCCTATGCGTTTTCTCCTGAATATATTCAGGAGAAAACGCATACGCTCATTTTGGCCAAGTGCATCATTGTCGAAGTTGTGCCCCTCTTCCTGTGCTTTAAAGGTGATTCCAACATACCTCTTGAAATCTGTTTCCTGCTATACTGCCTCCCTTTCAAGTCCGCCTCGATTCCTTCCCTCAACAGATTTTTAGGCGATAGTTGTCCTTTATTACTCTGCCAGTTTCTGAATTCCTGTGCCCCTGAGCTCCATTTATAAATTCGTTTTTTGTGAGCAGACAGCAAGTCCAAAATTTTGGTTCAGGACCTATACTGGTTCCCGGCGCGTGGCTGAGACTTTGGTTAATTATTCTTCCTGCGGGGCAATTAGTGTGACATGTACCCGTCCAAATGCCTAACATCTACTCTCTCATTTGTTCTCCCTCTTTCCTTTTATTTTTGCCAAATTGGTAACTGTGCGAACCAGGAGGTTAAAGGGGCTGTCTCTCCACGTTGGCAGATTGATAGGAAAGCAGTTGGAAAGTCAAACCGGAGCACCAGGAGAGGGATTATTAGTTGCGTTTTAGAAACCTTTCGTATTCACAGTGTGTCCATTCTCTAGGTTTCCCGTACATGTTATAGCGGTAGTAATAGTCCCTTCAACCTGGACACATGGGACCCATGGAATGGGTGCTATGCATTATTTCTTTAAAGGGTCTGCATTTGCTCACCCAATCTAACCAATCCTCTCAGTCCTATGTGTCCAGCTTTATGCCACATCCAACTCTCATTGTAGATAGGGTCATTCAGGGTTTCATCAGAGACACTGAAGGAATTGTAAAGAATATCCCTTTTGATTTGTTTTTCAAATTCCTTTTTATAGTGGGTTTGAGCTGAATCTCGCTGCCATGTTTATGCAAGTCTAGGCACACTTGATACCCTAACGGAGACATATCAATACCTAGGTTTTAAAATTCTTACTAGTCAGATATAATCCTCTGTGGGAAATATGGGGTTTTGAGTCTCTTTCACTGAGGAAGGTGTAGGTCTTGTCTATTCCATAGTTGGTTTTTGGAAAGGTACCTGTGCTTATATCAAACTCTGGTTTTATGCATCACCCGACCTCTCCTTCCCCGTTAAGCAGGCATAAGAGTGTTTTCTAAATGTGAGACTCTGTTCTCTTTCCTAACTCAGTTCATGTGTAGCCATGTTTTCAGGATCTTCATAAGTGATATCTTATGATAAGTTTCTTTTTCTGTGTGACTTATTTCACTTAGAATCATCGTACCTGAATCCACTCATTTTGTTGCTACTGGTCTTATGACATTGATTTCATGGCTGAGGGATATTCCATTGTATGTAAATAACATAATTTTTTGAAACGTTTTTATCTGTCCTTGGATATTTAAGGTGTACCCAAGTTGAGGTTCTTGTAAGCAGTGCAGCCCTAAATTTTGGAATGGCTCTGTCTTATTGATTTTCAGTTTTCCCAAGATATATTCCATAGACTGCATGTGCCCTTGGCTCTGTAGCTCTGCTCTTTACTTGGTTTAGGGAACACAATGCACACCTCCAGAGAGGCAGTTGGCAATTTACATCCCGCGCATCAGCATAACAATGCTCCCTGTTCTCCAGGGCCTGTCTTGCCTTTCTGTATTTTACCCATTTTGTGGATGTCCCTTTTGACAGGTGGGAAGTGATACTTCTTTGTAGTGCAGATTTGCATTGCCCGCTTGCTTGCTTGGCCAAAAAGGGTGTATGCGTTTTCTCCTGAATATATTCAGGAGAAAACGCATACACCCTTTTTGGCCAAGTGCATCATTGTCGAAGTTGTGCCCCTCTTCCTGTGCTTTAAAGGCGATTCCAACGTACCTCTTGAAATCTGTTTCCTGCTATTCTGCCTCGCTTTCAAGTCCACCTCGTTGCCTTCCCTCAACAGATTTTTGGACGATAGTTGTTCTTTATTACTCTGCCTGTTTGTGAATTGCTTTGCCCCTGAGCTCAATTATTTAACTCGTTTTTTGTGAGCTGAACGCAAGTCCAATATTTTGGTTCAGGACCTATACTGGTTCCCGGTGGGTGGCTGAGACTTTAGTTAATTCTTCTTCCTCCCGGGAAATAAGAGTGACATATGCCCGTCCAAATGCCTAACAGCAACTCTTTCATTGGTTCTCCCTCTTCCCTTTCATCCTCTGCCAAATTGGCAACCTGTGCGAACCAGGAGGCTAAAGGGGCTGTCTCTATAAGTGGGGAGACTGATAGTAAAGCAGTTCGAAAGTCAAAGCGTAGCATCACGAGAGGTTCTATTCGTTAAGTTTTAGAGACCATTTGTATTCACAGTGTGTCCATTCTGTAGGTTTCCCGTACATGTTATATCTGTAGTAATATTCCCTTCACCCTGGACAGTTGGGACCATTGGAATGTGTGCCATGTATTATTGCTTTAAAGAGTCTGCATTTGCTCACCCAATCATACCAATCCTTGCAGTCCCATGTGTCCTGCCTTATGCCACATCCAGCTGTCATTGCAGATAGGGTCATTACAGGTTTCATCAGAGACCCAGAAGGATTTGTAAAGAATTTACCTTTTTTTTTTGTTTTTCAAATTCCTTTTTATACTGGGTTTGAGCTGTTTCCCGCTGCCATTTTTATGCCAGTCTAGACACAGTTGATTCCCTTATGGAGACATATCAATACATAGGTTTTAAGATTCTTGATAGTCAGATATATTCCTCTGCGTGAAATATGGGGTTTTGAGTCCCTTTTACTGAAGAAGGTGTAGGTCTTGTTTATTCCATAGTTGGTTTTTGGAACGGTACCTGTGCTTATATCAAACTCTGGTTTTATGCATCACCCCACCTCTCATTCCCCCTTAAGCAGGCATAAGAGTGTTTTCTAAATGTGAGACTCTCTTCTCGTTCCTAACTCAGTTTTTGTGTAGCCATGTTTACAGGATCTTCATAAGAGATATCTTATGATAAGTTTCTTTTTCTGTGTGACTTATTTCACTTAGAATCATCGTACCTGAATCCACTCATTTTGCTTCTACTGGTCTTATGACATTGATTTCATGGCTGAGGGATATTCCATCGTACATAAATACCACAATTTTTTGAACCATTTTTATCTTTCCTGGGATATTTAAGGTGTACCCAAGTTGAGGTTCTTGTAAGCAGTGCAGCCCTAAATTTTGGTGTGGCTCTGTGTTATTGATTTTCAGGTTTCCCAAGGTATATTCCCTTTACTGGAAGTGGCCTTTGCTCTATAGCTCTGTTGTTTACTTGTTTTAGGGAACACAATGCACTCCTCCAGAGACGCAGTTAGAAATTTACATCCCGCCCTTCAGCATAACAAGGCTCCCTGTTCTCCAGGGCCTGTCTTGACTTTCTGGTGTTTATCCATTTTGTGGATGTGCCTTTTGACTGGTGAGAAGTGATACTTCTTTGTAGTGCAGATTTGCATTGCCCACTTGCTTGCTTGGCCAAAAAGGGCGTATGTGTTTTTCCTGAATATATTCAGGAGAAAACACATACACCCTTTTGGGCCAAGTGCATCATTGTCGAAGTTGTGCCTCACTTCCTGTGCTTTAATGGTGATTCTACGTACCTCTTGAAATCTGTTTCCTGCCATTCTGCCTCACTTTCAAGTCTTCCTCGTTGCCTTCCCTCAACAGATTTTTGGACGATAGTTTTCCTTTACTACTCTGCCAGTTTGTGAATTGCTGTGCCCCTGAGCTCCATTTTTTAACTCGTTTTTTGTGAGCTGAATGCAAGCCCAAAATTTTGGTTCAGGACCTATACTGGTTCCCGTTGGGTGGCTGAGATTATGGTTAATTCTTCTTCCTCAAGGGATATAAGAGTGACATGTGCCCGTCCAAATGCCTAGCAGCTACTCTCTCATTGGTTCTTCCACTTCCCTTTCATCCTCTGCCAAATTGGCAACCTGTGCGAACCAGGAGGTTAAAGGTGCTGTCTCTCCAAATTTGGAGATTGATAGTAAAGCAGTTGGAAAGTGAAACCGGAGCACCAGGAGGGGGATTATTCACTGAGTTTTAGAGACCTTTCGTATTCACAGTTTGTCCATTCTCTAGGTTTCCCGTACATGTTATAGCTGCAGTAATATTCCCTTCAACCTGGAGAGTTGGGACCCATGGAATGGGTGCCATGCATTATTGTTTTAAAGGGTCTGCATTTGCTCACCAAACTTACCAATCCTCTCAGTCCCATGTTTCCATCCTTATGCCACATCCAGCTGTCATTGCAGATAGGGTCATTGCAGGTTTCTTCAGAGACCCTGAAGGAATTGTAAAAAAATTACCTTTTTTTTTTGTTTTTCAAATTCCTTTTTATACTGGGTTTGAGCTGATTCTCGCTTCCATGTTTATGCCAGTCTAGACACAGTTGATTCCCTTACGGAGACATATCAATACATATGTTTTAAGATTCTTACTAGTCAGATATATTGCTCTGTGGGAAATATGGTGATTTGTGACCTTTTCACTGAGGAAGGTGTAGGTATTTTCTATTCCATAATTGGTTTTTGGAACGGTGCCTGTGCTTATATCAAACTCTGGTTTTATGCATCACCCCACCTCTCTTTTCCCCTTAAGCAGGCATAATCGTGTTTTCTAAATGTGTGGCTCTGTTCTCTTTCCTAACTCAGTTCATGTCTAGCCATGTTTACAGGATCTTCATAAGTGATATCTTATGATAAGTTTCTTTTTCTGTGTGACTTATTTCACTTAGAATTATCGTACCTGAATCCACTCATTTTGTTGCTACTGGTCTTATGACATTGATTTCATGGCTGAGTGATATTCCATTGTATGTAAATAACATAAATTTTTGAACCGTTTTTATCTTTCCTTGGATATTTAAGGTGTACCCAATTTGAGGTTCTTGTAAGCAGTGCAGCCCTAAATTTTGGAATGACTCTGTCTTATTGATTTTCTTTTTTCCCAAGGTATATTCCCTAGACTGGAAGTGCCCTTGGCTCTGTAGCTCTGCTGTTTACTTGGTTTAGGGAACACAATGCACACCTCCAGAGAGGCAGTTGGCAATTTACATCCCGCACATCAGCATAACAATGCTCCCTGTTTTCCAGGGCCTGTCTTGCCTTTCTGGATTTTACCCATTTTGTGGATGTCCCTTTTGACAGGTGGGAAGTGATACTTCTTTGTAGTGCAGATTTGCATTGCCCGCTTGCTTGCTTGGCCAAAAAGGGCGTATGCATTTTCTCCTGAATATATTCAGGAGAAAACGCATATACCCTTTTTGGCCAAGTGCATCATTGTCGAAGTTGTGCCCCTCTTCCTGTGCTTTAAAGGCGATTCCAACGTACCTCTTGAATTCTGTTTCCTGCTATTCTGCCGCGCTTTCAAGTCCGCCTCGTTGCCTTCCCTCAACAGATTTTTGGACGATAGTTGTCCTTTATTACTCTGCCTGTTTGTGAATTGCTTTGCCCCTGAGCTCAATTATTTAACTCGTTTTTTGTGAGCTGAACGCAAGTCCAATATTTTGGTTCAGGACCTATACTGGTTCCCAGTGGGTGGCTGAGATTTTACTTAATTCTTCTTCCTCCAGGAAATAAGAGTGACATGTGCGCGTCCAAATGCCTAACAGCTACTCTTTCATTGGTTCTCCCTCTTCCCTTTCATCCTCTGCCTAATTGGCAACCAGTTCGAACCAGGAGGTTAAAGGTGCAGTCTCTGCAACCTGGGAGATTGATAGTAAAGCAGTTGGAAAGTCAAACCAGAGCACCAGCAGAGGGACTATTTGTTGAGTTTTAGAGACCTTTCATGTTCACAGTGTGTCCATTCTCTAGGTTTCCCATACATGTTATAGCTGTAGTAATATTCCCTTCACTCTGGAGAGTTGGGACCCATGGAAGGGGGGCCATGCATTATTGCTTTAAAGGGTCTGCATTTGCTCACCCAATCTCACCAATCCTCTCAGTCCCAAGTGTCCAGCCTTATGCCAAATCCAGCTGTCATTGTAGATAGGGTCATTCCAGGTTTCGTCAGAGACCATGAAGTAATTGTAAAGAATTTCCTGTTTTTTTTGTGTGTCTGAAATTCCTTTTTATAATGGGTTTGAGATGATTCTCACTGCCATGTTTATGCCAGTCTAGACACAGTTGATTCCGTCATGGAGACATTTCAATAAATAGGTTATAAGCTTCTTACTAGTCAGATATATTCCTCTGAGGGAAATATGGGGTTTTGAGTCCCTTTCACTGAGGAAGGTGTAGGTCTTGTCTATTCCGTATTTGATTTTTTGAACGGTACCTGTGCTTATATAAAACTCTGGGTTTTATGCATCACCCCACTTCTCCTTCCCCCTTAAGCAGGCATAAGAGTGTTTCTAAATGTGAGACTCTGTTCTCTTTCCTAACTCATTTCATGTGTAGCCATGTTTACAGAATCTCTAAAAGTGATATCTTACGATAACTTTCTTTTTCTGTGTGACTTATTTCACTTAGAATCATCGTACCTGAATCCACTCATTTTGCTGCTACATGTCTTATGGCATTGATTTCATGTCTGAGGGATATTTCATCGGACGTAAGTACCACAAATTTTTGTACCATTTTTATCTTTCCTGGGATAATTAAGGTGAATCCAAGATGAGGGTCCTGTAAGCAGTGCACCCCTAAATATCGGGGTGGCTGTGTCTTATTGATTTTCAGTTTTCCCAAGGTATCTTATGTAGACTGAATGTGCCCTGGGCTCTGTAGCTCTGTTTTTTTACTTGTTTTAGGGAACACAATGCACTCCTCCAGAGAGGCAGTTGGCAATTTACATCCCGCCCATCAGCATAACAAGGCTCCCTGTTCTCCAGTGCCTGTCTTGCCTGTCTGGTTTTTACACATTTTGTGGATATCCCTTTTGGCTGGTGGAAAGTGATAGTTCTTTGTAATGCAGATTTGCATTGCCCGCTTGCTTGCTTGGCCGAAAAGGGCATATGCGTTTTCTCCTGAATATATTCACGTGAGAGCCCACATGCCCTTTATGACCATTTCCATTATTTTTGAAGTTGTGATGATTTTCCTGTGTTTAAAGGTGATTCCAATGTACCTCTTGAAATCTGTTTCATGCCACTCTGCCTCATTTTCACTTCCGCCTCGTGGCTTTCCCTCAGCAGATTTTTGGAAGAGAGTAGTCCTTTATAACTCTGCAGGTTAGTGAATTGCTGTGGCCCTGAGTTCCATTTTTCAACTCGCGTTTTTGTGAGCTGACCGCAAATCCACAGTTTTGCTTCTGAACCTATACTGGTTCTGGGGGGGGCAGGCTGAGTCTTTGGTTAATTCCTCTTCGTGACGGGAAATTAGAGTGAAATGTGGCCGTCCAAATGCCTACAGCTACTCTCTCATTGGTTCTCTCTCTTCCCTTATATCCTCTGCACAATTTGCCAGCTGTTCGAACCAGGAGGTTATAGGGCCTGACTCTCCAAGTTGGGAGATTGATAGTAAAGCAGTTGGAATGTCAAACTGGAGCACAAGGAGAGAAAAAAGTAGTAGAGTTTTAGAAACCTTTCACCATCAGATGGTTTCCATTCTCTAGGTTCCCATACATGTTATAACTGTAGTGATATTCCCTTCTACTTGGAGAGTTGGGAACCATGGAATGCGTGGCAGGCATTATTGCTTTAAAGGGTCTGCATTTTTTCACCCAATCTCACCAAACCTCTCAGTCACAAGTGACCAGCGTTATGCCACATCCAGCTGTCATTGTAGATAGGGTCATTCCAGGTTTCATCAGAACCCCTGAAGGTATTGTGTAAGAATTTTACTGTTTTTATGTTTTGTTTTGAAATTCATTTTTATAGTGGGTTTGAGCTTATTCTCACTGCCATGTTTATGTCTTTCTAGACACACTTAGTTCCCTTACGGAGACATATCAATACATAGGTTTTAAGATTCTTACTAGTCAGATATATTTCTCTGCGGGGAATAAGGATGTTGAGTTCCGTTCACTGAGGAAGGAGTAGGGCTTGTCTCTTCTGTTTTAGGATTATGGAACGGTACCTGTGCTAATATCAAACTTTTTTTGTGCATCTCCCCACCTGTCTTTCCCCTTAAGCAAGCGTTAGAGTTTTTTCTATATCTGAGACTCTGTTCTCTTCCCTAATTCAGTTCATATGTAGCCATGTTTACATTCCCTTCATAAGTGATATCTTATGTCAGAATGCACCATGGCCTTGTCATAATAAGGCTCCATGGCCCCTGTCATCACAATGCTCCATGCCCTGGTTATCACAATGCTCCATGTCCCTTGTCATCACAATTCTCCACGTCCTTGTCATCACAATGCTACATGACAATTCTCATCAAAATATTACATGCTCTTGTCATCACAATTCTCCATGCCCTTGAAATTGCAATGCTCCATGCACTTGTCATCACAATGCTCAATGCCCTTGTCATCAGATTGCTCCATGACACCTGTCATCACAATGCTCCCTGACACCTGTCATCACAATGCTTCATGCCCCTTGTCATTACAGTGCTCCATGATGCTCGACACCACAATTACCCAAGGTCTTCTCATCACAATGCTCCACAGTTTTGCCATCACCATGCTCCATGCCTTGTCATCTCAAAGCTCAATGTCCCTTGTCCTCAGAATTCTCCACGACCTTGTCATTACAATGCTCCATGGCACTTCACATCAAAATGTTATATGCTCTTTTCATCACAATACTCAATGCACTTGTCATCGCAATGCTCCATGACCCCTGTCATAGGAAGCTCCATGCGCTGTTCATCACAATCTTTCATGACCTGGATATTAAAATGATCAATGGCCCTTGATATCACAATGCTCCATGCCCTTGTCATCACAATGCTCCTTTAATTTGTCACAGCAATCCTCCATGACACTTGGCATCACAATGCTCCATGATATTGTCATCAAACTGGAACATGTCATATTTCATCACAATGTTCCCTGACAACTTTCTTCACAATAATCCATGACCTTGTCATCACAGTGCTCCATGCCCTTGTCATCACAATGTGCCATGGCCACTCTTATCACAATAATGCATGAAACTTGTCAGACCAATGCTCCATGCCACTTTTCATCACAATGCTCCATGAACGCTGTCATCACAATGCACCATGCCCATCATCATAATGCTTCATGCTATTGTCATCACAATGAAATCAAAATGCTCCATGACCTCTGTCCTCACAATGCTGCCAACCCTTGTGATCACAATGTTCCATAACACTTGTAATCACAATGCCCCATGACGCTGGTCAGCACAATTATCCATGGTCTTCTCATCACAATGCACCATGATTTTGTCATCACAATGTTCAATACACTTGTCATCACAATGCTCTCTGACTATTGCCCTCAGTATGCACCTTGAACTCTTTCATGACAAGGCTCTTTGCCTATTTCATCACAATGATCCATGCCCTTTTCATCACAATGCTCCAAGACACCTGTGATCACAATGCTCCTTGCACTTGTCATCACAAAGCTCCATGACGCATGTCATCAGAATGCTCCATGGTCTTCTTATCATAATTTTCCATGCCCTTGTCATCACAATGCTCCAATACCCCTGTAATCACAATGTTCCCTACGCCTTTTCATCAGAATGCTCCATGAGAATTGTCATCACAAGGTTCCATGGTCTTCACATAACAGTGCTCCAGGACATTGTCATCACAGTGCTCCATTCCCTTGTCATCACAATGGGCCATTACATATGTCATCACAATGCTCCCTGACATATGTCTTCACAATACTGCTAGACCTGGTCATCAAAATGTTCCATGCCCTTGTCATCACAATACGCCATTCAAACTGTCATCACAATAGTCCATGAAACTTATTAGACCAATGCTCCATGCCCTTGACATCAAAATGCTCCATGCCCATGTTATCAAAATGCTCCATGACCCCTGTCATCACAATGTTCCATGACTCCAGTCATCACAATATTTCATGACGTTTCTCATCACAATGATCCATGCCCTCATCATCAACAGACTCTGTGACCTTTTTAACCACAATGCTCCATGAACTTTTCATCACAATGCTCTTTGACCCTTGTCATCAATGTGCTCTATGCCTTTCTCAGCACAATGCTCCATAACACTTGTCATCACAATGCTCCATGAGCTTGTCAGCACAATGCTCCATGACACATGTCATCACAATGCGCCATGCACCTGTCATCACAGTGCTCCAAAATCTTGTCATCATAATGCTCCATAAAACTTGTCATCACAATGCTCCATGCACTTCTCAACAAAATGCTCTCTCACCACTGATATCACAATGATACATCACTATTCGTCACAATACTACCTCACCCCTGTCATCACAATATTCCATGACTCCTGTCATCACAATGCTACATGCAATTATCATCACAATGTTCAATGACGACTGACATCACAATGTTCCATAACCCATATCATCAAAATGCTCCATGACCCTTTTCATCAAAATGCTCCATGACCACTTACATCACAATGTTCCATAACCCCTGTCATCAAAATGCTCCATGGCATTTTTCATCAAAATGCTCCATGACCCCTGCCATCACGGTGTTCCATGTCCTTGTCATCACAAAGCTCCCTGACCCTTCTCATCAAAATGCTCCAAGAACGTTGACATAACAATGTTCCATAACACCTGTCATCATAATGTTCCATGACACTTTTCATCAAATAGCTCCATGACCCTGTCATCAGAATGCTCCCTGCCCTTCTCATCACAATGCACAATGCCCTTGCCATCAAAATGTTCCATGACCTTTGTCATCACAAATATCCATGACCCTTGGCATCACAATGCTCCATGTCATTGTCATCACAATGCTCCATGAACGCTCTCATCACATTGCGCCATGCCCTTGTCTTCACAAAGCTCCATGACACATGTCATTAGAATGCTCCATGGCCTTCTCATCACAATGCTCCATGCCCTTGCCATAACAATGCTCCATTACACCAGTCATAACAATGCTCCATGAACCCTGCCATCACGATGTTCCCTGGCCTTGTCATCACAAAGCTCCATGACACTTTTCATCACAATGCTCCAAGAACCCTGTAATCACAATGCTCTATGCCCCTTTTCATCTCAATGATCCATGAACACTGTCATCACAGTGCACCTTGCCCATCATCATAAGGCTTCAGGCTATTGTCATCATAATGAAATCAAAATTATCCATGACCACTGTCATTATAATGCCCCAAACACTTGTGATCACAATGTTCCATAACACTTGTCATCACAACAACCTGTGATGCGCATCATAACAATTATCCATGGTCTTCTCATCACAATGCTCCATGACCTTTGTCATCACAATTCTCAATACAGTTGTCATCACAATGCTCCCTGACACTAGTCGTCAGTATGCTCCTTGAAACCTGTCATGACAAGGCTCCATGCCATTTTCATCACAAGGCCCCATGCCGTTTTCATCACAATGCTGCATGCCATTGTCATCAAAATACTCCACAATCTTGTCATCAGAATGCTCCATGACCCTTGTCATCACAATTCTCCATGCACTTGTCAGCAAAATGCTCCCTGACCCTTGTCATCACAATGCTCCAAGCCATTGTCATCACAATGCTCCATTACCTTTCTCATCAGAATCCTCCATGACACTTGGTATCACAATGCTGCATGCCATTGTCATCACAATGGGCCACTACCTATGTCATCACAATGCTCCCTGACACCTCTCTTCACAATACTGCATGACCTGGTCATCACAATGCTCCATGTCCTTGTCATCACAATGCGCCATTCCAACTGTCATCACAATAATCCATGAAACATATTAGACCAATGTTCCATGCCCTTGTCATCACAATGCTCCATGCTCTTGTTATCAGAATTCTCCATGAACCCTGTCATCACAATGCTCCGTGACTCCAGTCATCACAATGCTTCATGACCTTTGTCATCACACTGGTCCATGCCCTCGTCATCAACAGTTTATGTGACCATTTTAACCACAATGCTCCATGAACTTTTCATCACAATGCTCTTTGACCCCTGTCATCACAATGCTCCTTGCGCTTGTCAGCACAAATGTCCATGACCCATGTCATCACAATGCACCATACGCTTGTCATCACAGTGCTCCACAATCTTCTCATCACAATGCTCCTTAAAATTTGTCATCACAATGCTCCATGCACTTCTCATCAAAATGCTCTCTCACCAATGATATCACAATGCTACATCACTATTTGTCACAATACTCCCTCACCCCTGTCATCACAATGTTCCATGACTCCTGTCATCACAATGCTACATGCACTTATCATCACAATGTTCGATGACCCCTGACATCACAATGTTCCATAACACCTGTCATCAAAAGGTTCCATGACCCTTTTCATCAAATTGCTCCATGACCCTGTCATCACAATGCTCCAAGAACCCTGTAATCACAATGCTCTATGCCCCTTTTTATCTCAATGATCCATGAACACTGTCATCACAATGCACCATGCCCATCATCATAATGCTTCATGCTATTGTCATCACAATGAAATCAAAATGCTCCATGACCTCTGTCATAACAATGCTCCAAACCCTTGTGATCACAATATTCCCTATCACTTGTCATCACAATGCCCCATGAAGCTCGTCATCACAATTATCAATGGTCTTCTCATCACAATGCTCCATGACTTTTGTCATCACAATGCTCAATACACTTGTCATCAAAATGCTCCCTGACACTTGTTGTCTGTATGCTCCTTGAACCCTGTCATGACAAGGCTCCATGCCTTTTTCATCACAATGATCCATGGTCTTTTCATTACAATGGTCCAAGACCCATGTAATCACAATGCTCCATGCCCTTGTCATCACAAACTCAAGGACGAATTCCATCAGAATGCTCCTTGGATTTCTCCTTACAATGCTCCATGCACTTGTCATCACAAAGTTCCAAGACCCCTGTAATCACAATGCTCCATGCCCCTTTTCATCACTATGCTCCATGAGACTTGTCATCACAAGGCTCCATGGTTTTGTCATCACAATGCTTCAGGACCTTGTCATCACAATGCTTCTCGACATTGTCTTAAAAATTTTCAATGGCCCTTGTCATCATAATGCTCCAAGCCCTAATCATCACAAAGCTCCATTATATTTGTCATCACAATTCTCCATTACATTTGGCATCACAATGCTCCATGCCATTGTCATCGAAATGGACCATGACATATGTCATCACAATGCTCCCTGACACCTGTCTTCACAATACTCCATGACCTTCTCATCACAATGCACCATGCCCTTGTCATCACAATGCACCATGCCCACTGTCATCACAATAATCCATGAAAATTGTCAGACTAATGCTCCATGCCCCTATCATCACAATGCTCCATGCCCTTGTCATCACAATGCTCCAGGAACCATGTCATCTCAATGCTCCGTGACTCCAGTTATCACAATGTTTCATAAAGTTTGTCATCACAATGGACCATGCCTGTGTCATCTCAAGGCTCTGTGACCTTTGTAACCACAATGCTCTATGAACTTTTCATCACAATTCTCTGTGATCATTGTCATCACAATGCTCCATGTCGTTGTAAGAACAGTGCTCCATGACCATTGTCATTACAATGTTCCACGTGCATTTCATCACAACGGTCCACAAGTTTGTCATTGCAATGCTACATAAACTTTGTAATCAAAATGGTCCATGCACTTCTCATCAAAATGCTCTCTCACCAGAGATATCACAATGTTCCATCACTAGTCATCACAATACTCCCACACCCCTGGTATCACAAAGTTCCATTACCCTATCATCACAATGCTATATCACTTTATCATCACAATGTTCCATGACCCCTGACATCATAATGTTCCATAACCCCTGTCATCAAAATGCTCCATGACCCTTTTCATCCCAAAGCTCCAAGACCCCTGACATCACAATGTTCTATAACCCCTGCCATCAAAATGTTCCATTACACTTTTTATCAAATTGCTCCATGTCCCGTTCATAAAAATGCTCCCTGCCTTTCTCTTCACAATGCACCATGCCCTTGTCATCAAAATGCTCCATGACTTGTCTTCACAAAGCTCCATGACCCATGGCATCACAGTGCTCCATGTCATTGGCATCACAATGCTCCATGAACCCTCTGATCACATTGCTCCATGCCCTTGTCATCCCAAAGCTCCATGACACTTCTCATCACAATGCTCGATGCCCTTCTTATCACAATGCTCCATGCCCTTGTCATTACAATCCTGAATGACCCATGTATCACAGTGTTCCGTACCCTTGTCATCACAGTGCTCCATGCCCACTCTCATCACAATAATCCATGAAACATTTCAGACAAATGTTCCATACCCTTCTCATCAAAATGCTCCATAACCCCTGTCATAACAATGCACCATGACCCTTGCCATAACAATGTTCCACGGCCTAGTCATCACAAGGTTCCATGACACTGGTCATCACAATGCTCAAGACTCCTGAAATCACAATGCTCCATGACCTTGTCATCACAAAGCTCCATGACGAATGTCATCAGAATGTTCCATGGCCATCTCATCACAGTGCTCCATGCCCATGTCATCACAATGCTCCAAGACCCATGTAATCACAATGCTCCATGCTCCTTTTCATCTCAATGCTCCATGAACCCTGTCATCACAATACACCATGCCCATCATCATAATGCTTCAGGCTATTGTCATCACAATAAAATCAATATTCTCCATGACCTCTGTCATCATAATGCTCCAAACCCTTGTGATCACAATGTTCCATAACACTTATCATCACAACACCCCATGACGCTCATCATCACAATTATCCATGGTCTTCTCATCAGAATGCTCCATGATCTTTGTCATCACAATGCTCAATACACTTGTCATCACAATGCTCCCTGACACTTGTCGTCAGTATGCTCCTTGAACCCTGTCATGACAAGGCTCCATGCCTTTTTCTTTACAATAATCCATGCCCTTTTCATCACAATGCTCCAAGATCCCTGTAATCACAATGCTCCGTGCCCTTGTCATCAAAAAGCTCCATGACGCATATCATCAGAATGCTTCATGGCCTTCTCATCACAATGCTCCATGCCCTTGTCATCACAATGCTCCAAGACCCCTGTAATCACAATGCTCCATGCCCCTTTCAATCAGAATGCTCCATGAGACTTGTCATCACAATTCTCCATGGTCTTCTCATCATAATGCTCCAGAACCTTGTCATCACCATGCTCCATTCCCTTGTCATCACAATGCTCCATGACACCTGTCATCACAATAATCCATGAACATTTTCAGCCCAACGCTCCACGACCTACTCATCACAATGCTCCATGGCCAATATCATCACAATGCTCAATACAATTGACATCACAATGTTCCCTGACACTTGTCGTCAGTATGCTCCTTGAACCATGTAATGACAAGGCTCCATGACTTTTTCAACACAATAATCCATGCCCTTTTCATCACAATGCTCCAAGATCCCTGTAATCACAATGCTCCATGCCCCTTTGCATCAGAATGCTCCATGAGACTTGTCATCACAAGTCACCATGGTAATCTCATCACAATGCTCCAGGACCTTGTCATCACCATGCTCCATTCCCTTGTCATCACAATGCTCCATGACCCCTGTCATCACAATAGTCCATGAACATTTTCAGGCCAATGCTCCACGACCTACTCATCACAATTTTCCATGGCCAATATCATCACAATGCTCCATGACCCCTGTCATCACAACACTCCATGAACATTTTCAGCCCAGTGCTCCATGACCCTTGTCATCACAATGATCCATGCCCTTGTCATCCCAAAGCTCCATGACCCCTGTATTCACAATGATCCGTGACACTTGTCATCACAGTGCTCCATGACACATGTCATCACAATGCTCCATGCTTTTGTCAGCAAAATGCTACATGACCTTGTCATTACAATGCTTTATGCGCTTGTCATCACAATATTCCATTTCCATTGTCATCACAATCCTCCATGAAACTTGGGATCACATTGCGTCATTCCTTTGTCATCACAATGCTCCATGCTCCTTGAAATCAAAATGATCCATGACCTCTGTCATCACAGTGCTCCAAACCCTTGTGATCACAGTGTCCCATAACACTTGTCATCACAACGCACCATGATGCCTGTCATCACAATATTCCATGCCCTTTTCATCACAATGCTCCATGATCTTTGTCATCACAATTCTCAATACACTTGTCATTACAATGCTTCCTGACACTTGTCATCACAATGCTCCATGAACCCTGTCATCACAATGCTCCGTGACTCCAGTCATCACAATGCTCCATGACCTTTTCATCATAATGGTCCATGCCCTCATCATCAACAGTCTCTGTGAACTTTTTAACCACAATGCTCCATGAACATTTCATCACAATGCTCTTTAACACTTGTCATCACAAAGCTCCTTGCCTTTCTCAGCACAATGCTCCATGCCCTTGTCATCACAATGCTCCATGAACCATGTCATCACAATGCTCCTTGACTCCAGTCATCACAGTTCTTCATAACATTTGTCATCACAATCGTCGATGCCCGCGTCATCACAAGGCTCTGTTACCTTTGTAACCACAATGCTCCATGAACATTTCATCACAATGCTCCGTGACCCTTGTCATCAAAATGCTCCATGCCTTTGTCCGAAAAATGCTCCATGACCCTTGTCATCACAATGTGCCACACGCTTTGCATCCCAACGGTCCACAAATTTGTCATCACAATGCTCCCTAAACCTTGTAATCACAATGCTCCATTACCCCTGTCATAACAATGCTCCATGAACCCTGCCATCACAATGTTCCACGGCATTATCATCACAAGGCTCCATGACCCTTGTCATCACAATGCTCCAAGACCCCATAATCACAATGCTCAATGCCCTTGTCATCACAAAGCTCCATCACACATGTCATCAGAATGTTCCATGGCCTTCTCATCAAAATGCTCCATGCCCTTGTCATCACAATGCTACCACACCCCTGTAATCACAATGCTCCAGGCCCCTTTTCATCTCAATGCTCCATGAACCCTGTCATCACAATGCATCATTCCCATCATCATAATGCTTCTGGCTATTGTCAGCACAATGTAATCAAAATTCTCTATGACCTATGTCATCACAATGCTCCATGACCCCTGTCATCACAATACTCCATGAACATTTTCAGCCCAATGCTCCATGACCCTTGTCATCACAATGATCCATGCCCTTTTCATCCCAATGCGCCATGACCCGTGTATTCACAATGCTCCTTGACACTTGTCTTCACAGTGCTCAATGACACCTGTCATAACAATGCTCCATGCCTTTGTCAGCAAAATGCTACATGACCCTGTAATTACAATGCTCTATGCGCTTGTCATCACAATACTCCATTTCAATTGTCATCACAATCCTCCATGAACCTTGGGATCACATTGCTTCATGCCCTTGTCATCACAATGCTCCATGCTCCTTGAAATCAAAATGATCCATGACCTCTGTCATCGCAATACTCCAAACCCTTGTGATAACAATGTTCCATAACACTTGTCATCACAACACTACATAATGCCTGTAATCACAATAGTCCATGCCCTTTTCATCAAAATGCACCATGACCTTTGTCATCACAATTCACAATACACTTGTCATCACAGTGCTCCATGACACTTGTCATCAGAATGCTCCTTAAACACTGTCACGAATGGTTCCATGACTTTTTCATCACAATGCCCCATGCCGTTTTCATCAAAATATTCCATGTCATTGTCATCAAAATACCCCAAAGCTTGTCATCAGAATGCTACATGACTCTTGTCATCATAATTCTCTATGCACTTGTCTGCAAAATGCCCCCTGACACTTGTCATCACAATGTTCCAAGCCATTGTCATCACAATGCTCCATTACTTTTGTCATCAGAATCCTCCATGACACTTGGCATCACAATGTCCCATGCCATTGTCATCACAAGGGTCCATTACATATGTCATCACAATGTGCCCTGACACCTCTCTTCACAATACTGCATGACCTGGTCATCACAATGCTCCATGCCCTTTTCATCACAAATCGCCATTCCAACTCTCATCGTAATAATTCATGAAACTTATTAGACCAATATTCCATGCCCTTGTCATCACAATGCTCCATGCCCTTGTTATCACAATGCTCCATGACCCCTGTCATCAGTATGCTCCGTGACTCCAGTCATCACAATTCTTCATGTCCTTTGTCATCACAATGGTCAATGCCCTCTTCATCAACAGTCTCTGTGACCATTTTAACCACAATGCTCCGTGAACTTTTCATCACAATGCGCTTTGACCCTTGTCATCACAATGCTCTATGCCTTTCTCAGCACAATGCTCCATGACCCTTGGCATCACAATGCTCCATGTGTTTGTCAGCACAATGCTCCACGACACATGTCATCACAATGCACCATGTGCTTGTCATCACATTGCTCCACAACTTGTCATCACAGTGCTCCATAAACATTGTCATCATAATACTCCCTGCACTTCTCATCAAAATGCTCTCTCACCACTGATATCACAATGCTACATCACTATTCGTCACAATACTCCCTCACCCCTGTCATCACAATGTTCCATGACTCCTGTCATCACAATGCTACATGCACTTATCATCACAATCTTCGATGACCCCCGACATCAGAATGTTCCATAACACCTATCATCAAAATGTTCCATGACACTTTTCATCCAATTGCTCCATGACCCTGTCATCACAGTTCTCCCAGCCCTTCTCATCACAATGCACAACGCCCTTGCCATCAAAATGCTCCATGACTTTTATCATCACAAAGATCCATGAGCCTTGGCATCACAATGCTCCGTGTCATTGTCATCACAATGCTCCATGCACGCTCTCATCACATTGCTCCATGCCCTTGTCTTCACAAAGCTCCATGACCCATGTCATCAGAATGCTCCATGGCCTTCTCATCACAATGCGCCATGCCCTGGCCATCACAAATATCCATTACACCTGTCATAACAATGCTCCATGACCCTGCCATCACGATGTTCCATGGCCTTGTCATCACAAGGCTCCATGACCCTTCTCATCACAACACTCCTAGAACCCTGTAATCACAAAGCTTCATGCCCTTGTCATCACAAAGCTCCATGACACATGCCATCAGAATGCTCCTTGGTCTTCTCCTCACAATGTTCCATGCCCTTGTCATCACAATGTTCCAAGACCCATGTAATCACAATGCTCCATGCCCCTTTTCATCAGTATGCTCCATGAGACTTGTCATCACAAGGCTCCATAGATTTGTTATCACAATGCTCCAGGACCTTGTCATCACAATGCTTCACAACCTTGTCATGAAAATTCTCAATGGCCCTTGTCATCATAATGCTCCAAGCCCTAGTCATCACAATGCTCCATTATATTTGTCATCACAGTCCTCCATTATATTCGGCATCACAATGATCCATGCCATTGTCATCACAATGGACCATGACATATATCCTCACAATGCTCACTGACAACTTTCTTCACAATACTCCATGACCTTCTCATCACAGTGCTCCATGCCCTTGTCATCACAATGCACCATGCCCACTGTCATCACAATAATCTGTGAAATTTGTTAGACGAATGCTCCATTCTCCTGTCATAAAAATGCTCCATGCCCTTGTCATTACATTGCTCCATGACCCCTGTCATCACAATGCTCCGTGACTCCAGTCATCACAATGCTTCATAACTTTTGTCATCACAATGATCCATGACAGCGTCATCACAAGGCTCTGTGACCTTTGTAACCACAATGCTCTATGAACATTTCATCACAATTCTCTGTGACCCTTGTCATGACAATGCTCCATGTCTTTGTCAGAACTATGCTCCATGACCATTGTCATCACAATGTGCCACGCGCATTTCATCACAACGGTCCACAACCTTGTCATTGCAAGGCTCCATAAACGTTGTAATCACAATGGTCCATGCACTTCTCATCAAAATGCTCTCTCACCAGAGATATCACAATGTTCCATCACTAGTCATCACAATACTCCCTCACCCCTGTAATAACAAGGTTTCATGACCCTGTCATCACAATGCTACATCCCCTTATCATCACCATGTTCCATGACCCCTGACATCACCATGTTCCATAACCCCAGTCATCAAAATGCTCCATGACCATTGTCAACACAATTCTCCCTGCACTTGCCTGCACAATGCTCCGTGACCCTTGTAATCACAATGATCCAAGCCATTGTCATCACAATGCTCCATTACCTTTGTCATCAGAATCCTCCAAGACGCTTGTCATCGCAGTGCTCCATGACACCTGTCATCACAATGCTCCATGGCTTTGTCATCACAATGCTCAATACACTTGTCATCAAAATGCTCCCTGACACTTGTTGTCTGTATTCTCCTTGAACCCTGTCATGACAAGGCTCCATGCCTTTTTCATCACAATGATCCATGCCCTTTTCATGACAATGCTCCAAGACCAATGTAATCACAATGCTCCATGCACTTGTCATCAAAAAACTCCATGACACATGTCATCAGAATGCTCCATGGCATTCTCATCAAAATGCTCCATGCCCTAGTCATCACAGTGCTCCAAGACCCCTGAAATCACAATGCTCCAGGCCCCTTTTCATCAGAATGCTCCATGAGACTTGTCATCACAACTCTTCATGGTCTACTCATAACAGTGCTCCAGGACCTTGTCATCCCCATGCTCCATTCCCTTGTCATCACAATGCTCCATGACCACTGTCATCACAACACTCCATGACACCTGACAACACAATGATCCGGGACTCTTGTCATCACAATGCTCCATTGCCTAGTCATCACAATGCTCCATGACCCGTGTCATCACAATAGTCCATGAACATTTTCAGCCAAGTGCTCCATGACACTTGTCATCCCAATGACCCATGCCCTTGTCATCCCAATGCTCCATGACACCTGTATTCACAATGCTCCGTGACGCTTGTCATCACAGTGCTCCATGACACATGTCATCACAATGCTCCATGCCTTTGTCAGCAAAATGCTATATGACCTTGTCATTATAATGCTCTATGCGCTTGTCATCTCAATAATCCATTCCCATTGTCATCACAATCCTCCATGAACCTTGGGATCACATTACTTCATGCCATTGTCATCACAATGTTCCATGCTCCTTGAAATCAAAATGATCCATGACTTCTGTCATCACAATGCACCAAACACTTGTGATCACATTGTTCCATAACACTTGTCATCACAACGCTCCATGATGCCAGTCATCACAATAATCCATGCCCTTTTCATCACAATGCTCCATGACTTTTGTCATCACAATGCTCAATACACTTGTCATCACAATGCTCCCTGACACTTGTCATCAGAATGCTCCTTGAACCCTGTCAGGAAAAGGCTCCATGCCTTTTTCATCACAATGACCCATGCCGTTTTCATCAAAATGCTCCATGTCATTGTCATCAAAATACTCCACAAGCTTGTCATCAGAAAGCTCCATGACCCTTGTCATCACAATTCTCCATGCACTTTTCAGCACAATGCTCCCTGACCCTTGTCATCACAATGCTCTAAGCCATTGTCATCAAAATGCTCCATTACCTTTGTCATCAGAATCCTACATGACACTTGGCATCACAATGCTCCATGCCATTGTCATCACAAGGGCCATTACATATGTCATCACCATGCTCCCTGACACCAGTATTCACAATACTGCATGACCTGGTCATCACAATGCTCCATGCCCTTGTCATCACAATGTGCCATTCCAACTGTCATCGCAATAATCCATGCAACTTATTAGAACAATGTTCCATGCCCTTGTCATCACAATGCTCCATGCCCTTGTTATCACAATGCTCCATGACCCCTGTCATCACCATGCTCCGTGACTCCAGTCATCACAATAGTTCATGACATTTGTCATCACAATGGTCCATGCCCTCGTCATCAACAGTCTCTGTGAGCTAATTAACCACAATGCTCCATGAACTTTTCTTCCCAATGCTCTCTGACATTTGTCATCACTATGCTCCATGACTTGTCATCACAAAGCTCCATGACCCTTGGCATCACAATGCTCCATGTCATTTTCATCGCAATGCTCCATGAACCTTCTCATCACCTTGCTCCATGCCCTTGTCATCACAAAGCTCCATGACACTTTTCATCACAATGCTCGATTCCCTTCTCAAAACAATGCTCCATGCCCTTGTCATTACAATCCTGCATGACCCATGTATCACAGTGTTCTGTGCCCTTGTCATCACAATGCTCCATACCAACTCTCATCACAATAATTCATGAAACATTTCAGACCAATGTTCCATGCCCTTCTCATCAAAATGCTCCATTACCCCTGTCATAAAAATGCACCATGACCCTTGCCATCACAATGTTCCACGGCCTAGTCATCACAAGGTTCCATAACCCTTGTCATCACAATGCTCCATGTGCCTGTCAGCACAGTGCTCTATGACACATGTCATCACAATGCACCTTGTGCTTGTCATCACAGTGCTCCACAATCTTGTCATCACAATGCTCCTTAAAATTTGGCATAACAATGCTCCATGTACTTCTCATCAAAATGCTCTCTCACCACTGATATCACAATGCTACATCACTATTTGTCACAATACTCGCTCACCACTGTCATCACAATTTTCCATGACTCCTGTCATCACAATGCTACATGCACTTATCATCACAATGTTCGATGACCACTGACATCGCAATGTTCCATAACAACTGTTATCAAAATGTTCCATGACACTTTTCACCAAATTGCTCCATGACCCTGTCATCAGAATGCTCCCTGCCCTTCTCATCACCATGCACAACGCCCTTGCCATCAAAATGCTCTATGACCTTTGTCATCACAAAGATCCATGACCCTTGGCATCACAATGCTCCATGTCATTGTCATCACAATGCTCCATGAACGCGCTCATCACATTGCTCCATGCCCATGTCTTCACAAAACTCCATGACACATGTCATCAGAATGCTTCATGGTCTTCTCATCACAATGCTCCATGCCCTTGCCATCACAATGCTCCATTACCCCAGTAATAACAATTCTCCATGACCTCTGCCATCACGATGTTCCATGGCCTTGTCATCACAAAGCTGATTGACCCTTCTCATCACAAGGCTCCAAGAACACTGTAATCACAATGCTCTATGCCCCTTTTCATCTCAATGATCCATGAACCCTGTCATCACAATTCACCATGCCCATCATCATAATGCTTCATGCTATTGTCATCACAATGAAATCAAAATGCTCCATGACCTCTCTCATAACAATGCTCCAAACCCTTGTGATCACAATATTCCATAACACTTGTCATCACAATGCCCCATGACTCGTGTCATCACAATTATCAATGGTCTTCTCATCACAATGCTCCATGACCATTGTCATCACAATGCTCAATACACTTGTCATCAAAATGCTCCCTGACACTTGTTGTCTGTATGCTCCTTGAACCCTGTCATGACAAGGCCTCATGCCTTTTTCAGCACAATGGTCCATGCCCTTTTCATCACAATGCTCCAAGACCCATGTAATCACAATGCTCAATGCCCTTGTCATCACAAAGCTCAATGACGCATGACATCAGAATGCTCCTTGGTTTTCGCCTCACAATGTTCCATGCCCTTGTCATCACCATGTTCCAAGACCCCTTTAATAACAATGCTCCATGCCCATTTTCATCAGTATGCTCCATGAGACTTGTCATCACAAGGCTCGATGGTTTTGTCATCACAATGCTCAAGGACCTTGTCATCACAATGCTTCTCGACCTTGTCAAGAAAATTTTCAGTGGCCCTTGTCATCATAATGCTCCATGCCCTATTCTTGACAATGCTCCATTATATTTGTCAAAACAATTCTCCATTACATTTGGCATCACAATGCTCCATGCCATTGTCATCGCAATGGACCATGACATATGTCATCACAATGCTCCCTGACATCTGTCTTCACAATAATCCATGACCTTCTCATCACAGTGCTCCATGCCCTTATCGTCACAATGCACCATGCCCACTGTCATCACAATAATCTATAAAACTTGTCAGAGCAATGCTCCATGCCCCTGTCATCACAATGCTCCATGTCCTTGTCATCAGAATGCTCCATGACCCCTGTCATCACAATGATCCGTGACTCCAGTCATCACAATGTTTCATAACGTTTGTCATCACAATGGTCTATGCCCGCGTCATCACAAGTCTCTGTGACCTTTGTAACCACAATGCTCCATAAATTTTCATCACAATTCTCTGTGACCCTTATCATCACAATGCTCCATGTCTTTGTCAGAACAATGCTCCATGACCATTGTCATCACAATGTGCCACACGCATTTCATCACAACGGTTCACAACTTTGTCATCGCAATGCTCCATTAACCTTGTAATCACAATGGTCCATGCACTTCTCATCAAAATGCTCTCTCACCAGAGATATCACAATGTACCATCACTAGTCATCACAATACTCCCTCACCCCTGTAATCACAATGTTCCATGACCCTGTCATCCCAATGCTACATCCGCTTATCATCACAATGTTCCATGACCCCTGCCATTACAATGTTCCATAACCCCTGTCATCAAAATTCTCCATGAACATTTCATCCCAAAGCTCCAAGACCCCTGATATCACAATGTTCCTTTACACTTTTCATCAAATTGCTGCATGACCCGGTCATCAGTATGCTTCCTGCCCTTCTCTTCATAATGCACCATGCCCTTGTCATCAAAATGCTCCATGACTTCTCATCACAAAGCTCCATGAAACTTGACATCACAATGCTCCATGTCATTGTCATCACAATGCTCCATGAATCTTCTCATCACATTTTTCCATGTCCTTGTCATCACAAAGCTCCATGACACTTGTCATCACAATGCTCGATGCCCTTCTCATCACAATGCTCCATGCCCTTGTCATTACAATCCTGAATGACCCATGTATCACAGTGTTCTGTGCCCTTGTCATCACAATGCTCCATGCCAACTCTCATGACAATAATCCATGAAATATTTCAGACCAATGTTCCATGCATTTCTCATCAAAATGCTCCATTACCCCTGTCATAACAATGCACCATGGCCCTTGCCATCACAATATTCCACGGCCTAGTCATCACAAGGTTCCATGACACTTGTCATCACAATGCTCAAGACCCCTGAAATCACAATGCTCCATGCCGTTGTCATCACAAAGCTCCATGATGCATGTCATCAGAATGTTCCAGGGCCTTCTCATCACAATGCTCCATGCCCTTGTCATAACAATGCTCCAAGACCATTGTACTCACAATGCTCCATGCCCCTTTTCATCTCAATGTTCCATGAACCCTGTCATCACAATGCACCATGCCCATCATCATAATGCTTCAGGCTATTATCATCACAATGAAATCAATATTCTCCATGACCTCTGTCATCATAATGCTCCAAACCCCTGTGATCACAATGTTCCATAACACTTATCATCACAACACCCCATGACGCTCATCATCACAATTATCCATGATCTTCTCATCACAGTGCTCCATGATCTTTGTCATCACAATGCTCAATACACTTGTCATAACAATGCTGCCTGACACTTGTCGTCGTATGTTCCTTGATCCATGTCATGACAAGGCTCCATGCCTTTTTCATAACAATGATCCATGCCTTTTTCATCACAATGCTCCAAGATCCCTGTAATCAAAATGCTCCATGCCCTTGTCATCACAAAACTCCATGACGCAAGTCATCAGAATGTTCCATGGCCTTCTCATCACAATGCTCCATGCCCTAGTCATCACCATGCTCCAAGACCCCTGTAATCACAATGCTCCATTCCACTTTTCATCAGAATGCTCCATGAGACTTGTCATCACAAGTCGCCATGGACTTCTCTTCACAATGCTCCAGGACATTGTCATAACCATGCTCCAATCCCTTATCATCACAATGCTCCATGACCACTGTCATCACAATAATCCATGAATATTTTCAGCCCAGTGCTCCACGACCTACTTATCACAATGCTCCATGGCCAATATCATCACAATGCTCCATGACCACTGTTAACACAACACTCCATGACACCTTACAACACAATGATCCGGGACTCTTGTCATCACAATGCTCCATTCCCTAGTCCTCACAAGGCTCCATGACAACTGTCATTACCACACTCCTTGAACATTTTCAGCCCAGTGCTCCATGACCCTTGTCATCACAGTGATCCATGCCCATGTCATCCCAAAGCTCCATGACCCCTGTATTCACAATGCTCCGTGATGCTTGTCATCACAGTGCTCCATGACACCTGTCATCACAATGTTCCATGCCTTTTTCAGCAAAATGCTACATGATCTTGTCATTACAATACTGTATGTGCTTGTCATCACAATACTCCATGAACCTTGGGATCACATTGCTTCATGCCGTTTTCATCACAATGCTCCATGCTCCTTGAAATCAAAATGATCCATTACATCTGTTATCACAATGCTCCAAACCCTTGTGATAACAATGTTCCATAACACTTGTCATCACAACGCTCCATGATGCCTGTCATCACAATACTCCATGCCCTTTTCATCCCAATGATCCATGACCTTTGTCATCACAATTCTCAATACACTTGTCATCACAATGCTCCCTGACACTTTTAATCAGAATGCTCCTTGAACCCTGTCACTAAAAGGCTCCATGCGATTTTCATCACAATACCCTAAGCCGATTTCATCACAATGCTCCATGCCGTTGTCATCAAAACACTCCACAAGATTGTCATCATAATGCTCCATTACCATTGTCATCACAGTTCTCCATGCACTTGTCAGCACAATGCTCCCTGACCGTTTTCATCACGATGCACCAAGCCATTGTCATCACAATGCTCCATTATCTTTGTCATTTGAATCCTCCATGACATTTGTCATCACAATGCTCCATGCCATTGTCATCACACTGGGCCATTACGTATATCATCACAATGCTCCCTGACACCAGTCTTCACAGTACTGCATGACCTGGTCATCACAGTGTTCCATGACATTGTCATCACAATGTGCCATTCCAACTGTCATCGCAATAATCAATGAAACTTATTAGACCAATGTTCCATGCCCTTGTCATCACAATGCTCCATGCCCTTGTTATCACAATGCTCCATGACCACTGTCATCACAATGATCCGTGACTCCAGTCATCACAATGCTTCATGACTTTTGTCATCACAATTGTCCATGCCCTCGTCATCAACAGTCTCTGTGACCTTTTTAACCACAATGCTCCATGAACTTTTCATCACAATGCTCTTTGACCCTTGTCATCACAATGCTCCATGTGCTTGTCAGCACAATGCTCCATGACACGTCATCACAATGCACCATACGCTTGTCATCACAGTGCTCTACAATCTTGTCATCACACTTCTCCATAAAATTTGTCATCACAATGCTCCATGCACTTCTCATCAAAATGCTCTCTCACCACTGATATCACAATGCTACATCACTATTTGTCACAATACTCCCTCACACCTGTCATCACAATGTTCCATGACTCCTGTCATCACAATGCTACATGCACTTATCATCACAATGTTCGATGACCCCTGACATCACAATGTTCCATAACAACTGTCATCAAAATGTTCCATGACACTTTTCATCAAATTGCTCCATGACCCTGTCATCACAATGCTCCCTGCCCTTCTCATCACAATGCACTACTCCCTTGCTATCAAAATTCTCCATGAGTTTTTTCATCACAAAGATCCATGACCTTTGGCCTCACAATGCTCCATGTCATTGTCATCACAATGCTCCCTGAACGCTCTCATCACATTGTTCCATTCCCTTGTCTTCACAAAGCTCCATGACACATGTCATCAGAATGCTCCATGGCCTTCTCATCAAAATGCTCCATGCCCTTGCCATCACAATGCTCCATTAGCCCTGTCATAACAATGCTCCATGACCCCTGCCATCACGATATTCCATGGCCTTGTCATCACAAGGCTCCATGACCCTTCTCATCACAATGCTCCAAGAACCCTGTAATCACAATGCTCTATGCCACTTTTCATCTCAATGATCCATGAACCCTGTCATCACAATGCACCATGCCCATCATCATAATGCTTCATGCTATTGTCATCACAATGAAATCAAAATGCTCCATGGCCTCTGTCATAACAATGCTCCAAACCCTTGTGATCACAATATTCCATATCACTTGTCATCATAATGCCCCATGATGCTCGTCATCACATTTATCAATGGTCTTCTCATCTCAATGCTGCACGACCTTTGTCATCACAGTGCTCAGTTCACTTGTCATCAAAATGCTCCCTGACACTTGTTGTCTGTATGCTGCTTGAATCCTGTCATGATAAGGCTCCATGCATTTTTCATCACAATAATCCATGTCCTTTTCATCACAATGCTCCAAGACACATATAATCTCAATGCTCCATGCTCTTGTCATCACAAAGCTCAATGACGCAGGCCATCAGAATGCTCCTTGGTCTTCTCCTCACAATGCTCCATGCCCTTGTCATCACAATGTTCCAAAACCCCTGTAATCACAAGGCTCCATGCCCTTGTCATCAAAAAACTCCATGACGCATGTCATCAGAATGCTTCATGGCCTTCTCATCACAATGCTCCATGCCCTAGTCATCACAATGCTCCAAGACCCCTGTAATCACAATGCTCCATGCCCCTTTTCATCAGAATGCTCGATGAGACTTGTCATCACAAGTCTCCATGGTCTTCTCATCACAATACTCCAGGACCTTGTAATCACGATGCTCCATTCCTTTGTCATCACAATGCTCCATGACCCCTTTCATCACAATAATCCATGAACATTTTCAGCCCAGTGCTCTACGACCTACTCATCACAATGCTCCATGGCCAATATAATCACAATGCTCCATGACCTCTGTCATCACAACATTCAATGACACCTGACAACACAATGATCCGGGACTCTTGTCATCACAATGCTCCATTCCCTAGTCATCACAATGCTCCATGACCCCTGTCATCACAACACACCATGAACATTTTCAGCCCAGTGCTCCATGACCCTTGTCATCACAATGATCCATGCCCTTGTCATCCCAATGCTCCATGACCTCTGTATTCACAATGTTCCGTGACGCTTGTCATCACAGTGCTCCATGACACCTGTCATCACAGTGCTTCATGCTTTGTCAGCAAAATGCTACATGACCTTGTTATTACAATGCTCTATGCGCTTGTCATCGCAATACTCCATTTCCATTGTCATCACAATCCTCCATGAACTTTGGGATCACATTGCTTCATGCCCTTGTCATCACAATGCGCCATTCCAACTGTCATCACAAAAATCTATGAAACTTATTAGAACAATGTTCCATGCCCTTGTCATCACAATGCTCCATGCCCTTGTTATCACAATGCTCCATGACCCCTGTCATCACAATGTGCCGTGACTCCAGTCATCACAATGCTTCATGACCTTTGTCATCACAATGGTCCATGCCCTCATCATGAACAGTCTCTGTGACCATTTTAACCAAAATGCTCCATGAACTTTTCATCACAATGCTCTTTGTCCCTTGTCATCACAATGCTCCATGCGCTTGTCAGCACAATGCTCCATGACACATGTCATCACAATGCACCTTGCGCTTGTCATCACAGTGCTCCACAATCTTGTCATCACAATGCTCAATAATATTTGTCATCAAAATGATCCATGCACTTCTCATCCAAATGCTCTCTCAGCACTGATATCACAATGCTACATCACTATTTGTCACAATACACCCTCACCCCTGTCATCACATTGTTCCATGACTCCTGTCATCACAATGCTACATGCACTTATCATTACAATGTTCGATGACCCATGGCATCACAATCTTCCAAAACACCTGTCATCAAAATGTTCCATGACACTTTTCCTCAAATTGCTCCATGACCCTGACATCAGAATGCTCCCTGCCCTTCTCATCACAATGCACAACACACTTGCCATCAAAATGCTCCATGACCTTTGTCATCACAAAGATCCATGACCCTTGGCATCACAATGCTCCATGTCATTGTCATCACAATGCTCCATGAACGCTCTCATCACATTGCTCCATTCCCTTCTCTTCACAAAGCTCCATGACACATGTCCTCAGAATGCTCCATGGCCTTCTCATCACAATGCTCCATGCCCTTGCCATCACAATTCTCCATTTCCCCTGTCATAACAATGCTTCATGAACCCTGCCATCACGATGTTCCATGGCCTTTTCATCACAAGGCTCCATGACCCTTCTCATCACATTGCTCCAAGAACACTGCAATCACAATGCTCTATGCCACTTTTCATCTCAATGATCCATGAACCCTGTCATCACAGTGCACCATGCCAATCATCATAATGCTTCATGCGATTGTCATAACAAAGAAATCAAAATGTTCCATCACCTCTGTCATAACAATGCTCCAAACCCTTGTGATCACAATATTCCATAACACTTGTCATCACAGTGCCCCATGACGCTCGTCATCAAAATTATCCATGGTCTTTTCATCACAATGCTCCATGACCTTCGTCATCACAATGCTCAATACACTTTTCATCAAAATGCTCCCTGACACTTGTTGTCTGTATGCTCCTTGAACCCTGTCATGACAAGTCTCCATGCTTTTTTCACCACAACGATCCATTCTCTTTTCATCACAATGCTCCAAGACCCATGTAATCACAATGCTCCATGCCCTTGTCATCACAAAGCTCAATGACGCATGCCATCAGAATGCTCCTTGGTCTTCTCCTCACAATGCTCCATGCCCTTGTCATCACCATGTTCCAAGACCCTGTAATCACAATGCTCCATGCCCGTTTTCATCAGTATGCTCCATGAGATTGGTCATCACAAGGCTCCATGGTTTTGTCATCACAATGCTCTAGGGCATTGTCATCAAAATGCTTCACAACCTTGTGATGAAAATTTTCAGTGGCCCTTGTCATCATAATGCTCCAAGCCCTAATCATCACAATGTTCTATTATATTTGTCATCACAATCCTCCATTCCATTTGGCATCACAATGCTCTATGCCATTGTCATCGCAATGGACCATGACATATGTCATCACAATGTTCCCTGACACCTGTCTTCACAGTACTCCATGACCTTCTCATCACAATGCTCCATGCACTTGTTATCACAATGCACCATGCCCACTGTCATCACAACAATCTATGAAATTTCTGAGAACAATGCTCCCTGCCCCTGTCATCACATTGCTCCATGCCCTTGTCATCAAACTGCTCCATGACCCCGGTCATCACAATGCTCCGTGACTTCAGTCATCACAGTGCTTCATAAAGTTTGTCATCACAATGGTCAATGCCCGCGTCATCACAAGGCTCTGTGACCTTTGTAAGCTCAGTGCTCCATGAACATTTCATCACAGTTCTCCGTGACACTTGTCATCACAATGCTCCATGTCTTTGTCAGAACAGTGCTCCATGACCATTGTCATCACAATGTGCCACGTCCATTTCCTCACAACGGTTCACAAATTTGTCATTGCAATGCTCCATAAACCTTGTAATCACAATGGTCCATGCACTTCTCATCAAAATGCTCTCTCACCAGGGACATCACAATGTTCCATCACTAGTCATCACAATACTCCCTCACCCCTGTAATCACAATGTTCCATGACACAGTCATCACAGTGCTACATCCCCTTAACATCACAATGTTCCATGACCACTGCCATCACAATGTCCCATTACGCCTGTCATCAAAATTCTCCATGACCCATTTCATCCCATAGCTCCAAGACCCCTGACATCACAATGTTCTATAAGCCCTGCCCTCAAAATATTCCATTACACTTTTTATCAAATTGCTGCATGACCCGGTCATCAAAATGCTCCCTGCCCTTCTCGTAACAATGCACCATGACTCTTGGCATCACAATGCTCCATGTCATTGTCATCACAATGTTCCTTGAAACCTCTCATCACACTGCTCCATGCCCTTGTCATCTCAAAGCTCCATGACATTTGTCATCACAATGCTCGATGCCCTTCTCATCACAATTCTCCATGCCCTTGTCATTACAATCCTGCATGACCCATGTATCACAGTGTTCCGTGCCCTTGTCATCACAATGCTCCATGCCCTCTCTCATCACAATAATCCATGAAACTTTTCAGACCAATGTTCCATATCTTTCTCATCACAATGCTCCTTTACCCCTGTCATGACAATGCACCATGACCCCTGCCATCACAATGTTCCACGGCCTTGTCATCACAAGGTTCCACGACACTTCTCATCACAATGCTGAAGACCCCTCAAATCATAATGCTCCATGCCCTTGTCATCACAAAGCTCCATGACGCATGTCATCAGAATGTTCTATGGCCTTCTCATCACAATGCTCCATGCCCTTGTCATCACAATGCTCCAAGACCCTTGTAATCACAATGATCCATGCCTCTTTTCATCTCAAAGCTCCATGAACCCTGTCATCAAAATTCACCATGCCCATCATCATAATGCTTCAAGCTATTGTCATCAGAGTGAAATCATTATTCAGCATGACCCATGTCATCATAATGCTCCAAACACTTGTGATCACAATGTTCCATAACACTTATCATCACAACACCCCATGACACTCATCATCACAATTATCCATGGTCTTCTTATCAAAATTCTCCATGATCTTTGTCATCACAATGCTCAATACACTTGTCATCACAGTGCTCCCTGACATTTGTCATCAGTATGCTCCTGGAACACTGTCATGACAAGGCTCCATGCCCTTGTCATCACAATGCCCCATGCTGTTTTCATCACAATGCTTCATGACCTTTGTCATCACAATGGTCCATGCCCTCACCATCAACAGTCTCTGTGACATTTTAACCACAGTGCTCAATGAACTTTTCATCAAAATGCTCTTTGACCCTTGTCATCACAATGCTCTATGCCTTTGTCAGCTCAATGCTCCATGCCCTCGTCATCACAATGCTCCATGACCCCTGTCATCACAATGCTCCGTGACTCCAGTCATCACAATGCTTCATAACATTTGTCATCACAATGGTCCATGCCCGCGTCATCACAAGGATCTGTTACATTTGGAACCACATTGATCCAAGCACTTTTCATCACAATGCTCTGTGACACTTGTCATCACAATGCTCCATGCCTTTGTCAGAAAAATGCTCAATGACACTTGTCTTCACACTGTGCCATGCACATTTCATCAGAAAGGTCTGAAAATGTGTCATTGCAATCCTCCATAAATAATGTAATAACAAAACTCCATGCCCTTCTCATCACAATGCTCCATTACACCGGTCATAACAATGCTCCATTACCCCTGTCATCACAATGTTCCAAGGCCTTGTCATCACAAGGCTCCATGACACTTGTCATCACAATGCTCCAAGACCTCTTTAATCAGAATGCTCCATGCCCTTGACATCACAAAGCTCCATGACACATGTCATCAGAATGTTCCATGGACTTCTCATCAAAATGCTCCATGCCCGTTTCATCACTGTGCTCCAAGACCCATGTGATCACAATGCTCCATGCCCCTTTTCATCACATTGCTCCTTGAACCCTGTCATCAAAATGCATCATGCCCATCATCATAGAGCTTCCGGCTATTGGCAGCACAATGAAATCAAAATTCTCCATGACCTCTGTCATCACAGTGCTTCATGACCCCTGTCATCATAATACTACAAGAACATTTTCAGCCCAATTCTCCATGACCCTTGTCATCACAATGATCCATGCCCTTGTCATCACAATGCTCCATGACCCCTGTATTCACAATGCTCCGTGACGCTTGTCATCACAGTGCTCCATGACACCTGTCATCACAATGCTCCATGCCTTTGTCAGCAAAATGCTACATGACCTTGTCATTAAAATGCTCTATGCGCTTGTCATCACAATACTCCATTACCATTGTCATCACAATCCTCCATGAAACTTGGGATCACTTTGCTTCATGCCCTTGTCATCACAATGCTCCATGCTCCTTGAAATAAAAATGATCCATGACCTCTGTCATCACAATGCTTCAAACCCTTGTGATCACAAAGTTCCAAAACACTTGTCATCACAACGCTCCATGATGCCTGTCATCACAATACTCCATGCACTTTTCATCACAATGCTCCATGACCTTTGTCATCACAATTCTCAATACACTTGTCATCACAATGCTCCCTGACACTTGTCATCAGAATGTTCCTGGAACCCTGTCACGAAAAGGCTATATGAGCCTTTTTCATCACAAAGCCCCATGCAATTTTCATCACAATGCTCCATGCCATTGTCATCAAAATACTCCACAAGCTTGTCATCAGAATGCTCCATGACCTTGTCATCACAATTCTCCATGCAGTTGTCAGCACAATGCTCCCTGACCCTTGTCATCACAATGATCCAAGTCATTGTCATCACAATGCTCCATTACCTTTGTCATCAGAATCCTCCATGACAATTGGCATCACAATGCTCCATGCCATTATCATCACAATGGGCCATTACATATGTCATCACAATGCTCCCTGACACCTCTCTTCACAATACTGCATGACCTGGTCATCACAATGCTCCATGCCCTTGTCATCACAATGCTCCATTCCCACTGTCATCACAATAATCCCTGAAACTTATTAGAGCAATGCTCCATGCGCTTGTCATCACAATGCTCCATGACCCCTGTCATCACAATGCTCCATGACTCCAGTCATCACACTGCTTCATAACGTTTGTAATCAGAACGGTCCATGCCCGCCTCAACACAAGGCTCTGTGACATTTGTAACCACAATGCTCCATGAACATTTCATCACAATGCTCCGTGAACCTTGTCATCACAGTGCTCCATGTCTTTGTCAGAACAATGCTCCATGACCCTTGTCATCACAATGTGCCATGTGTTTTTCATCACAATGATCCACAACCTTGCCATCGCTATGATCCATAAACCTTGTAATCACAATGCTCCATGCACTTCTCATTCAAATGCTCTCTCACATGAGATACCACAATGTTCCATCACTAGTCATCACAATCCTCCCTCACCCCTGTTATCACAATGTTCCATGACCCCTGTCATTCACAATGCTACATCCCCTTATCAGCACAATGTTCCATGAACCCTGACATCACAATGTTCCATAACCCCTGTCATCAAAATGCTCCATCACCCTTTTCATCGCAAAGCTCCATGACCCCTGGCATCACAATGTTCTATAACCCCTGTCATCAAAATGTTCCACTACAATTTTCATCAAATTGCTGCATGACCATGTCATCAAAATGCTCCCTGCCCTTCTCAACACAATGCACCACACACTTGTCATCAAAATGCTCCATGACCTTTGTCATCACAAAGCTCCATGGCCCTTGGCATCACAATGCTCCATGACATTGTCACCACAATGCTCCATGAACCCTCTCATCACATTGCTCCATGCCCTTGTCATCACAAAGATCCATGACACTTGTCATCACAATGCTCGATGCCCTTCTCATCACAATGCTCCATGCCCTTGTCATTACAATCCCCCATGACCCATGTATCACAGTGTACCGGGCCCTTCTCATCACAATGCTCCATGTACACTCTCATCACAATAATCCATGGAACATTTCAGACCAATGTTCAATGCCCTTCTTATCACAATGATCCATTACCTCTGTCATAACAATGCTCCATGATACCTGCCATCACAATGTTCCACAGCCTTGTCATCACAAAGCTCCATGACCCTTGTCATCACAATGCTCCAAGACCCCTGTAATCACAAAGCTACATGCCCTTGTCATCACAAAGCTCCATGATGCATGCCATCAGAATGTTCCATGGCCTTCTCCTCAAAATGCTCCATGCCCTTGTCATCACAATGCTCCAAGACCCCTGTAATCACAATGCTCCATGCCCCTTTTCATCAGAATGCTCCATGAGACTTGTCATCACAAGTCTCCATGGTCATCTCATCACAATGCTCCAGGACATTCTCATCACCATGCTCCATTCCCTTGTCATCAGAATGCTCCATGACCCATGTCATCACAATACTCCATGAATATTTTCAGCAATATGCTACATGATCTTCTCATCACAATGCTCTATGACCAATATCATCACAATGCTCCATGACCACTGTCATCACAACACTCCATGACACCTGACAACACAATGACCCGGGACTCTTGTCATCACAATGCTCCAAGACCCCTGTAATCACAATGCTCCATGACCCCTGTCATCACAATACTCCATAAACGTTTTCAGCCCAATGCTCCATGACAATTGTCATCACAATGATCCATGCCCTTGTCATCCCAATGCTCCATGACCCTTGTATTCACAGTGCTCTGTGACGCTTGTCATCACAGTGCTCCATGACACCTGTCATCACAATGCTCCATGCCTTTGTCAGTAAAATGCTACAGGACCTTGTCATTAAAATGCTCTATGCGCTTTTCGTCACAATACTCCATTACCATTGTCATCACAATCCTCCAAGAACCTTGGGATCACAATGCTTCATGCCCTAGTCATCACAATGCTCCATGCTCCTTGAAATCAAAATGATCCATGACCACTGTCATCGCAATTCTCCAAACCCTTGTGATCACAATGATCCATAACACTTGTCATCATAACGCTCCATGATGCCTGTCATCACAATGCTCCATGCCCTTGTTATCACAATGTTCCAAGACCCGTGTAATCAGAATGCTCCATGCCCCTTTTCATCAGTATGCTCCATGAGACCTGTCATCACAAGGCTCCATGGTTTTCTCATCACAATGCTCCAGGACTTTGTCATCACAATGCTTCACGACATTGTCATGAAAATTCTCAATGGCCCTTGTCATCATAATGCTCCAAGCCCTAGTCATCACAATGCTCCATTATATTTGTCATCACAATCCTCCATTACATTTGGCATCACAATGCTCCATGCCATTGTCATCGCAATGGAACATGACATATGTCATCACAATGCTCCCTGACACCTGTCTTCACAATACTCCATGCCCTTGTCATCACAATGCTCCATGGCCTTGTCATCACAGTGCACCATATCCACTGTCATCACAATAATCTATGAAACTAGTCAGACCAATGCTCCATGCCCCTGTCATCACAATGCTCCATGCCCTTGTCATCAGAATGCTCCATGAACCCTGTCATCACAATACTCCGTGACTCCAGTCATCACAATGCTTCATAACGTTTGTCATCACAACGGTCCATGCCTGCGTCATCACAAGGCTCTCTGACCTTTGTTACCACAATGCTCCATGAAATTTTCATCACAATGCTCCGTGACACTTGTCATCACAATGCTCCATATCTTTGTCAGAACAATGCTCCATGACCCTTGTCATCACAATGTGCCATGCACTTTTCATCACAATGATCCACAACCTTGTCATCGCTATGCTCCAAAAACCTTGTAATCACAATGCTCCATGCACTTCTCATCCAAATGCTCTCTCACATGAGATATCACAATGTTCCATCACTAGTCATCACAATCCTCCCTCACCCCTGTTATCACAATGTTCCATGACCCCTGTCATTCACAATGCTACATCCCCTTATCAGCACAATGTTCCATGACCCCTGACATCACAATATTCCATAACCCCTGTCATCAAAATGCTCCATCACCCTTTTCTTCCTAAAGCTCCATGACCCCTGGCATCACAATGTTCTATAACCCCTTTCATCAAAATGTTCCATTACACTTTTCATCAAATTACTGCATGAACCTGTCATCAAAATGCTCCCTGACCTTCTCATCACAATGCACCACACCCTTGTCATCAAAATGCTCCATGACCTTTGTCATCACAAATCACCATGACCCTTGACAACACAATGCTCCATGTCATTGTCATCACAATGTTCCATTACCCTCTCATCACATTGCTCCATGCCCTTGTCATCACACATCTCCATGACACTTGTCATCACAATGCTCGATGCCCTTCTCATCACAATGCTCCATGCCCTTGTCATTACAATCGCCCTTGACCCATGTATCACCGTGTACGGTGCCCTTGTCATCACAATTCTCCATGCCCACTCTCATCACAGTAATCCATGAAACATTTCAGACCAATGCTCAATGCCCTTCTCATCACAATGCTCCATTACCTCTATCATAACAATGCTCCATGACCCCTGCCATCACAATGTTCCACGGCCTTGCCATCACAAGGCTCCATGACCCTTGTCATCACAATGCTCCAAGATCACTCTAATCACAATGCTCCATGCCCTTGTCATCACAAAGCTCCATGACGCATGTCATCAGAATGTTTCATGGCCTTCTCCTCACAGTGCTCCATGCCCTTGTCATCACAATGCTCCAAGACCCCAGTAATCACAATGCTCCATGCCCCTTTTCATCAGAATGCTCCATGAGAATTGTCATCACAAGTCTCCATGGTCTTCTCATCACAATGCTCCAGGACCTTGTCATCACCACGCTCCTTTCCCTTGTCATCACAATCCTCCATGACCCCTGTCATCACAATACTCCATGAACATTTTCAGCCCAATGCTCCATGACCTTCTCATCACAAAGCTCCATGACAAATATCATCACAATGCTCCAAGACCCCTGTAATCACAATGCTCCATGACCCCTGTCATCACAATACTCCAGGAACATTTTCAGCCCAATTCTCCATGACCCTTGTCATCACAATGATCCATGCCCTTGTCATCCCAATGCTCCATGACCCCTGTATTCACAAGGCTCCGTGACGCTTGTCATCACAGTGCTCCATGACACCTGTCATCACAATGCTCCATGCCTTTGCCAGCAAAATGCTACATGACCTTGCCATTACAATGCTCTATGCGTTTGTCATCACAATACTCCATTACCATTGTCATCACAATCCTCGATGAACCTTGGGATCACATTGCTTCATGCCCTTGTCATCACAATTCTCCATGCTCCTTGAAATCAAAATGATCCATGACCTCTGTCATCACAATGCTTCAAACCCTTGTGATCACAATGTTCCATAACACTTGTCATCACAACGCTCCATGATGCCTGTCACCACAATCCTCCATGCCCTTTTCATCACAATGCTCCATGACCTTTGTCATCACAATTCTCAATACACTTGTCATCACAATGCTCCCTGACACTTGTCATCAGAATGCTCCTTGAACCCTGTCACGAAAAGGCTCCATGTCTTTTTCATCACAAAGCCCCATGCAATTTTCATCACAATGCTCCATGCCATTGTCATCAAAATACTCCACAAGCTTGTCATCAGAATGCTCCATGACCCTTGTCATCACAATTCTCCATGCACTTGTCAGCACAATGCTCCCTGACCCTTGTCATCACAATGCTCCAAGCCATTGTCATCACAATGCTCCATTACCTTTGTCATCAGAATCCTCCATGACAATTGGCATCACAATGCTCCATGCCATTGTCATCACAATGGGCCATTACATATGTCATCACAATGCTCCCTGACACTTCTCTTCACAATACTGCATGACCTGGTCATCACAATGCTCCATGCCCTTGTCATCACAATGCTCCATTCCCACTGTCATCACAATAATCCCTGAAACTTATTAGAGCAATGCTCCATGCGCTTGTCATCACAATGCTCCATGACCCATGTCATCACAATGCTCCGTGACTCCAGTCATCACAATGCTTCATAACGTTTGTCATCAGAACGGTCCATGCCCGCCTCAACACAAGGCTCTGTGACATTTGTAACCACAATGCTCCATGAACATTTCATCACAATGCTCCGTGAACCTTGTCATCACAGTGCTCCATGTCTTTGTCAGAACAATGCTCCATGACCCTTGTCATCACAATGTGCCATGTGTTTTTCATCACAATGATCCACAACCTTGCCATCGCTATGATCCATAAACCTTGTAATCACAATGCTCCATGCACTTCTCATTCAAATGCTCTCTCACATGAGATACCACAATGTTCCATCACTAGTCATCACAATCCTCCCTCACCCCTGTTATCACAATGTTCCATGACCCCTGTCATTCACAATGCTACATCCCCTTATCAGCACAATGTTCCATGAACCCTGACATCACAATGTTCCATAACCCCTGTCATCAAAATGCTCCATCACCCTTTTCATCGCAAAGCTCCATGACCCCTGGCATCACAATGTTCTATAACCCCTGTCATCAAAATGTTCCACTACAATTTTCATCAAATTGCTGCATGACCATGTCATCAAAATGCTCCCTGCCCTTCTCAACACAATGCACCACACCCTTGTCATCAAAATGCTCCATGACCTTTGTCATCACAAAGCTCCATGGCCCTTGGCATCACAATGCTCCATGACATTGTCACCACAATGCTCCATGAACCCTCTCATCACATTGCTCCATGCCCTTGTCATCACAAAGATCCATGACATTTGTCATCACAATGCTCGATGCCCTTCTCATCACAATGCTCCATGCCCTTGTCATTACAATCCCCCATGACCCATGTATCACAGTGTACCGGGCCCTTCTCATCACAATGCTCCATGTACACTCTCATCACAATAATCCATGGAACATTTCAGACCAATGTTCAATGCCCTTCTTATCACAATGATCCATTACCTCTGTCATAACAATGCTCCATGATACCTGCCATCACAATGTTCCACAGCCTTGTCATCACAAGGCTCCATGACCCTTGTCATCACAATGCTCCAAGACCCCTGTAATCACAAAGCTACATGCCCTTGTCATCACAAAGCTCCATGATGCATGCCATCAGAATGTTCCATGGACTTCTCCTCAAAATGCTCCATGCCCTTGTCATCACAATGCTCCAAGACCCCTGTAATCACAATGCTCCATGCCCCTTTTCATCAGAATGCTCCATGAGACTTGTCATCACAAGTCTCCATGGTCATCTCATCACAATGCTCCAGGACATTCTCATCACCATGCTCCATTCCCTTGTCATCAGAATGCTCCATGACCCATGTCATCACAATACTCCATGATTATTTTCAGCAATATGCTACATGATCTTCTCATCACAATGCTCTATGACCAATATCATCACAATGCTCCATGACCACTGTCATCACAACACTCCATGACACCTGACAACACAATGACCCGGGACTCTTGTCATCACAATGCTCCAAGACCCCTGTAATCACAATGCTCCATGACCCCTGTCATCACAATACTCCATGAACGTTTTCAGCCCAGTGCTCCATGACAATTGTCATCACAATGATCCATGCCCTTGTCATCCCAATGCTCCATGACCCTTGTATTCACAGTGCTCTGTGACGCTTGTCATCACAGTGCTCCATGACACCTGTCATCACAATGCTCCATGCCTTTGTCAGTAAAATGCTACAGGACCTTGTCATTAAAATGCTCTATGCGCTTTTCGTCACAATACTCCATTACCATTGTCATCACAATCCTCCAAGAACCTTGGGATCACAGTGCTTCATGCCCTAGTCATCACAATGCTCCATGCTCCTTGAAATCAAAATGATCCATGACCTCTGTCATCGCAATGCTCCAAAACCTTGTGATCACAATGATCCATAACACTTGTCATCATAACGCTCCATGATGCCTGTCATCACAATACTCCATGCCTTTGTCATCACAATGCTCCATGCCCTTGTTATCACAATGTTCCAAGACCCGTGTAATCAGAGTGCTCCATGCCCCTTTTCATCAGTATGCTCCATGAGACCTGTCATCACAAGGCTCCATGGTTTTCTCATCACAATGCTCCAGGACTTTGTCATCACAATGCTTCACGACATTGTCATGAAAATTCACAATGGCCCTTGTCATCATAATGCTCCAAGCCCTAGTCATCACTATGCTCCTTTATATTTGTCATCACAATCCTCCATTACATTTGGCATCACAATGCTCCATGCCATTGTCATCGCAATGGACCATGACATATGTCATCACAATGCTCCCTGACACCTGTCTTCACAATACTCCATGCCCTTGTCATCACAATGCTCCATGGCCTTGTCATCACAGTGCACCATATCCACTGTCATCACAATAATCTATGAAACTAGTCAGACCAATGCTCCATGCCCCTGTCATCACAATGCTCCATGCCCTTGTCATCAGAATGCTCCATGAACCCTGTCATCACAATACTCCGTGACTCCAGTCATCACAATGCTTCATAACGTTTGTCATCACAACGGTCCATGCCCGCGTCATCACAAGGCTCTGTGACCTTTGTAACCACAATGCTCCATGAACTTTTCATCACAATGCTCCGTGACACTTGTCATCACAATGCTCCATGTCTTTGTCAGAACAATGCTCCATGACCCTTGTCATCACAATGTGCCATGCGATTTTCATCACAATGATCCACAACCTTGTCATCACTATGCTCCAAAAACCTTGTAATCACAATGCTCCATGCACTTCTCATCCAAATGCTCTCTCACATGAGATATCACAATGTTCCATCACTAGTCATCACAATCCTCCCTCACCCCTGTTATCACAATGTTCCATGACCCCTGTCATTCACAATGCTACATCCCCTTATCAGCACAATGTTCCATGACCCCTGACATCACAATGTTCCATAACCCCTGTCATCAAAATGCTCCATCACCCTTTTCATCCTAAAGCTCCATGACCCCTCGCATCACAATGTTCTATAACCCCTTTCATCAAAATGTTCCATTACACTTTTCATCAAATTACTGCATGAACCTTTCATCAAAATGCTCCCTCCCTTTCTCATCACAATGCACCATGCCCTTGACATCAAAATGCTCCATGACTTTTCATCACAAACTCCATGACCCTTGGCATCACAATGTTCCATGTCATTGTCATCACAATGCTCCATGAACCCTCTTATCACATTGCTCCATGCCCTTGTCATCACAAAGCTCCCTGATACTTGTCATAACAATGCTCGATGCACTTCTCATCACAATGCTCCATGCCTTTGTCATTACAACCCTGCATGACCCATGTATCACAGTGCTCCGGGCCCTTGTCATCACAATGCTCCATGCCCACTCTCATCACAATAATCCATGAAATATTTCAGACAAATGTTCCATGCCCTTCTCATCAAAATCCTCCATTAACACTGTAATAACAATGCACCATGACCCTTGCCATCAAAATGTTCCACGGCCTAGTCATCACAAGGTTCCATGACACTTGTCATCACAATGATTAAGACCCCTGAAATCACAATGCTCCATGACCTTGTCATCACAAAGCTCCATGACACATGTCATCAGATGGTTTCATGGCCTTTTCATCACAATGATCCATGCCCATGTCATCACAAAGCTCCCTGATACTTGTCATCACAATGATTGATGCCCTTCTCATCACAATGCTCCATGCCTTTGTCATTACAATCCTGTATGACCCATGTATCACAGTGCTCCGGGCCCTTGTCATCACAATGCTCCATGCCCACTCTCATCACAATAATCCATGAAATATTTCAGACAAATGTTCCATGCCCTTCTCATCAAAATCTTGCATTACCCCTGTCATTAAAATGCACCATGACCTTTGCCATCAAAATGTTCCACGGCCTAGTCATCACAAGGTTCCATGACACTTGTCATCACAATGTTTAAGACCACTGAAATCACAATGCGCCATGCCCTTGTCATCACAAAGCTCCATGACGCATGTCATCAGAATGTTCCATGGCCTTTTCATCACAATGCTCCATGCACTTGTCATCACAATGTTACAAGACCCTTTTAATCACAATGCTCCATGCCCCTTTTCATCTCAATGCTCCATGAAACCTGTCATCACAATTCACCATGCCCATTATCATAATGCTTCAGGCTATTGTAATCACAATGAAATCAATATTCTCCATGAACTCTGTCATCATAATGCTCCAAACCCTTGTGATCACTATGTTCCATAATACTTATCATCACAACACCCCATGATGCTCATCATCACAATTATCCATGATCTTCTCATCACAATGCTCCATGTCCTACTCATCACAATGTTCCATGGCCAATATCATCACAAATCTCCATGACCACTGTCATGAAAACACTCCATGACACCTGACAACACAATGATCTGGGACTCTTGTCATCACAATGCTCCATTCCCTAGTCTTCACAATGCTTCATGACCCCTGTCACCACAACACTCCATGAAATTTTTCAGCCCAGTGCTCCATGACCCTTGTCATTACAATGCTCCATGACCCCTGTATTCACAATGCTCCGTGACTCTTGTCATCACAGTGCTCCATGACACATGTCATCACAATGCTCTATGTCTTTGTCAGCAAAATGCTACATGACATTGTCATTACAATGCTCTATGCGCTTCTCATCACAATACTCCATTTCCATTGTCATCACAATCCTCCATGAACCTTGGGATCACATTGCTTCATACCCCTGTCATCAAAATGCTCCCTGCTCCTTGAAATCAAAATGATCCATGACGTCAGTCATCACAATGCTGCAAACCCTTGTGATCACAATGTTCCATAACACTAGTCATCACAATGCTCCATGATGCCTGTCATCACAATATTCCATGCCCTTTTCATCCCAATGCTCCATGACATTTGTCATCACAATTATCAATACACTTGTCATCACAAAGCTCCCTGACACTTGTCATCAGAATGCTACTTGAACCCTGTCACGAAAAGGCTCCATGCCTCTTTCATCACAATGACCCATTCCATTTTCATTTCAATGCTCCATGCCATTGTCATCAAAATACTCCCCAAGCTTGTCATCAGAATGCTCCATGACCTTTGTCATCACAGTACTACATGCACTTGTCAGCACAATGTTCCCTGACCCTTGTCATCACAGTGCTCCACGCCATTGTCATCACAATGCTCCATTACCTTTGTCATCAGAATCTTCCATGACACATGGCATCACAATGCTCCATGCCATTGTCATCACATTGGGCCATTACATATGTCATCACAATGCTCGCTGACACCAGTCTTCACAATACTGCATGACCTTGTCATCACAATGATCCATGCCCTTGTCATCACAATGCGAAATTCCAACTGTCATCACAATAATCCATGAAACTTATTAGACCAATGTTCCATGCCCTTGTCATCACAATGCTCCATGCCCTTGTCATCACAAAACTCCATGACGTATGTCATCAGAATTCTCCATGGCCTTCTCATCACATTGCTCCATGCCCTAGTCATCATATTGCTCCAAGAACACTGTAATCACAATGCTCCATGCCCCTTTTAATCACAATGCTCCATGAGATTTGTCATCAAAAGTCTCCATGGACTTTTCATCACAGTGCTCCAGGACCTTGTCATCATCATGCTCCATTCCCTTGTCATCATAATGCTCCATGACCACTGTCATCACAACACTCCATGACACCTGACAACACAGTGATCCTTGGCACTTGTCATCACAATTCTCCATTCCCTAGTCATCACAATGCTGCATGACCCGTGTCATCACAACACTCCATGAACATTTTCAGCCCAGGGCTCCATGACCCTTGTCATCACAATATTCCATGCCCTTGTCATCCCAATGGTCGATGACCCCTATATTCACAAAGCTCCGTGACGCTTGTCATCACAGTGCTCCATGACACATGTCATCACAATGTTCCATGCAATTGTCATCAAAATACTCCACAAGCTTGTCATCAGAATGCTCCATGACCCTTGTCATCACATTTCTCCATGCATTGTCAGCACAATGCTCCATGACCATTTTCATCACAATGCTCTAAGCCATTGTCATCACAATGCTCCATTACATTTGTCATCAGAATCCTCCATGACACTTGGCATCACAATACTCCATTTCCATTGTCATCACAATCCTCCATGAAACATGGGATCACATTGTTTCATGCCCTTGTCATCACAATGCTCCATGCTCTTTGAAATCAATATGATCCATGACCTCTCTCATCACAATGCTCCAAACCCTTGTGATCAGAGTGTTCCATAACACTTGTCATCACAACGCTCCATGATGCCTGTCGTCACAATACTCCATGCCCTTTTCATCACAATGCTCTATGACCTTTGTCATCACTATTCTCAATACACTTGTCATCACAATGCTCCCTGACACTTGTCATCAGAATGCTCCTTGAACCCTGTCACGAAAAGGCTCCATGCCGTTTTCATCACAATGTCCCATGCCGTTTTCATCACAATGCTCCATGCCATTGTCAACAAAATACTCCACAAGCTTGTCATCAGAATGCTCTATGACCCTTGTCATCACATATCTCCATGCACTTGTCAGCACAATGCTCCCTGACACTTGTCATAACAAAGTTGCAAGCCATTGTCATCACAATGATCCATGACATTTGGCATCACAATGCTCCATGCCATTGTCATCGCAATGGGCCATTACATATGTCATCCCAATGCTCCCGGACACCTGTCTTCACAATACTGCATGACCTGGTCATCACAATGCTCCATGCCCTTGTCATCACAATGCGCCATTCCAACTGTCATCGTAATAATCCATGAAACTTATTAGACCAATGTTCCATGCCCCTCTCATCACAATGCTCCATGTCCTTGTTATTACAATGCTCCATGACCCCGGTCATCACCATGCTCCGTGATTCCAGTCATCTCAATGCTTCATAACGTTTGTCATCATAATGGTCCATGCCCGCATCATCACAAGGCTCTCTGACATTTTTAACCACAATGCTCCATGAACTTTTCATCACAATGCTCTTTGACACTTGCATCACAATGCTCCATGCGCTTGTCATCACAGTGCTCCACAATATGGTCATCACAATGCTCCATAAAATTTGTCATCACAATGCTCCTTGCACATCTCATCAAAATGCTCTCTCCCCACTGATATCACAATGCTACATCACTATTTCTCACAATACTCCCTCACCCCTGTCATCACAATGTTCCATGATTCCTCTCATCACAATGCTACATGCACTTATCATCACAATGTTCGATGACCCCTGACATCACAGTTTTCCATAACAACTGTCATCAAAATGTTCCATGACACTTTTCATCAAATTGCTCCATGACCCTGTCATCACAATGCTCTCTGCCCTTCTCATCACAATGCACAACGCCCTTGCTATCAAATGCTCCATGACCTTTTTCATCAAAAATATCCAAGACACTTGGCATCACAATGCTCCATGTCATTGTCATCAAAATGGTCCATGAACACTCATCACATTGTTCCATGCCCTTGTCTTCACAAAGCTCCATGACGCATGTCATCACAATGCTCCATGGCCTTCTCATCACGATGCTCCACGACCTTGCCATCACAATGCTCCATTACAACTTTCATAACAATGCTCCATGACCCCGGCCATCACGATGTTCCATGGCCTTGTCATCACAAAGCTCCATGACCCTTCTCATCACAATGCTACAAGAACCCTGTAATCACAATGCTCTATGCCCCTTTTCGTCTCAATGATCCATGAACCCTATCATCACAATGCACCATGCCCATCATCATAATGCTTCATGCTATTGTCATCACAATGAAATCAAAATGCTCCATGACCTCTGTCATAACAATGCTCCAAACACTTGTGATCACAATATTCCATATCACTTGTCATCACAATGCCCCATGACACTCGTCATCACAATTATCCATGGTCTTCTCATCACAAGGCTCCATGACGTTTGTCATCACAATGCTCAATACACTTGTTATCAAAATGCTCCCTGACACTTGTTGTCTGTATGCTGCTTGAATCCTGTCATGACAAGGCTCCATGCTTTTTTCATCTCAATGTTCCATGCACTTTTCATCACAATGCTCCAAAACCCATGTAATCACAGTGCTCCATGCCCTTGTCATCACAAAGCACAATGATGCATTCCATCAGAATGCTCCTTGGTCTTCTCCTCACAATGCTCCATGCCCTTGTCATCACAATGTTCCAAGACCCCTGTAATCACAATACTCCATGCCCCTTTTCATCAGTATGCTCCAAGAGACTTGTCATCACAAGGCTCCATGGTTTTGTCAACAAATGCTCCAGGAATTTTTCATCACAATGCTTCACGACCTTGTCATGAAAATTTTCAATGGCCCTTATCATCATAATGCTCCAAGCCGTAACCATCACAATGCTCCATTATATTTGTGATCACAATCCTCCATTACATTCGGCATCACAGTGCTCCATGCCATTGTCATCGCAGTGGACTATGACATATGTCATCACAATGCTCCCTGACACCACTCTTCACAATACTCCATGACCTTCTCATCACAATGCTCCATGCCCTTGTCATCACAATGCACCATGCCCACTGTCATCACAATAATCTATGAAACTTGTCAGACCAATGCTATATTCCCCTGTCAACACAATGCTCCATGCCCTTGTCATCACATTGTTCATTGACCCCTGTCATCACAATGATCCGTGACTCCAGTCATCTCAGTGCTTCATAACGTTTGTCATCAAAATGGTCCATGCCCACGTCATCACAAGGCTCTGTGACCTTTGTAACCACAATGCTCCATGAAGTTTTCATCACAATTCTCTGTGACACTTGTCATCACAATGCTCCATGTCTTTGTCAGAACAATGCTCCATGACCATTGTCATCACAATGTGCCACGCGCATTTCCTCACAACGTTTCACAACTTTGTCATTGCAATGCTCCATAAATCTTGTAATCACAATGGTCCATGCTCTTCTCATCAAAATGCTCTCTCACAAGTGATATCACAATGTTCCATCACTAGTCATCACAATACGCCCTCACCCCTGTAATCACAATGTTCCATGACCCTGTCATCACAATGCTACATCCCTTTATCATCACAATGTACCATGACCCCTGACATCACAATGTGCCATAACACCTGTCATCAAAATGCTCCATGACACTTTTCATCCCAAAGCTCCAAGACCCCTGACATCACAATGTTCTATAACCCCTGCCATCAAAATATTCCATTACACTTTTTATCAAATTGCTGCATGACCCCGTCATCAAAATTCTCCCTGCCCTTCTCATCACAATGCACCAAGCCCTTGTCATCAAAATGCTCCATGACTTGTCATCACAAAGCTCCATGACCCTTGGCATCACAATGCTCAATGACATTGTCCTCACAATGCTCCATGAACCCTCTCATCACATTGCTCCATGCCCTTGTCATCACAAAGCTCCATGACACTTGTCATCACAATACTCGATGCCCTTCTCATCACAATGTTCCATGCCCTTTTCATTACAGTCCTGCATGACACATGTATCACAGTGTTCCGTGCACTTGTCATCACAATGCTCCATGACCACTCTCCTCACAATAATCCATGAAACATTTCAGACCAATATTCCATACCCTTCTCATCACAATGCTCCATTACCCCGTCATAACAATGCACCATGACCACCACCATCACAATGTTCCACGGCCTAATCATCACAAGATTCCATGACACTTCTCATCACAATGCTCAACACCCCTGAAATCACAATGCTCCATTCCCTTGTCATCACATAGCTCCATGACGCATGTCATCAGAATGTTCCATGACCTTCTCATGACAATGCTCCATGCCCTTGTCATCACAATGCTCCAAGACCCTTGTAATCACAATGCTCCTTGCCGCTTTTCATCTCAATGCTCCATGAACCCTGTAATCACAATGCACCATGCCCATCATCATAATGCTTCAGGCTATTGTCATCACAGTGAAATCAATATTCTGCATGACCTCTGTCATCATAATGCTCCAAACCCTTGTGATCACAATGTTGCATAACACTTATCATCAAAACACCCCATGATGCTCATCATCACAATTATCCATGGTCTTCTTATCACAATGCTCCATGATCTTTGTCAACACAATGCTCAATACAGTTGTCATCACAATGCTCCCTGACCCTTGTCATCAGTATGCTCCTTGAACCCTGTCATGACAAGGCTCCATGCCGTTTTCATCAAAATGATCCATGACCTTTTCTTCACAATGCTCCACGATCCCTGTAATCACAATGCTCCTTGCAATTGTCATCACAAAACTCCATGACGCATGTCATCAGAATGCTCCATGGCCTTCTCATCACAATGCTCCATGCCCTAGTCATCACAGTGCTCCAAGACTCCTGTAATCACAATGCTCCATGACAGTTTTCATCAGAATGGTCCATGAGACTTGTCATCACAAGTCTCCATGGACTTCTCATCACAATGCTCCATGCCCCGGTCATAACAATGCTCCATGTCCCTGTCATCACAATGCTCCATGCCCTTGTCATCACAATGCTCTATGATTTTTCATCACAAAGCTCCTTGACCCATGACCCATGTATCACAGTGTTCCGTGCCCTTGTCATCACAATGCACCATGCCACTCTCATCACAATACTCCATGAAATATTTCAGACCAATGTTCCATGCCCTTCTTATCAAAATGCTCCATTACCCCTGTCATAACAATGCTCCATGACCCCTGCCATCAAAACGTTACACGGCCTTGTCATCACAAGGCTCCATGAAAATTGTCATCACAATGCCCCATGACGCTCGTCATCACAATTATCCATGGACTTCTCATCACAATGTTCCATGATCTTTGTCATCACAATGCTCGAAACACTTGTCATCACAATGCTCCATGACAGCTGTCGTCAGTATGTGCCTTGAACCATGTCATTACAAGGCTCCATGCCTTTTTCATCACAATAATCCATGCCCTTTTCATCACAATGCTCCAAGACACCTGTAATCACAATGCTTCCTACCCTTGTCATCACAAAGCTCCATGACGCATGTCATCAGAATGCCCCAAGGTCTTCTCATCACCATGATTCATGCCCTTGTCATCACAATGCTCCAAGACCTTTGTAATCACAATGCTCCATGCCCCTTTTCAACAGAATGCTCCATGAGACTTCTCATCAAAAGTCTCCATGGTCTTCTTATCACAATGCTCCAGGACTTTGTCATCACCATGCTCCATTCCCTTGTCATCGCAATGCACCATGACCAATATCATCACAATTCTCCATGACCACTGTCATCACAACATTCCATAACACCTGACAACACAATGATCCGAGACTCTTGTCATCACAATGCTCCATTCCCGAGTCATCCCAATGCTCCTTGACACTTGTCATCACAATGATCCATGCCCTTGTCATCCCAATGCTCCACAACCCCTGTATACACAATGCTCTGTGATGCTTGTCATCACAGTGCTCCATGACACCTGTCATCACAATGCTCCATGCCTTTGTCAAAAAAATGCTACATGACCTTGTCATTACAATGCTCTATGTGCTTGTCATCACAATACTCCATTTCCATTGTCATCACAATCCTCCATGAAACTTGGGATCACATTGCTTCATGCCCTTGTCATCAGAATGCTCCAAGCTCCTTGAAATCAAAATGATCCATGACCTCTGTCATCACAATGCTCCAAACTCTTGTGATCACAATGTTCCATAAAACATGTCATCACAACGCTCCATGATGCCTGTCATCACAATACTCCATGCCCTTTTCATCACAATGCTCCATGACCTTTGTCATCACAATGCTCAATACACTTGTCATCACAATGCTCCGTGACACTTGTCATCAGAATGCTCCTTGAACCCTGTCATGAAAAGGCTCCATGCCTTTTCATCACAATGCCCCATGCCGTTTACATCACAATGCTCCATTGCATTGTCATCAGAATACTCCAAAAGCTTGTCATCAGAATGCTCCATGACCCTTGTCATCACAAATCTCCATGCACTTGTCAGCACAATGCTCCCTGACCCTTGTCATCACAATGCTCCAAGCCATGGTCATCACAATGCTCCATTACCTTTGTCATCAGAATCCTCCATGACACTTGGCATCCCAATGTTCCATGCCATTGTCATCACAATGGGCCATTACATATGTCATCACAATGCTCCCTGACACCTGTCTTCACAATACTGCATGACCTGGTCATCACAATGCTTCATGCCCTTGTCATCACAATGCGCCATTCCAACTGTCATCACAATAATTCATGAAACTTATTAGACCAGTGTTCCATGCCCTTGTGATCACAATGCTCCATGCCCTTGTTGTCACAATGCTCCATGACCACTGTCATCACAATGCTTCATGACCTTTGTCATCACAATGGTCCATGCCCTCGTCATCAACAGTCTCTGTGACCATTTTAACCACAATGCTTCATGAAATTTTCATCTCAATGTTCTTTGACCCTTGTCATCAAAATGCTCTCTGCCTTTCTCAGCACAATGCTCCATGACCCTTGTCATCACAATGCTCCATGCGCTTGTCAGCACAATGCTCCATGACACATGTCATCACAATGCTCCATGCGCTTGTCATCACAGTGCTCCACCATCTTGTCATCACAGTACTCCATAAAGCTTGTCATTACAATGCTCCATGCCCTTCTCATCAAAATGCTCTCTCACCACTGATATCACAATGCTACATCACTATTTGTCACAGTACTCCCTCATCCCTGTCATCACAATGTTCCATGACTCCAGTCACCACAATGCTACATGCACTTATCATCACAATGTTCGATGACCCCTGACATCACAATGTTCCATAACACCTGTCATCAAAATGCTCCATGACCCTTTTCATCAAAATGCTCCATGACCCCTGACATCACAATGTTCCATAACACCTGTCATCAAAATGTTCCATGACACTTTTCATTAAATTGCTCCATGACTCTGTCATCACAATGATCACTGCCCTTCTCATCAAAATTCACAGCGCCCTTGCCATCAAAATGCTCCCTGACCTTTGTCGTCACAAATATCCATGACCATTGGCATCACAATGTTCCATATAATTGTCATCACACTGCTCCATGAACACTCTCATCACATTGCTCCATGCACTTGTCTTCATAAAGCTCCATGACACATGTCATCAGAATGATCCATGGCCTTCTCATCACAATTCTCCATGCCCTTACAATCACAGTGCTCCATTAAACCTGTCCTAACAATGCTCCATGACCCCTGCCATCACGATGTTCCGTGGCCTTGTCATCACAAGGCTCCATGACCCTTCTCATCACAATGTTCCAAGACCCCTGTAATCACAATTCACTATGCCCCTTTTCATCTCAATGATCCATGAACCCTGTCATCACAATACACAATGCCCATCATCATGCTTCATGCTATGGTCATAACAATGAAATCAAAATGCTCCATGACCTCTGTCATAACAATGTTCCAAACCTTTGTGATCACAATATTCCATAACACTTGTCATCACAAGGCCCGATGACGCTCGTCATCACAATTATCCATGGTTTCTCATCACAATGCTCCATGACTTTTGTCATCACAATCCTCAATACACTTGTCTTCAAAATTCTCCCTGACACTTGTTTTATGTAAGCTCCTTGAAACCTGTGATGACAAGGCTCCATGTCTTTTTCATCACTATGATCCATGCCCTTTTCATCACAATGCTTCAAGACCACTGTAATCACAATGCTCCATGCCTTTGTCATCACAAAGCTCAATGACACATGTCATCAGAATGCTCCTTGGCCTTCTTCTCACAATGCTCCATGCCCTTGTCATCACAATGCTCCCTGAACCCTCTCATCACATTGCTCCATGTCCTTGTCATCACAAAGCTCCATGACACTTGTCATCACAATGCTCGATGCCATTCTCATCACAATGCTCCATGCCCTTGTCATTACACTCCTGCATGACCCATGTATCATAGTGTTCCGTACCCTTGTCATCAGAAGGCTCCATGCCCACTCTCAACACAATCATCCACGAAATATTTCAGACCAATGTTCCATGCCCTTCTCATCACAATGCTCCATTACCCCTGTCATAACAATCCACCATGACCCCTGCCATCACAATGTTCCACGGCTTAGTCATCACAAGGTTCCATGACACTTGTCATCACAATGCTGAAGACCCCTGAAATCACAATGCTCCATGCCCTTGTCATCACAAAGCTCCATGACGCATGTCCTCAGAATGTTCCATGGCCTTCTTATCACAATGCTCCATGCCCTTGTCCTCACAATGCTCCAAAACCCCTGTAAACACAATGCTCCATGCCCCTTTTCATCTCAATGCTCCATGAACCCTGTCATCACAATGCACCATGCCCATCATCACAATGCTTCAGGCTATTGTCATCACAATGAAATCAATATTCTCCATGACCTCTGTCATCATAATGCTCCAAACCCTTGTGATCACAATGTTCCATAACACTTATCATCACAACACCCCATGACGCTCATCATCACAATTATCCATGGTCATCTCATCACAATGCTCCATGATCTTCGTCATCACAATGCTCAATACACTTGTCATCACAATGCTAACTGACGCTTGTCGTCAGTATGCTCCTTGAACCCTGTCATGACAAGGCTCCATGCCTTTTTCATCACAATATTCCGTGCCCTTTTCATCACAATGCTCCAAGATCCCTGTAATCACAATGCTCCATGCCCTTCTCATCAAAAAGCTCCATGACGCATGTCATCAGAATGCTTCATGGACTTCTCATCAAAATGCTCCATGCCCTTGTCATCACAATGCTCCAAGACCCCTGTAATCACAATACTCCATGCCCATTTTCATCAGAATGCTCCATGTGAGTTGTCGTCACAAGTCTCCATGGTCTTCTCATCACAATGCTCCAAGACCTTGTCATCACCATGCTCCATTCCCTTGTCATCACAATGCTCCAGGACCCCTGTCATCACAATAATCCATTAGCATTTTCAGCCCGATGCTCCACGAACTACTCATCACAATGCTCCATGGCCAATATCATCACAATGCTCCATGACTTCTGTCAACACAACACTCCATGAAACCTGACAACGCAATGATCCGGGACTCTTGTCATCACATTGCTGCCTTCCATGGTCATGACAATGCTCCATGAACCCTGTCATCACAACACTCCATGAACATTTTCAGCTCACTGCTCCATGACCCTTGTCATCACAATGATCCATGCCCTTGTCATCCCAATGCTCCATGACCCCTGTATTCACAATGCTCCGTGACACTTGTCATCACAGTGCTCCATGACACATGTCATCACAATGCTCCATGCCTTTGTCAGCAAAATGCTACATGACCTTGTCATTACAATGCTCTATGCGCTTGTCATCACAATACTCCATTTTCATTGTCATCACTATCCTCCATGAACCTTGGGATCACATTGCTTCATGCCCTTGTCATCAAAATGCTCCCTGCTCCTTGAAATCAAAATGATCCATGACCTCTGTCATCACAATTCTCCAAATACTTGTAATCACAATGTTCCAAAACACTTGTCATCTCAACGCTCCATGATTCCTGTCATCACAATACTCCATGACCTTTTCATCACTATGCTCCATGACCTTTGTCATCACAATTATCAATACACTTGTCATCACAGTGCTCCCTGACACTTGTCATCAGAATGCTCCTTGAACCCTGTCACGAAAAGGCTCCATGCATTTTTCATCACAATGTCCCATGCTGTTTTCATCACAATGCTCCATGCCATTGTCATCAAAATACTCCACAAGCTTGTCATCAGAATGCTCCATGACCCTTGTCATCACAATTTTCCATGCACTTTTCAGCACAATGCTCCCTGACCCTTGTCATCACAATGCTCCAAGCCATTGTCATCACAATGCTCCATTACCTTTGTCATCAGAATCCTCCATGACACTTGGCATCACAGTGCTCCATGCCATTGTCATCACAATGGGCCATTACATATGTCATCACAATGCTCCCTGACACCTGTCTTCAAAATACTGCATGACCTGGTCATCACAATGCTCCATGCCCGTGTCATCACAATGCGCCATTCCAACTGTCATCGCAATAATCCATGAAACATATTTGACCAATGTTCCATGCCTTTGTCATCACAATGCTCCATGCCCTTGTTATCACAGTGTTCCATGACCCCTGTCATCACAATGCTCCGTGACTCCAGTCATCACAGTGCTTCATCACCTTTGTCATCACAATGGTCCATGCCCTCGTCATCAACAGTCCCTGTGACCTTTTTAACCACAATGCTCCATGAAATTTTCATCACAATGCTCTTAGACCCTTGTCATCACAATGCTCTATGCCTTTCTCAGCACAATACTCCATGACCCTTGTCATTACTATGCTACATGTGCTTGTCAGCACAATGCTCCATGACACATGTCATCACAATGCACCATGAGCCTGTCATCACAGTGCTCCACAATCTTCTCATCACAATGCTCCAAATATTTGTCATCACAATGCTCCATGCACTTCTCATCAAAATGCTCTCTCACCATGATATCACAATGCTACATCAGTATTTGTCACAATACTCCCTCACCCCTGTCATCACAATGTTCCAAGACTTCTGTCATCAAAATGTTCCATGACACTTTGAATCCAATTGCTCCATGACCCTGTCATCACAGTGCTCCCTGCCCTTCTCATCACAATGCACAACGACCTTGCCATCAAAATGTTCCATGACATTTGTCATCATAAAGATCCATGACCCTTGTCATCACTATGCTCCATGTCCTTGACATCACATTGCTCCATGCCCTGTCTTCACATAGCTCCATGACAAAAGTCATCAGAATGCTCCATGGCCTTCTCATCAAAATGCTCCATGCCCTTACCATCACAATGTTCCATTACCCCTGTCATAATAATGCTGCATGACCCCTGCCACCACGATGTTCCATGGCCTTGTCATCAAAAAGCTCCATGACCCTTCTCATCACAATGCTCCATGAACACTGTAATCACAATGCTCTATGCCCCTTTTATTCTCAATGCTCCATGAACACTGTCATCACAATGCACCATGCCCATCATCATAATGCTTCATGCTATTGTCATCACAATGAAATCAAAATGCTCCATGACCTCTGTCATAGCAATGCTCCAAACCCTTGTGATCACAATATTCCATAACACTTGTCATCACAATGCCCCATGACGCTCGTTATCACAATTATCCATGGTCTTCTCATCACAATGGTCCATGACCTTCGTCATCACAATGCTCAATACACTTGTCATCACAATGCTCCCTGACACTTGTTGTCTGTATGCTCCTTGAACCCTGTCATGACAAGGCTCCATGCCTTTTTCATCACAATGATCCATGCCCTTCTCATCACAATGCACCAAACCCTTGTATTCAAAATGTTCTATGACCTTTGTCATCACAAATCTCCATGACCATTGGCATCACAGTGCTCCATGTCATTGTCATCACAGTGCTCCATAAACGCTCTCATCACATTGCTCCATGCCCTTGTCATTACAAAGCTCCATGACACTTGTCATCACAATGCTCGATGCCCTTCTCATCACAATGCTCCATGCCCTTGTCATTACAATCCTCCATGACCCATGTATCACAGTGTTCCGTGCCCTTGTCATCACAATGCTCCATGCCCACTCTCATCACAATAATCCTTGAAACATTTTAGACCAATGCTCGATGCCCTTCTCATCAAAATGCTCCATTACCTCTGTCATAACAATGCTCCATGACCACTGCCATCACAGTGTTCCATTACACTTTTCATGAAATTGCTGCATGACCCAGTCATCGAAATGCCTCCTGCCCTTGTCATCTCAATGCACCATGCCCTTGTCATCAAAATGCTCCATGACTTGTCATCACAAAGCTCCATGACACCTGTCATCAAAATGCTCCATGCATTTGTCAGCAAAATTCTACATGACCTTGTCATTAGAAAGCTCTATGCGCTTGTCATTACAATGCTCCATGAACTCTGTAATCACAATTCTCCATGCCCCTTTTCATCTCAATGCTCCATGAACCGTGTCATCACAATGCACCATGCCCATCATCATAATGCTTCAGGCTATTTTCTTCACAATGAAATCAAAATTCTCCATGAACTCTGTCATCATAATGCTCCAAACCCTTGTGATCACAAAGTTTCATAACACTTATCATCACAACACCGCATGACGATCATCATCACAATTATCCATGGTCTTCTCATCACAATGCTCCAGGATCTTTGTCATCACAATGCTCAATACACTTGTCATCACAATGCTCCCTGACACTTGTCGTCAGTATGCTCCTTGAACCCTGTCATGACAAGGCTCCATGCCTTTTTCATCACAGTGATCCATTCCCTTTTCATCACAATGCTCCAAGACCCCTGTAATCACAAAGCTCTATGCCCTTGTCATCACAAAACTCCATGACGCAAGACATCAGAATGCTCCATGGCCTTCTCCTCACAACGCTAGATGTCATTGTCATCACAGTGCTCCCTGAACCCTCTCATCACATTGCTTCTTGCCCTTGACATTACAATCCTCCATGACCCATGTATCACAGTGTTCCGTGCCCTTTTCATCACAATGCTCCATGCCCAATCTCATCACAATAATCCATGAAATATTTCAGACCAATGCTCAATTCCCTTCTCATAACAATGCTCCATTACCTCTGTCATAACAATGCTCCATGACCATTGCCATCACAAAGTTTCCACGGCCTTGTCATCACAAAGCTCCATTACCCATGTCTTCGCAATGCTCCAAGACATCTATAATCAAAATGCTCCATGACCTTGTCATAACAATGCTCCATGACGCATGTCATCAGTAGGTTCCATGGCCTTCTCTTCACAATGTTCCATGCCCTTGTCATCACAGTGTTCCAAGACCACTGTAATCACAATGCTCCATGCCACTTTTAATCTCAATGATCCATGAACACTGTCATCACAATGCACCATGCCCATCATCATAATGCTTCATGCTATTGTCATCACAATGAAATCAAAATGCTCCATGACCTCTGTCATAACAATGCTCCAAACCCTTGTGATCACAATATTCCATAACCCTTGTTATCACAGTGCCCCATGACACTCGTCATCACAATTATCCATGGTCTTCTCATCACAATGCTCCATGATCTTTGTCATCACAATGCTCAATACATTTGTCATCAAAATGCTCCCTGACATTTGTTGTCTGTATGCTCCTTGAACCCTGTCATGACAAGGCTCCATGCCTTTTTCATCACAATGATCCATGCACTTTTCCTCACAATGATCCAAGACCCCTTTAAACACAATGTTCCATGCCCTTGTCATCACAAAGCTCAATGAAATATGTCTTCAGAATGCTCATTGGACTTCTCCTCACAATGCTCCATGCCCATGTCATCACAATGTTCCAAGACCCCTGTAATCACAATGATCCATGCCCCTTTTCATCAGTATGCTCCATGAGATTTGGCATCACAAGTCTGTATGGATTTTTCATCAAAATGCTCCAGGACCTTGTCATCACAATGCTTCACGACCTTGTTCTGAAAATTCTCAATGGCCCTTGTCATCATAATGCTCAAAGCCCTAGTCATCACAATGCTCCATTATATTTGTCATCAAAATCTTCCATTACATTTGGCATCACAATGCTCCCTGCCATTGTCATTGCAATGGACCATGACATATGTCATCACAATGCTCCCTGACACCTGTCTTCACAATACTCCATGACCTTCTCATCACAATGATCCATGCCCTTTTCATCACAATGCTCCCTGACCCATGTATTCACAATGCTCCATGCCCTTGTCATCACAAAACTCAATGACGCTTGCCATCAGGATTCTCCTTTGTCTTCTACTCACTATGCTCCATGCCATTGTCATCACAATGATCCAAGACCCATGTAATCACAATACTCCATGCCCCTTTTCTTCAGTATGCTCCATGAGACTTGTCATCACAAGGATCCATGGTTTTGTCATCACAATGCTCCAGGACATTGTCATCACAATGCTTCACTACCTTGTCATGAAAATTTCCAATGGCCCTTGTCATCATAATGCTCCAAGCACTAATCATCACAATGCTCTATTATATTTGTCATCACAATTCTCCATTACATTTGGCATCACAATGTTCCATGCCATTTTCATCGCAATGGCCCATGACATATGTCATCACAATGCTCCCTGACACCTGTCTTCACACTACTCCATGACCTTCTCATCACAATGCTCCATGCCCTTGTCATCACAATGCACCATGTCCACTCTCATCACAATAATCTATGAAACTTCTCAGACCAATGCTCCATGCCCGTGTCATCACAATCGTCCATGACCCCTGTCATCACAATGCTCCGTGACTCCAGTCATCATAATGCTTCATAACGTTTGTCATCACAATGGTCCATGCCCATGTCATCACAAGGCTCTGTGACCTTTGTAACCACAATGCTCCATGAAATTTTCATCACAATTCTCTGTGACACTTGTCATCACAGTGCTCCATGTCCTTGTCAGAACAATGCTCCATGACCATTTTCATCACAATGTGCCACACGCATTTCATCACAAAGGTCCACAAACTTGTCATTGCAATGCTCCATAAAGGTTGTAATCACAATGGACCATGGACTTCTCATCAAAATGCTCTCTCACCAGAGATATCACAATGTTCCATCACTAGTCATTACAATACTCCCTCACCCCTGTAATCACAAGGTTCCATGACACTGTCATCACAATGCTACATCCCCTTATCATCACAATGTTCCATGACCCCTGCCATCACAATGTTCCATAACCCCTGTCATCAAAATGCTCCCTGACCCTTTCCATCCCAAAGCTCCAAGTCCCCTGACATCACAATGGTCTATAAACCCTGCCATCAAAATGTTCCATTACACTTTTTATCAAATTGCTGCATGACCCGGTCATCAAAATGCTCCCTGCCCTTCTCATTACAATGCACCATGCCCTTGTCATCAAAATGCTCCATGACTTGTCATCACAAAGCTCCATGACCCTTGGCATCACAATGCTCCATGTCATTGTCATCACAATGCTCCCTGAACCCTCTCATCTCATTGCTCCATGCCCTTGTCATCACAAAGCTCCATGACACTTGTCATCACAATGCTCGATGCCATTCTCATCACAATGCTCCATGCCCTTGTCATTACAATCCTGCATGACCCATGTATCACAGTGTTCCTTGCCCTTGTCATCACAATGCTCCATGCCCACTCTCATCACAATAATCCATGAAACATTTCAGACCAAAGTTCCATACCCTTCTCATCACAATGCTCCATTACTCCTGTCATAACAATGCACCATGACCACTGCCATCACAATCTTCCATGGCCTAGTCATCACAAGGTTCCATGACACTTCTCATCACAATGCTCAAGACCCCTGAAATCACAATGCTCCATGCCCTTGTCATCACAAAGCTCCATGACACATGTCATCAGAATATTCCATGGCCTTCTCATCACAATGTTCCATGCCCTTGTCAGCACAATGCTTCAAGACCCTTGTAATCACAATGCTCCATGCCACTTTTCATCTCAATGCCCCATGAACCCTGTCATCACAATGCACCATGCCCATCATCATAATGCTTCAGGCTATTGTCATCACAATGAAATCAATATTCTGCATGTCCTCTGTCATCATAATGCTCCAAACCCATGTGATCACAATTTTGCATAACACGAATCATCACAACACCCCATGATGCACATCATCACAATTATCCATGGTCTTCTCATCACAATGCTCCATGATCTTTGTCATCACAATGCTCAATACACTTGTCATCACAATGCTAGCTGACACTTGTCGTCAGTATGCTCCTTGAACCCTGTCATGACAAGGCTCCATGCCATTTTCATCACAATGATCCATGCCCTTTTCTTCACAATGCTCCAAGATCCCTCTAATCACCATGCTCCATGCCCTTGTCATCACAAAACGCCAGGATACATGTCATCAGAATGCTCCATGGCCTTCTCATCACAATGCTCCATGCCCTAGTCTTCACAATGCTCCAAGACCCCTGTAATCACAATGCTCCATGCCCCTTTTCATCAGAATGCTCCATGAGACTTGTCATCACAAGTCTCCATGGTCTTCTCATCACAATGCTCCAGGACATTCTCATTACCATGCTTCATATACTTGTCATCACAATGCTCCAGGACACCTATCATCACAATACTCCATGCACATTTTCAGCCCAATGTTCCACGACCTACTCATCACAATGCTCCATGGCCAATATCATCACAATGCTCCATGACCACTGTCATCACAACAATCCATGCCACCTCACAACACAATGATCCGGGATTCTTGTCATCACAATGAACCATGCCCTTATCATCCCAATGCTCCATGACCCCTGTATTCACAATGCTCCGTGACGCTTGTCATCACAGTGCTCCATGACACATGTCATCACAATGCTCCATGCCTTTGTCAGCAAAATGCTACATGACCTTGTCATTACAATGCTTTGTGCGCTTGTCATCACAATACTCCATTTCCATTGTCATCACAATCCTCCATGAACCTTGGGATCACATTGCTTCATTCCTTTGTCATCACAATGCTCCATGCTCCTTGAAATCAAAATGATCCATGACCTCTGTCATCACAATGCTCCAAATCCTTGTGATCACAATGTTCCATAACACTTGTCATCACAACGCTCCATGATGCCTGTCATCACAATACTCCATGGACTTTACATCACAATGCTCCATGACCTTTGTCATCACAATTCTCAATATACATATCATCACAGTGTTCCCTGACACTTGTCATCAGAATGTTCCTTGAACCCTGTCACGAAAACTTTCCATGCCATTTTCATCACAAAGCCCGATACCGTTTTCATCACAATGCTCCATGCCATTGTCATAAAAATACTCCACAAGCTTATCATCAGAATGCTCCATGACCCTTGTCATCACAATTCTCCATGCACTTGTCAGCTCAATGCTCCCTGACCCTTGTCATCACAATGCTCCAAGCCATTGTCATCACAATGCTCCATTACCTTTGTCATCAGAATCCTCCATGACACTTGGCATCACAATGCTCCATGCCACTGTCATCACAATGGGCCATTACATATGTCATCACAATGCTCCCTGACACCTGTCTTCACAATACTGCATGATCTGGTCAACACAATGCTCCATGCCCTTGTCATCACAATGCGCCATTCCAACTGTCATCGCAATAATCCATGAAACTTATTAGACCAATGTTCCATGCCCTTGTCATCACAAAGCTCCATGCTCTTTTTATCACAATGCTCCATCACCCCTGTCATCACAATGCTCCGTGACTCCAGTCATCACAGTGCTTCATGACCTTTGTCATCACAATTGTCCATGCCTTCGTCATCAACAGTCTCTGTGACATTTTTATCCACAATGCTCCATGAACTTTTCATCACAATGCTCTTTGACCATTGTCATCACAATGCTCTATGCCTTTCTCAGCACAATGCTCCATGACCCTTGTCATCACAATATTCCAAGCCTTTGTCATCACAATGCTCCATTATATTTGTCATCAGAATCCTCCATGACACTTGTCATCACAATGCTCTTTGACAGTTGTGATCTGACTCCTCCATGATACCTGGCATCACAATGCTCCATGCCATTTTCATCACAATGGGCCATTACATATGTCATCACAATGCTCCCTGACACCTGTCTTCACAATACTGCATGACCTGGTCATCACAATACTCCATGCCTTGTCATCACAATGCGCCATTCCATCTGTCATCACAATAATCCATGAAATGAATTAGACCAATGCTCCATGCCCTTGTCATCACAATGCTCCATGCACTTGTTATCACATTGTTTCAAGACCCCTGTAATCAGAATGTTCCATGTCCCTTTTCATCAGTATGCTCCATGAGAATTGTCTTCACAAGGCTCCATGGTTTTCTAATCACAAAGCTCCAGGACCTTGTCATCACAATGCTCTTCGACCTTGTCATGAAAATTCTCAATGGCCCTTGTCATCATAATGCTCAAAGCCCTAGTCATCACAATGCTCCATTATATTTGTCATCACAATCCTCCATTACATTTGGCATCTCAATGCTGCCTGACATTGTCATCGCAGTGGACCACGACATATATCATCACAATGCTCCCTGACACCTGTCTTTACAATACTCCATGAATTCTCATCACAATGATCCATGCCCTTGTCATCCCAATGCACCATGACCCCTGTATTCACAATGCTCCGTGTCCCTTGTCATCACAGTGCTCCATGACACCTGTCTTCACAATAATCCATGACCTTCTCATCACAATGCTCCATGCCCTTGTCATCACAATGCACCATGTCCACTGTCATCACAATAATCTATGAAATTGTCTGACCAATGCTCCATGTCCCTGTCAACGCAATGCTCCATGCCCTTGTCATCACACTGCTCCATTACCCCTGGCATCACAATGATCCCTGAATCCAGTCATCACAATTCTTCATAACGTTTGTCAAAACAACGGTCCATGCTCGCATCCTCAAAAGGCTCTGTGTCCTTTGTAACCTCAATGCTCCATGAAATTTTCATCACAATGCTCCGTGACCCTTGTCATCACAATGCTCCATGCCTTTGTCAGAACAATACTCCATGACCCTTGTCATCACAATGTGCCAAGCGCTTTTCATCACAATGATCCACAACCTTGTCATTGCTATCCGCCATAATCCTTGTAATCACAATGCTCCATGCACTTCTCATCCAAATGCTCTCTCACCTGAGACATCACAATGTTCCGTCACTAGTTATCACAATCCTCCCTCACCCCGGAAATCACAATGTTCCATGACCCCAGTCATCACAATGCTACATCCCCTTATCAGCACAATGTTCCATAACCCCTGACATCACAATCTTCCATAACCCCTGTCATCAAAATGCTCCATGACCCATTTCATCCCAAAGCTCCATGAACCCTGGCATCAAAATGTTCTATAACCCCTGTCATGAAAATGTTCCATTACACTTTTCATCAAATTGCTGCATGACCCTGTCATCAAAATGCTCCCTGCCCTTCTCATCACAATGCACCAAACCCTTGTATTCAAAATGTTCTATGACCTTTGTCATCACAAATCTCCATGACCATTGGCATCACAGTGCTCCATGTCATTGTCATCACAGTGCTCCATAAACGCTCTCATCACATTGCTCCATGCCCTTGTCATTACAAAGTTCCATGACACTTGTCATCACAATGCTCGATGCCCTTCTCATCACAATGCTCCATGCTCTTGTCATTACAGTCCTCCATGACCCATGTATCACAGTGTTACGTGCCCTTGTCATCACAATGCTCCATGCCCACTCTCATCACAATAATCCTTGAAACATTTCAGACCAATGCTCAATGCCCTTCTCATCAAAATTCTCCTTTACCTCTGTCATAATAATGCTCCATTACCACTGCCATCACAATGTTCCATTACACTTTTCATCAAATTGCTGCATGATCCGGTCATCAAAATGCTCCATGACTTGTCATCACAAAGCTCCATGACACCTGTCATCACAATGCTCCATGCATTTGTCAGCAAAATTCTACATGACCTTGTCATTAGAAAGCTCTATGCGCTTGTCATTACAATGCTCCAAGAACTCTGTAATAACAATGCTCCATGCCCTTTTTCATCTCAATGCTCCATGAACCGTGTCATCACAATGCACCATGCCCATCATCATAATGCTTCAGGCTATTGTCATCACAATGAAATCAAAATTCTCCATGAACTCTGTCATCATAATGCTCCAAACCCTTGTGATCACAATGTTTCATAACACTTATCATCACAACACCGCATGACGATCATCATCACAATTATCCATGGTCTTCTCATCACAATGCTCCATGATCATTGTCATCACAATGCTCAATACACTTGTCATCACAATGCTCCCTGACACTTGTCGTCAGTATGCTCCTTGAACCCTGTCATGACAAGGCTCCATTCCTTTTTCATCACAGTGATCCTTTCCCTTTTCATCACAATGCTCCAGGACCCCTGTAATCACAAAGCTCTATGCCCTTGTCATCACAAAGCTCCCTGACGCAAGACATCAGAATGCTCCATGGCCTTCTCCTCACAACGCTCGATGTCATTGTCATCACAGTGCTCCATGAACCCTCTCATCACATTGCTTCTTGCCCTTGACATTACAATCCTCCATGACCCATGTATCACAGAGTTCCATGCCCTTTTCATCACAATGCTCCATGCCAAATCTCATCACAATAATCCATGAAATATTTCAGACCAATGCTCAATTTCCTTCCCATAACAATGCTCCATTACCTCTGTCATAACAATGCTCCATGACCATTGCCATCACAATGTTCCACGGCCTTGTCATCACAAGGCTCCATTACCCATGTCTTCGCAATGCTCCAAGACACCTGTAATCAAAATGATCCATGACCTTTTCATAACAAAGCTCCATGACGCATGTCATCAGTAGGTTCCATGGCCTTCTCTTCACAATGTTCCATGCCCTTGTCATCACAGTGTTCCAAGACCCCTGTAATCACAGTGCTCCATGCCCCTTTTCATCTCAATGCTCCATGAACCCTGTCATCACAATGCACCATGCCCATCATCATAATGCTTCATGCTATTGTCATCACAATGAAATCAAAATGCTCCATGACCTCTGTCATAACAATGCTCCAAACCCTTGTGATCACAATATTCCATAACCCTTGTTATCACAGTGCCCCATGACACTCGTCATCACAATTATCCATGGTCTTCTCATCACAATGCTCCATGACCTTTGTCATCACAATGCTCAATACACTTGTCATCAAAATGCTGCCTGACACTTGTTGTCTGTATGCTCCTTGAACCCTATCATGACAAGGCTCCATGCCTTTATCATCACAATGATCCATGCCCTTTTCCTCACAATGCTCCAAGAACCCTTTAAACACAATGCTCCATGCCCTTGTCATCACAAAGCTCAATGAAACATATCTTCAGAATGCTCCTTGGCCTTCTCCTCACAATGCACCATGCCCATGTCATCACAATGTTCCAAGTCCCCTGTAATCACAATGGTCCATGCCCCTTTTCATCAGTATGCTCCATGAGATTTGTCATCACAAGCCTCTATGGATTTCTCATCACAATGCTCCAGGACCTTGTCATCACAATGTTTCACGACCTTGTTCTGAAAATTCTCAATGGCCCTTGTCATCATATGCTCCAAGCCCTAGTCATCACAATGCTCCATTTTATTTGTCATCAAAATCCTCCATTACATTTGGCATCACAATGCTCCCTGCCATTGTCATTGCAATGGACCATGACATATATCATCACAATGCTCCCTGACACCTGTCTTCACAATACTCCATGACCTTCCCATCACAATGATCCATGCCCTTGTCATCACAATGCACCATGTCCAATGTCATCACAATAATCTATGAAACTTGTCAGACAAATGCTCCATGCCCCTGTCACCACAATGCTCCATTCCCTTGTCATCACAATGCTCCATGACCACTGTCATCACAATGCTCGGTGACTCCAGTCATCACAATGCTTCATAACATTTGTCATCACAATGGTCCATGCCCGCGTCATCACAAGGCTGTGTGAACTTTATAACCACAATGCTCCATGAATTTTTCATCACAATGCTCCATGACCCTTGTCATTAAAATGCTCCATGCGTTTGTCAGAAAAATGCTCCATGACCCTTGTCATCACAATGTGCTACGCAATTTTCATCACAACGGTCCACAAATTTGTCATTGTAATGCTCCATAAACCTTGCAATCACAATGCTCCATGCACTTCTCATCACAATGCTCCATTTCCCGTCATAACAATGATCCATGAACCCTGCCATTACAATATTCCACGGACTTGTCATCACAAGGCTCCATGACACTTGTCATCACAATGCTCCAAGACCCCTGTAATCACAATGCTCCATGCCCTTGTCATCACAAAGCTCCATGACACATGCCATCAGAATGTTCCATGTCCTTCTCATCAAAATGCTCCATGTCCTTGTCATCACAGTGCTCCCAGACCACTGTAATCATAATTCTCCATGCTCCTTTTCATCTCAATGCTCCATGAACCCTGTCATCACAATGCACCATGCCCATCATCATAATGCTTCCAGAAATTGTCCGCACAATGAAATCAAAATTCTCCATGACCTCTGTCATCACAATGCTCCATGACGCCTGTCGTCACAATACTCCTTGAACATTTTCAGCCCAATGCTCCATGACCCTTGTCATCACAGTGATCCATGACCTTGTCATCCCAATACTCCATGACCCCTTTATTCACAATGCTCCGTGACGCTTGTCATCTCGGTGCTCCATGACACCTGTCATCACAATGCTCCATGCCATTGTCAGCAAAATGCACCATGACCAATATCATCACAATTCTCCATGACCACTGTCATCACAACACTCTATGACACCTGACAACACAATGATCCGAGACTCTTGTCATCACAATGCTCCATTCCCTAGTCATCACAATGCTCCAGGACACTTGTCATCACAATGATCCATGCCCTTGTCATCACAATGCTCCATAACCCCTGTATACACAATGCTCTCTGACGCTTGTCATCACAGTGCTCCATGACACCTGTCATCAAAATGCTCCATGCCTTTGTCAACAAAATGCTACATGACCTTGTCATTACAATGCTCTATGTGCTTGTCATCACAATACTCCATTACCATTGTCATCACAATCCTCCATGAACCTTGGGATCACATTGCTTCATGCCCTTGTAATCACAATGCTCCATGCTCCTTGAAATCAAAATGATCCATGACCTCTGTCCTCACAATGCTCCAAAACCTTGTGATCAAAATGTTCCATAACACTTGTCATCACAACGCTCCATGATGCCTGTCATCACAATACCCCATGCACTTTTATCAGAATGCTCCATGACCTTTGTCATCACAATTCTCAGTACACTTGTCATCAAAATGCTCCTTGAAACCTGTCACGAAAATGCTCCATGCCTTTTTCATCACAATGCCCCATGCCGTTTTCATCACAATGCTCCACGCCACTGTAATTAAAATAGTCCACAAGCTTGACATGAGAATGCTCCATGACCCTTGTCATCACAATTCTCCATGCACTTGTCAGCTCAATGCTCCCAGACCCTTGTCATCACAATGCTCCAAGCCATTGTCATTACAATGCACCATTACCTTTGTCACCAGAATCCTCCATGACACATGGCATCACAATGCTCCATGCCATTGTCATCACAATGGGTCATTACATATGTCAACACAGTGCTCCCTGACACCAGTCTTCACAATACTCCATGACCTGGTCATCACAATGCTCCATGCCCTTGTCACCACAGTGCACCATGCCAACAGTCATCGCAATAATCCTTGAAACTTATTAGACCAATGATCCATGCCCTTGTCATCACAATGCTCCATGACCCTTGTCATCACAATGCTCCATGAACATTTCATCACAATGCTCTTTGATCCTTGTCATCACATTTCCCTATGCCTTTCTCAGCACAATGCTACCTGACCCTTGTCATCACAATGCTCCATGCGCTTCTCAGCACGATGCTTCATGACAGATGCCATCACAATGAACCATGCGCTTGTCATCACATTGCTCCACAATCTTGCCACCACAATGCTCCATAAAACTTGTCATCAAAATGCTCTCTCACCACAGATATCACAATGTTATATCCCTATTCATCACAATATTCCCTCACCCCTGTTATCACAGTTTTCCATGACTCCTGTCATCACAATGCTACATGCACTTATCATCACAATGTTCGATGACCCCTGACATCACAATGCTCCATAACCCCTGTCATCAAAATGCTCCATTTCCTTTTAATCAAAATGCTCCATGACCCCTAACATCACAATGTTCCATAACCCCTGTCATCAAAATGTTCCATAAGCCTTTTCTTCAAATTGCTCCATGACCCTGTCATCACAATGCTCCCTGCCCTTCTCATCACATTGCACAACGCACTTGTCATCAAAATGCTACATGACCTTTGTCATCACAAAGATCCATGAACCTTGGCATCACAATGCTCCATGTCATTGTCATCACAATGTTCCATGAACGCTCTCATCACATTGCTCCATGCCTTTGTCATCACAAAGCTCCATGACACATGTCATCAGAATGCTCCATGGCCTTCTCATCACAATGCTCCATGCGCTTGCCATCACAATGCTCCAATACCCCTGTCATAAAAATGCTCCATGACCCCTGCCATCACGATGTTCCGTGGCCTTGTCATCACAAGCCTCCATGACCCTTCTCATCACAATGCTCCAAGACCCCGTAATCACAATGCTCCATGCCCCTTTTCATCTCAATGATCCATGAACCCTGTCATCACAATGCACCATGCCCATCATCATAATGCTTCATGCTATTGTCATCACAATGAAATCAAAATGCTCCATGACCTCTGTCATAACAATGCTCCAAACCCTTGTGATCACAATATTCCATAACACTTGTCATCACAGTGCCCCATGACACTCGTCATCACAATTATCCATGGTCTTCTCATCACAAAGCTCCATGACCTTTGCCATCACAATGCTCAATACACTTGTCATCAAAATGCTCCCTGACACTTGTTGTCTGTATGCTCCTTGAACCCTGTCATGACAAGGCTCCATGGCTTTTTCATCACAATGATCCATGCCCTTTTCCTCACAATGCTCCAAGACCCGTTTAAACACAGTGCTCCATGCCCTTGTCATCACAAAGCTCAATGAAACATGCCTTCAGAATGCTCCTTGGCCTTCTCCTCACAATGCTCCATGCCCATGTCATCACAATGTTCCAAGACCCCTGTAATCACAATGGTCCATGCCCCTTTTCATCAGTATGCTCCATGAGATTTATCATCACAAGTCTCTATGGATTTCTCATCACAATGCTCCAGGACCTTGTCATCACAATTCTTCACGACCTTGTTCTGAACATTCTCAATGGCCCTTGTCATCATAATGCTCCAAGCCCTAGTCATCACAATGCTCCATTATATTTGTCATCAAAATCCTCCATTACATTTGGCATCACAATGCTCCCTGCCATTGTCATTGCAAGGGACCATGACATATGTCATCACAATGCTCCCTGACACCTGTCTTCACAATACTCCATGACCTTCTCATCACAATGATCCATGCCCTTGTCATCACAATGCACCATGTCCAATGTCATCACAATACTCTATGAAACTTTTCAGACCAATGCTCCATGCCCCTGTCACCACATTGCTCCATGCCCTTGTCATCACAATGCTCCGTGACTCCAGTCATCACAATGCTTCATAACATTTTTCATCACAATGGTCCATGCCCGCGTCATCACAAGGCTCTGTGACCTTTATAACCACAATGCTCCATGAACTTTTCATCTCAATGCTCCGTGACACTTGTCATCAAAATGCTCCATGCGTTTGTCAGAAAAATGCTCCATGACCCTTGTCATCACAATGTGCTACGTGATTTTCATCAAAACGATCCAAAAATTTTTCATGGTAATGCTCCATAAACCTTGTAATCACAATGCTCCATGCCCTTCTCATCACAATGCTCCATTACGCCTGTCATAACAATGCTCCATGGCCCCTGCCATCACAATATTCCACGGCCTTGTCATCACAAGGCTCCATGAAAATTGTCATCACAATGCTCCAAGACCCCTGTAATCACAATGCTCCAAGCCCTTGTCATCACAAAGCTCCATGACACATGCCATCAGAATGTTCCATGTCCTTCTCATCAAAACGCTCCATGCCCTTGTCATCACAGTGCTCCAAGATCCCAGTAATCACAATGCTCCATGCCCCTTTTCATCTCAATGCTCCATGAAACCTGTCATCACAATGCACCATGCCCATCATCATAATGCTTCAGGCTATTGTCAGCACAATGAAATCAATATACTCCATGACCTCTGTCATCACAATGCTCCATGACCCCTGTCATCACAATACTCCATGAACATTTTCAGCCCAATGCTCCATGACACTTGTCATAACAAAGAGCCATGCCCTTGTCATCCCAATGCTCCATGACCCCTGTATTCACAATGCTCCGTGACGCTTGTCATCACAGTGCTCCATGAAACCAGTCATCATAATGCTCCATGCCCTTGTCATCCCAATGCTCCATGACCCCTCTATTCACAATGCTCCGTGACGCTTGTCATCACAGTGCTCAATGACACCTGTCATCACAATGTTCCATGCCTTTGTCAGCAAAATGCTACATGACTTTGCCATTACCATGCTCTATGCGCTTGTCATCACAATACTCCATTACCATTGTCATCACAATCCTCCATGAATCTTGGGATCACATTGCTACATGCCCTTGTCATCACAATGCTCCATGCTCCTTGAAATCAAAATGATCCATGACCTCTGTCATCACAATGCTCCAAACACCTGTGATCACAATGTTCCATAAAACTTGTCATCACAACGCTCCATGATGCCTGTCATCACAATACCACATGCACTTTTCATCACAATGCTCCATGACCTCTGTCATCACAATTCTCAATACACATGTCATCACAATGCTCCCTGACACTTGTCGTCAGAATGCTCCTTGAACCCTGTCATGAAAAGGCTCCATGAATTTTTCAACACAATGCCCCATGCCGTTTTCATCACAATGCTCCACGCCACTGTCAGCAAAAAACTCCACAAGCTTATCATGAGAATGTTCCATGACCCTTGTCATCACAATTCACCATGCACTTTTCAGCACAATGCTCCCAGACCTTGTCATCTCAATGCTCCAAGCCACTGTCAGCACAATGCACCATTACCTTTGTCATCAGAATCCTCCATGTCACCTGGCATCACAATGCTCCATGCCATTGTCATCACAATGGGCCATTACATATGTTATCACAATGCTCCCTGATACCTCTCTTCACAATACTGCATGACCTGGTCATCACAGTGCTCCATGCCCTTGTCACCACAATGCACCATTCCAACAGTCATCGCAATAATCCATGAAACTTATTAGACCAATGCTCCATGCCCTTGTCATCACAATGCACCATGACCCTTGTAATCACAATGCTCCATGAACTTTTCATCACAGTGCTCTTTGATCCTTGTCATCACAATGCTCTATGCCTTTCTCAGCACAATGCTGCGTGACCCTTGTCATCACAGTGCTCCATGGGCTGGTCAGCACGATGATCCAAGACACATGTCATCATAATGCACCATGCGCTTGTCATCACAGTGCTCCACAAGCTTTTCATCACAATGCTCCATAAACCTTGTCATCACAATGCTCCATGCACTTCTCATCAAAATGCTCTCTCACCACAGATATCACAATGTTACATCACTATTCGTCACAATACCCCCTCACCCCTGTTATCACTATGTTCCATGACCGCTGTCATGACAATGCTACATGCACTTATCATCACAATGTTCGATGACCCCTGACATCACAATGCTCCATAACCCCTGTCACCAAATGCTCCATGACCCTTTTCATCATAATGCTCCATGACCTCTGACATCACAATGTTCCATAACACCTGTCATCAAAATGTTCCATGAACCTTTTCATCAAATTGCTCCATGACCCTGTCATCACAATGCTCCCTGCCCTTCTCATCACAATGCACAACGCCCTTGTCATCAAAATCCTCCATGACCTTTGTCATCACAAAGATCCATGACCCTTGGCATCACAATGCTCCATGTCATTGTCATCACAATCCTCCATGAAAACTCTCATCACATTGCTCCATGTCCTTGTCATCACATAGCTCCATGACACATGTCATCAGAATGCTCCATGGCCTTCTCATCACAATGCTCCATGCCCTTGCCATCATAATGCTCCATTACCCCTGTCATAACAATGCTCCATGATCCCTGCCATCATGATGTTCCGGGGCCTTTTCATCACTGTGCTTCATGACTTTGTCAGCAAAATGCTACATGACCTTGTCATTACAATGCTCTATGTGCTTGTCATCACAATACGCCATTTCCATTGTCATCACAATCCTCCATGAACTTTGAGAGCACATTGCTTCATGCCCTTGTCATCACAATGCTCCATGCTCCTTGAAATCAAAATGATCCATGTCCTCTGTCATCACAATGCTCCAAACCCTTGTTTTTTTTGTGTGTTTTTTTTTTTTTTTTTTTTTTTTTTTTTTTTTTTTTGCGGTATGCGGGCCTCTCACTGTTGTGGCCTCCCCCGTTGCGGAGCACAGGCTCCGGATGCGCAGGCCCAGCGGCCATGGCTCACGGGCCCAGCCGCTCCACGGCATATGGGATCCTCCCAGACCGGGGCACGAACCCATATCCCCTGCATCGGCAGGCAGACTCTCAACCACTGCGCCAACAGGGAGGCCCCACCTCCAAACCCTTGTGATCCCAGTGTTCCATAACACTTGTCATCACAATGCTGCATGATGCCTGTCATCACAGAATTCCATGCCCTTTTCATCACAGTGCTCCATGACATTTGTCATCACAATGCTCAGTACACTTGTCATCACAATGCTCCCTGACACTTGTCATCAGAATGCTCTTTGAACCCTGTCACGAAAAGGCTCCATGCCTTTTTCATCACAATTCCCCATTCCGTTTTCATCACAATGCTCCGTGACCATTTTCATCAAAATGCTCCATGACTTTGTCTGAAAAATGTTCCATGACCCTTGTCATCGCAATGTGCCATTCGCTTTTCATCACAACGGTCCAGAAAATTGTCATTGCAATGCTCCATAAACCTTGTAATCACAATGCTCCATACACTTCTCTTCAAAATGCTCTCTCACCAGAGATATCACAGTGTTCCATCACTACTTGTCACAATACTCCCTCACTACTGTAATCACAATGTCCCATGACCCCTGTCATCACAATGCTACATCCCTTTATCATCACAATGTTCCATGACCCCTGATATCACAATATTCTATAACCCCTGTCATCAAAATGTTCCAATACACTTTCCATCATATTGCTGCATGACCCTGTCATCAAAATACTCCCTGCCCTTATCATCACAATGCACCATGCACTTGTCATCAAAATGCTCCATGACATTTGTCATCACAAAGCGCCATGACCCTTGGCATCACAATGCTCCATGTCATTGTCATCACAATGCTCCATGAACCCTCTCATCACATTGCTCCATGCCCTTGTCATCACAAAGCTCCATGACACTTGTCATCAAAATGCTCTATGCCCTTCTCATCACAATGCCCCATGACCTTGTCATTATAATCCTTCATGACCCATGTATCACAGTGTTCCATGCCCTTATCATCACAATGCTCTATGCCCACTCTCATCACAATAATCCAAGAAACTTATTAGACCAATGCTCCATTCCCTTGTCATCACAATGCTCCATGCCCTTGTTATCACAATGCTCCATGACCCCTGTCATCACAATGCTCCATGCCTCCATTCATCAAAATGCTTCATGACCTTTGTCATCACAATGGTCCATGCCCTCGTCATCAGCAGTCTCTGTGACATATTTAACCACAATGCTCCATGAACTTTTCATCACAATGCTCTTTGACCCTTGTCATCACAATGCTCTATGCCTTTCTCAGCACAATGCTCCATGACCCTTGTCATCACAATGCTCCATGCGCTTGTCAGCACAATGCTCCATGACCCATGTCATCACAATGCTCCCTGCACTTTTCATCACAGTGCTCCACAATCTTCTCACCACAATGCTCCATAAAACTTGTCATCACAATGCTCCATGCACTTCTCATCAAAATGCTCTCTCAACACTGATATCACAATGTTACATCACTATTCATCACAATACTCCCTCACACCTGTCATCACAATATTCCATGACTTCTGTCTTTGCAATGCTACATGCACATAGCATCACAAAGTTCGATGACCCCTGACATCACAATGTTCCATAACCCCTGTCATCAAAATGCTCCATAACAATTTTCCTCAAAATGCTCAATGACCCCTGACATCACAATGTTCCATAACACCTGTCATCAAAATATTCCATGACCCTTTTCATCAAATTGCTCTATAACCCTGTCATCACAATACTCCCTGCCCTTCTCATCACAATGTACCACGCCCTTGTCATCAAAATGCTCCAAAACCTTTGTCATCACAAGGATCCATGACCCTTGGCATCTCAATGCTCCATGCCATTGTCATCACAATGCTCCATGAACCCTCTAATCACAATGCTCCATGCACATTTGCATCTCAATGCTCCATGAACCCTGTCATCAAAATGCACCATGCCCATCATCATAATGCTTCAGGCTATTGTCATCACAATGAAATCAAAATATTTGATGATCTATCTCATCACAATGATCCAAATCCTTGTGATCACAATGTTCCAACACTTATCCTCACAATGTCCCATGACGCTCATCATCACAATTATCCATGGTCTTCTCATCACAGTGCTCCATGACCTTTGTCATCACAGTGCTCTATACACTTGTCATCACAATGCTCCCTGACACTTGTCATCAGTATGCTCCTGGAATCCTGTCATGACAAAGCTCCATACCATTTTCATAAGAATGATCCATGCCAATTTCATCACAATTCTCCAAGACACCAGTAATCACAATGCTCCATGCCCTTGTAATCACAATGCTCCAAGACCCCTGTAATCACAATACTCCATGCCCCTTTTCATCAGAATGCTCCATGAAACATGTTATTACAAGGCTCCATGGTCTTCTCATCACAATTCTCCAGGAACTTTTCATCACAGTGCTCCATTCCCTTGTCATCACAATGCTCCATGACGCCTGTCCTCACAATAGTTCCTGAATATTTTCAGTCCAATTCTCCAGGAACTTCTCATCGCAATGCTTCATGATCCCTATCATCACAATGCTCCATGACCACTCTCATCACAACGCTCCATGACCCCTGACAACACAGTGATCCGAGACTCTTGTCATCACAGTGCTAAATTCCCTAGTCATCACAATGCTCCATGAACATTTTCAGCCCAATGCTCCATGACACTTGTCATCACAATGATCCATGCCCTTGCCATCTCAATGCTCCATGACCCCTGTAATCACAATGATCCGTGACGCTTCTCATCACAGTGCTCTATGACCCTTATCATCACAATGCTCCATGCCTGTGTCAGCAATATGCTACATGACCTTGTCATCAAAATGCTCCATTTGCTTGTCATCACAATACTCCCTTACCATTGTCATCACAATCCTCCATGAACCTTGGGATCACATTGCTTCATGCCCTTGTCATCCCAATGCTCCATGCTCCTTGAAAACAAAATGATCCATGACTTCTATCATCACAATGCTCCAAACCCTTGTGATGACAATGTTCCATAACACTTGTCATCACAACACTCCATGATGCCTGTCATCACAATACTCCATGTCCTTTTCGTCAGAATGCTCCATGATCTTTTTCATCACAATTCTCCAAACCCTTGTGATCACAATGTTCCATAACACTTGTCATCACAACGCTCCATGATGCCTGTCATCACAATACTCCATGCCCTTTTCGTCAAAATGCTCCATGATCTTTTTCATCACAATTCTCAAAACACTTGTCATCACAATGTTCCCTGACACTTGTCATCACATTGCTCCTTGAAACCTGTCATGAAATGGCTTCATGCCTTTTTCATCACAATGCTCCCTGCCCTTTTCATCACAATGCTCCATGCCATTGTCGTCACAATACTCCACAAGCTTGTCATCAGAATGCTCCATGACACTTGTCATCATAATGCTCCATGGCCACTGTCATCACAATGCTCCATACCCCTTGTCATTACTGTGCTCCATGACGCTCGTCATCACAATTATCCATGGTCTTCTCATCACAATGCTCTACGCCCTTGTCATCAAAATGCTCCATGACCCTTGTCATCACAATGCTCCATGGCCACTGTCATCACAATGCTCCATTCCCCTTGTCATTACAGTGCTCCATGACATTCGTCATCACAATGCTCCACGGTCTTGCCATCACAATGCTCCATTCCCTGGTCATCACAATGCACCATGCCCTGGTCATCACAATGCTCCATGTCCTCTGTCATCACAATTCTCTACGTTCTTGGCATCACTATGCTCCATGACAGTTCTCATCACCGTGTTACATGATTTGTCATCACAATTCTCTATGCACTTGTCATCGCAATGCTCCATGACCCCTGTCATAGGAAGCTCCATGTGCTTCTCTTCACAATGCTTCATGAACTTGTCATCAAAATTCTCAATGGCCCTTGTCATCACAATGCTCCATGCCCTTGTCATCACAATGCTTCATGTCCCTTGTCATCACAATGCTCCAAGCCCTTGTCATCAAAATGCTCCATTACATTTGTCATCACAATCCTCCATGACACTTGGCATCACAATGTTCGATTCCATTGTCATCGCAATGGACCATGACATATGTCATCACAATGCTTCCTGAGACCTGTCTTCAAAATACTCCATGACCTTCTCATCACAATGCTCCATGCCTTTGTCATCAGATTGAACCATGCCCACTGTCATCACAATAATCCATGAAACATGTCAGGTCAATGCTCCATGCACCTGTCATCACAATGCTCATTGCCTTTTCATCACAATGCTCTATGTCCCCTGTCATCACAATGCTCCGTGACTCCAGTCATCACAATGCTTCATGACCTTTGTCATCACAATGGTCCATGCCCTCGTCATCACAAGGCTCTGTGACCTTTGTCACCAAAATGTTCCATGAAATTTTCATCACAATGCTCGTTGACCATTCTCATCACAATGCTCCATGCCTTTGTCAGAACATGGCACCATGACCCATGTCATCACAATGCGCCATGTGCTTGTCATAACAATGCTCCAAAACCTTGTCATCACAATGCTCCATAAAACTTGTCATCACAATGTTCCATGCATTTATTATCAAAATGCTCTCTCACGAATGATATCAAAATGTTCCCTCACTTGTCATCACAATACACCCACTCCCCTGTCATCACAATGGTCCACAACACCGTCATGAAAATGTTCCATGACTCCTGACATCACAATGTTCCATAACCGCTGTCATCAAAATGTTCCATGACACTTTTCATCAAATTGCTCCATGACCCTGTCATCACAATGCTCCCTGCCCTTCACAAGAGAATTCACCACACCCCTGTCATCAAAATGCTCCATAACCTTTGTCATCACAAACTCCATGACCCTTGGCATCACAATGCTCCATGCCATTGTCATCACAATGCTCCAAAAACCTCTCATCACATCGTTCCAAGCCCTTGTCATCACAGTATCCATGATGCTTTTCCTCACAATGCTCGATGCCATTCTTCTCACAATGCTCCATGCGCTTCTCATTACAATCCTCCATGAACCATGTATCACAGTGTACCGTGCCCTTGATATCACAATGCTCCTTGCCCCCTCTCATCACAATAATCCATAAAACATCTCAGACCAATGTTCCATGCCCTTTTCATCACAATGATCCAAGACTCCTCTAATCATAATGCTCCATGCCCCTTTTCATCTCAATGCTCCATGAACGCTGTCATCACAGTGCACCAATGCGCATCATCATAATGCTTCATGGTATTGTCATCACAATGAATTCAAAATGCTCTATGACCTCTGTCATCACAATGCTCCAAATCCTTGTGATCACAATATTCCATAACACTTATCATCACAGCTCCCCATAACGCAAGTCATCACAATTATCCATGGTCTTCTAATCACAATGCTCCATGACATTTGTCATCACAATGGTCCCTGACACTTGTCATCAGTATGCTCCTTGAACCCTGTCATGACAAGGCTCCATGCCTTTTTCATCACAATGTTACATGCCCTTTTCCTCACAGTGCTCCAAGACCACTGTAATCACAATGCTCCATGAGCCTTTTCATCAGAATGCTCCATGAGACTTGTCATCACATGGCTCCATGGTCTTCTCATCACAGTGCTCCAGTACCTAGTCATCACAATGCTCCTTGACCCCTGTCATCACAATAATCCATGAACATTTTCAGCCCAATGCTCCATGACGTTCTCATCACAATGCTCCATGACCTCTGTCATAACAATGCTCCATGACCACTGTCATGACAATGCTCCATGAACCCTGACAACAAAATGATCCGGGACGCTTGTCATCAAAATGCTCCATGCCCTTGTCATCCCAATGCTCCATGAACCTTTAATCACAGTGCTCCATGACGCTTGTCATCACAGTGCTCCATGAACCTTGTCATCACAATGCCTTTGTGAGCAAAATGATACATAACCTTGTCATCACAATGCTCCATGTGCTTGTCATCACAATCCTCCATGACACTTGGGATCATATTGCTTTATGCCCTTGTCATCTCTATCTTGCCTTTCTGGTTTTTACAGATTTTCGGATGCCCTTTTTGACTGGTGGGAAGCGACAATTCTTTGTAGTGTGGATTTGCATTGTGCACTTGCTTGATTGGCCAAAAAGGGCCTATGCCTTTTCTCCTGAATATATTCAGGAGAAAAGTCATACGCTGTTTTTGGCCAAGTGCATCATTCTCGAAGTTGTGATGCCTTTCCTGTGCTTTAAAGGCGATTCCAATTTACCTCTTGAAATATGTTTTGTGCAATTCTGCCTCATTTTCAAGTCCGCTTTGTTGCCTTCCCTCAACAGACTTTTGGAAGAGAGTAGTCCTTTATAACTCTGCAGGTTTTTGATTTGCTTTGCCCCTGAGCTCCAATTTTCAAATCCCATTTTTGGGAGCTGACCGCAAATCCACAATTTTGCTTCAGGAACTATACTGGTTCCAGGGGTGGCTATACTGGTTCCCTGTGGGTGGCTGAGGCTTTGGTTAATTCTTCTTCCTAATGGGAATTTAGAGTGACATGTGTCCGTCCAAATGCCTACATCTACTCTCTGATTGGTTCTCCCTCTTCCCTTTCATCCTCTGCACAATTAGCAAACTGTGCGAACCAGGAGGTTATAGGGGATGACTCTCCTAAGTTGGGAGATTGATAGTAAAGTAGTTGGAATGCCAAACTGTAGCACAAGGAGAGGAAAAAGTAGGAGACTTTCAGAAACCTTTCGCCATCACAGGGTGTCCATTCTCTAGGTTTCCCATACATGTGATAACTGTAGTGATATTCCCTTCTACCTGGAAATTTGGGACCCATGGAATGGTGGCATGCATTACTACTTTAAAGGGTATGCATTTTCTCTCCCAATCTCACCAGTCCTCTCAGTCCCAAGTGTCCAGCCTTATGTCTCATCCAGCTGTCTTTGCAGATAGGGTCATTCTAGGTTTCATCAGAACCCCTGAAGGAATTGTGTAAGAATTTCGCTGTTTTTTTGTTTTGTTTTTGAAATTCATTTTTATAATGGGGTTGAGCTGATTTTCACTGACATGTTTATGACGGTCTAGACATACTTGATTCCCTTACAGAGGCATATCAATACATAGGTTTTAAGATTCTTACTAATCAAATATATTCCTCTGTGGGGAATAGGGGTTTTGAGTCCCGTTCACTGAGGAAGGTGTAGGTCTTGTCTATTCTGTATTTGGTTTCTGGAATGGTACCTGTGCTAATATCAAACTCTGGTTTTATGCATCACCCCACCTCTCCTTTCCCCTTAAGGAGGCATAAGAGTGTTTTCTAAATGTGAGACGCTGCTCTCTTTCCTAATTCAGTTCATGTGTTGTGATGTTGACATTCCCTCTGTAAGTGATACCTTATGATAAGATTCTTTTTCTGTGTGACTAATTTCCCTTAGAATCATCATACCTAAATCCTCCTATTATGCTGCTACTGGCCTTATGACATTGATTTCACGTCTGAGTGATATTCCGTTGTACAAAATTACCACAAGTTCTTTATGCATTTCTCTTTTTCCTGGGATACTTTAGGTGTACCGAAGTTGAGGTTCTTGTATGCAGAGCAGCCCTAAACTTTGGGGTGCCTGTGTCTTGTTGATATTTAGTCTTCCCAAGTTATATGTCCATGAGTTGAAGTCCCCTTTGCTCGGGGGCTTTGTATTTTAGATGTTTTAGGAAACAGCATATACTTCTTCAGAGTAGCTCTTGGATATTTATACCCCACCCATCAGCGTGACTAGTCTCCCTGTTTTCCATGGCCTCTCCTGCATTTTTGATTTGTACACATTTTTTTGGATGGACTTTCTGAGCAGTGGAAATTGAGACTTCTTTATTGTGCGCATTTGCATTTCCCTCTTGCTTGGTTGGCCAAAAACTCTGTATGTGTTTTTTTTCCTGAAGATATTCACGAAAAAAACGCATACACCCTTTTGCCCAACTGCATCATTTTAGAAATTCTGCTTCTTTTCATATGCTTTAAATGTGAGTACAATCTACCTTTTGAAATCTGTTTCCTGCAATTCTGCCTCTCATTCAGAACCTCTTCGTTGCCTTACCTGAATATATTTTTGGACGTTGGTTATCATTTATATCTTTGCAGGTCTTTGAATTGTCTGCTCCTGAGCTCCATTTTGCAACTCGCTTTTTTTGTGAGCTGACCGCCAAACCATTGGATTGATTCCGGCCCTATTCTGGTTCTGGGGAGGCAGGCTGAGCCTTTGGTTAATTCTTCTTCCTAATGGGAAATTAGAGTGACATGTGCCTGTCAGAACTCCTACAGCTAATCTCTCATTGGTTCCTCCTCTTCCCATTTATCCTCTTCAAAAATTGCAAACTGTGTGAAACAGGAGGTTAAAGGTGCTGATTCTCCAAGTCGGGAGATTGTTAGTAATGTGGCTGGAATTGCGAACCCCAGCACCAGGAGATCAAAAATGAGGTGCATTTTAGACACCTCTCCTGAGCACACGGTGTACATTCTTCTCGGTTTCCCAGGCATGTGTTCACTGTCAGAAGATTCCCTTCAAACTGCAGATTTGGGACCCATGGAATGGGTACCAGGCAGTATTACTTTAAAAGGTCTGCATTTCCTCACCCAGCCTCTCTAACATCTCTTAGCGTGCATAGCTTCCAGCCTTATATATCATCCTGCTGTGGGTCTACATGTGTTCAATCCATGTTACATCGTAGCCCTTCAACAAAAGTTGTAAGAATTTTTGTCTGTCTCACTGTTTTTATAAATATTTTTAAATTTATTTTTATATTGGTTACAGCTGATTTTCAAAGCTCTGTTTTTTGCTGCTGTACATCCACGTGATTCATGTACTGTGAGACAACAATAATTTCTTTTTCAGATGCTTATGAGTCATATGTATTATTTTCCAGTGACTTGAGTGGACTGAGTGCAGTTCTTTGAGGTACCGTGTAGGCCTTGCCAGTTATTCAATTCGGTACTTGGAATGGTATCTTTGCTAATTTCAACCTCCTGGATAATACCTCACCATTCCCCACCTTTCCCATTTAGCAGCCTTATGTCTATTTTCTACATATTTGACTATGTTTCTGTTTTGTAGTTTATTTCATGTGTAGCCATTTTTGATTCCACCTTTAAGTGACATCTTATGATATGTGTCTTTTTCTTTCTGACATGTGTCACTTAGAATGATCGTATGTAACTCCTCCAGAGTTGTTCCAACTGGCCTTATTTCATTGATTTCAGGATGAGTAATATTCCACTCTACATAAGTACCCCATCTCTTTTATCCATTTTATCCTTCCAGGGACATTTAGTTTATATCCAAGTGGAGGCCCTTTTTAACAGAGAGGTGGTAAACTTTGGAGTGCCTGTTTTCTGTCATTTTTTGTTTTTCCCAAGGTATACGCCCATGAGTGCAAGTGCCCTATGCTCTGTAGCTCAGTTTTCAGATGATTTAGCAAACACAATACACTTGTCCAGAGTGGCCGTTGGCAAATTACATTTCCACTATCAGCCTCACAGGGCTCCCTTTTCTCCTCACCCTGTCCTGCATCTCTCGTGTTTACACTTTATGTGGATGAACCTTCTGACTGATGTGAAGTGATACATTTTGTAGTATTGATTTCCAGTGCCCACCTGTTTGGTTGGATAAAAAGTGTGAATGGCCTTTACTTGAATATATTCAGAAAAAAATGCATACACCCTTTTGGGCCAAGTGCATCATTGGTGATGTTCAGCCCCTTTTCTTGTGCTTTAGTGGGGAGACCTTTCTACCTCTTCAAATCTGATTCCTGCCACTCTCCCTTGCTTAAAAGTCCTTTTCTGTGACTTACCTCAAGACGTTTTTCAACAATAGATATTTTCAACTCTGCAGTTTCATGAATTTTAGTGCCCCTGAGTTCCATTTTTCAACTTGTGTTTTTGGAAACTGGACACAAAACAGCGGGATTTCCTCTAGCCCTATTCTCTTTCTGTGGGCAATTCTAGCCTTTGATGAATTTGTCTTCTGGATTGGAAATTAGAGTGGCATGTGCCTGTCCGAAGACCTAAGACTTGTCTCTAAATTTTTCTCATCCTTCTGCTTCATCCTCTGGACAAATTCCAAACTGTGTGCAACAGGATGTTGACGGTGCTGATATCCCCAAGTGAGGAGATTGTTAGGAAAGATGCTGGAGGGGTGAACCCGAGCACCAGGCGATGAGGAGATGAGGTGCCTTTTCCAAACTCTTTCCGATCAAACGGTGTACCATCCTCTAGGTGTGACAGGCATGTTTTAGCTGTAGGAAAGGTCCCGTGCATGGAAGGAGAACACCAGGGATTTTTCCAAATCAGTGCCTCCCCGAACCCCAAACTGGGGAATTTTTAAGCTACGGCTACACGTATGTCCATTAAGGGCCTTGGGAAATAGGCAGAGCCCAAACTTTAGATGATTGAAATCTTCAGGTTCAGAAGCGCTCACCATCGGCCTTGCTTAGGTTACATTTTATCTGTCATTGATAGATGATGTCAATAAAAATATCGATTCTTTTTCAGATTATTTCCCCTTATAGGTTATTGCAAAATATTCAGTGTAGTTCCCTGTGCTATACAGTAGTTCCTTGTTGATGATCTATTTTATACATAGCAGTGTGTATGTGTTAATCCCAAACTGTTAATTTATCCCTTGTCCTACCTTTCCCCTTTGGTAATAATAAATTATAAGATTTTATACTTCTCAGGCATGGGGGAGCTGAAAGAGAGGTATCATTTTCAATGGAAAAGCATTCTAAACAAGATTGAATCTTCAGCCAAGAGTATTCGATGTACATCCATGGAAATAAATCACTTCATTTCTCTAATGTTGACCTGACAAATAAGACAGACGTCTTCACTGAACTTGCTTATAGTAAAGTGATGGAAATATCAAATGTAAGTCTTAGAAACATCTTATTTTACCCGAGCATTATACACTGCTCTATGTTAACTACAGTTTGGCTCACACATCTGTTCAATGAAGTTACAAAGTTCTCAATTTCTGTTACTGATCATCCAGAGGGGGCCCCAACAGGAGTCCCCGTGCCCAGTGTCATTGGAGCCAACAGATCAAGACTGAGTTTGGTTCAGAAGCAAAGGAAACATTATTTTGAAAACTGAATGGAGAGGTGAGAGTGTGCACTCCCCCACGGGCTGTGGGCTGGGATGCTGAGTAGGGATCCCAGCAGCGTCAGTGGGAGTTAGGGGATGGAGCTCTCGAGGGCCGTGTTGGCTGCAGCTCAGGCTCTATGCCGTGCAGTCTGCATGGGACTCCACTAGCTGAGGTGTCGACCCAGCCATTCTGCACTAGGAAGTCGGGTCTGAAGTGCCGGGTGTGGGACCTCTGCATGCGGAACCCTAGGAGCATGTGAAATTAGACAAAGCACAAAGGAAAAACAGGTTAGACTTTATTTTGTTGCCCAGATTCTCTTTTTATCTCCCAGGAATTTTTAATGAACGTTGCCAGAGACGAACACCTCCTCTGCTTTTTGTTCCGTTCCTCATTCTTGGGGTGTTGAGTGTGCAGACCCCTATTTTGTAACTGCTTCATGCTGTGGTGGCAGCCCTGATACCTTGGGGGAGGGGCAAAACGTCTCCCCACCAGCCTCCAGGTGAGGTTGATTGTCCCAAGGCCTCCTGCCTCACTTCTCGTCCGCCTGAGCACCAGCATTGGAAGTGTTATAGATTCTAATGACCTTTAAGGGTCCAGGAAAGAGATGCGCAAAGATGCTGTGGTGGCAGGTTTCACCCCACCCCACATTTGTTCGGTGACCTTAGGCTGACGGTTTTTGCCAGCCTAGATGCTCTGACCAGTAGTCTGTGCTTTCTTTAATTAGGTCCCTGAATTAATGTACAAACAGCACCATGTGTCAGAGCCCTGCCTGTGCAACACCCAGACAGTCCAGGGTCAGTGGTGATCCAGGACCATGACGTCCACTGAGTCAACGGCCTTTAGAAGTAGCCAGCAGTCCAGCCGGTCATATTGGCCACCATCACCCCGGTGTCTGTAGGGTTTTCTATGGTGAAAGCGTGATATACGTTTCCGCCGCCAAGCTTATTAGCTCCCCTCTGGAGGCAGTAAGTCCTGCAAGCAGTAGTCTGCTCTTACGGGGCACAGTCTTTTTGTTTTCTGAGAGAAACTCCAGGTCAAGTGATGGTCACACGAGTCATCTTGGGGGCCTGTTGCCCCCATTTATCTCTCTGGAGGTTGGAGTTGGAGGGCCTCTTCACTCAAAGTCAGTGTGTCCACAGAGCGACCCCTGCAACTTCAGGACATGATGGGTGGTTAGGATCACCACGTGGGGTCCTATTCCCTTAGGAGGGAGCAGGCCTTGTGGGCTGCTGATTTCCAGTTTTTAGATACCCCAGTATCCTGGCCTGATGTGTCGGTGGGCAAAGCCCTTGGTGACCATAGTTTATCATACCTGTAGGGCATTCTTGTGTTGCTCCATTTCAACTGGTCCCAGTTTTTGCACTAAGGCTCCAAGGGCGATTAACCTTTGACCGTGTATGTAAAGGTCAAAGGGTTTAGCTAAATTAGCGAGTTCCTGGGCAAGGATCTGAATTGACTGCTCTTTCCATTCTTGAAAGGCTGCTTCTGGATTCTATTCAAAAGGATCATCATCTTTTCGTGTCAGTGTTTCATGTAGAGGCCCAGCTATTAGACTGTAGTTAGGGATCCAGATGCAGAAAACCTTGGCGTCCCCAGGAACCCCTAAGCTGTCTTCTAGTTTTAGAAGAGGTAAGGCTGCAAATGGCTTCTTCCCTATCCTGGGATGCGTTTCTCCGAATATCTGTGAGAATGAAGCCCAGGCATGTCACCTGAGCCTGGGATATTTGAGCCTTTTTCTTGGACATCTTCTATCCTTTCTTGGCTAGGTAGTTCAGAGGCGTCTTTAGTAGGCCTGGCGATCAGAATGTCATCTGCATATTGAAGGAGGGTTCCCTTTTACAGAGGTAGAACTTTTAGGTCTTTAGAGGACATTTCCCCAATGATGGTGTGGGGATTTTTGAACCATTGGGGCAGGACGGCCCAGCATTATTGCTTGTGTTGCATGTTGTGTCCTGCCACACACAAGCCAAAAATTCTTGTGACTCTGAGATGAATGGAATACAGAAGAAGGCATCATTGAAGTGTAATACAGAATGCCATGGCCTGGTGGATGGTAGAATGAGCAGCAGTGTGTAGGAAATAGGAGCTACTGGATGTATATCCTCGGTGGCTTCACTGACTGTCCTGATGTCATTTACCAGGTCTCAAGCAGCCCATGGGGCTCTCGTGGTCAGGCCCATCCCAGGATATGGAGCTCACCTGGGCTGCATCCCACACCCCACAGCCCACGGGGCTCTCGTGTTCAAGTCCCTCCCAGGGTATGGAGCTCTCCTGTGCAGCTACCCAGCAGCCCATGGGGCTCTCATAGTCAGGCCCTTCCCAGGATACAGATCTCCCCTGGGCAGTTACCCCAGCAGGGCTGGACACACAGGAACTGTGCACATAGCCCACCTTGCAGAGAACCCCCAGCTCACCTGTCACTCACAGCTGACACAGAACACCTCAGAGCAGGACTTGAACTAACAAACAGCAGCTCTGACAGGTCTGTGACCCTGGCTATCTCTCTGTGCAGCCTCTCTCTGCCTGGTCTTCCAGACACTTCCACTGCAGCCAGGGCTCCAGGCCTCTGTCTCCACCCACCATCACTCCTCTCCCTGACTCCTGGGTTACTCTCATTAGGATAGGGTCTTCTTGAAGTTGTTTTCCACTCATGGACCAGATAAAAATGATAAGTAAACAAGCTGCAGCTGCAGCCCCTTGTCTATCCTGACTCTCAAGGCCCACACCTGTTCCTTGGGACTGACCCGTTTAGCAAGGTTCATTTTCTGCAACTGTGAGCCCCTGAGGGGTGAGGATTGGCTGAATTGGGCAGCCTGACACTGCCTGCCAGCCCCCCCACACAAGTGTGCCTGGGTTGAGTTCAATATAAACACCTCTCCAGTCAGCAAGAGCCCCTGTAGCTGTGACTGACGCCATATTCTCTGCCCCGTCAGCAATTTCGGGGCTGGGGTGGTGGGAGGGTTTGACGGGCCATGGCTTTGTGGGTGGCCCAGTGTGAGTAGGGCTCTGCTGGTCTTTCTGCAGGAGTTGCCAGGCTGCCACCTGCTAAAGAAGAGGATGTGTCACCCATACCTGCCACTGGAATTTCTCCCCAGGCAGAGGTGAGGAAATAAAAAAGCAGTGGGGGCTGTGGCAGGAGGGGTATCTCAGGCAGGGAAATTAAAAGCTTCCAGAAGAGCATCTGGGGACAGGAACATCCTGGCTGGCCTGCAGGCACCAAGTCGGCCTGCGTGCTCTCGCTAGTGTGGCTCCACAGCCCTTCCTCTAGGCTTGCAAGTGCTTATACATATTCAGGTGTTTTACCTGGAAAGGGTGGGAAGAGTTCAGCTGCAGCAGGACTGGGGCTCAGCTCACATTTACTCACAGATGCCTTGACACAGTCCCCCAGCTTTGCAATGAGGATGCTCCTTGTGGGGGAGAGCGCTGCTGACGGCATGGGAGACGATTTCCCACCTCTGACCAACTTAAGAATTTTTTACCACTGGAGCAAGTGCCCTGATACGATTTTCCTCTGTATAACTGGAGAGTTCTATTTTTTTTCTTTCTTTTTTTTTCTTTTTGGTTCAAGTTAGATTTTATTTATTCCTCTTTTTTTTTTAATTTGGAGATATAAACATGGAAATAATGCATTAATATAAAGACGTCTATGTGAAGGGAAAAACTTTTTTTCTGTTTTATTTTATTAAATGTTATTTATTTATTTTTAATTTTTTTAAATTCATTTCTTTTATACAGCAGGTTCTTATTGGATATGTATTTTATACATATAAGTGTGCACATGTGAATCCCAGTCTCCCAATCCATCCCACCACCACCCTCACATGGCGTTCCCTCCTTGGTGTCCATATGTTTGTTCTCTACATCTGTCTCTATCTCTGCCCTGCAAACTGGTTCATCTGTACCATTTTTCTAGGTTCCACATATATGCATTAATATACAATATTTGTTTTTCTCTTTCTGACTTACTTCACTCTGTATGACAGTCTCTAGATCCATCGAGGTCTCTACAAATGACCCAATTTCATTCCTATGTATGGCTGAGTAATATTCCGTTGTATATATTTACCACGTCTTTATCCATTCGTCTGTCTGTGGGCACTTAGGTTGCTTTCATTACCTGGCTATTGTAAATAGTGCTGCAGTGAACATTGTGGTGAATGTGTCTTTTTGATTTATGGTTTTCTCTGGGTATATGCCCAGTAGTGGGATTGCTGGATTATATGGTAATTCTATTTTTAGTTTTTTAAGGAACCTCCATACTGTTCTCCATAGAGACTGTATCGGTTTACATTCCCAACAATAGTGGAAGAAGGTTCCTTTTCCCCACACCCTCTCCAGCATTTGTTGTTTGTAGATTTTCTGATGATGCATATTCTAACAGGTGTGACGTGATACCTCATTGTAGTTTCGATTTCCATTTCTCTAATAATTAGTGATGTTGAGCAGATTTTCATGTGCGTACTGGCCATCTGTATGTCTTCTTGGAAGAAATGTCTATTTAGATCTTCCATTTTTGTATTGGGTTGTTTGTTTTATTAATATTGAGCTGCATGAGCTGTTTATATATATTGGAGATTAATCATTTGTCCATTGATTCGTTTGCAAATATTTTCTGCCATTCTGAGGGTTGTCTTTTCGTCTTGTTTGTAGTTTCCTTTGCTTTGCAAAAGCTTTTACGTCTCATTAGGTCCCATCTGTTTAGTTTTCTTTTTTATTTCATTACTCTAGGAGGTGGATCAAAAAAGATCTTGCTGTGATTTACGTCAGAGTATCCTTCGTAAGTTTTCCTCTCAGAGTTTTATACTGTCTGGTCTTACATTAAGGTCTCTAATCCATTTTGAATATATTTTTATGTATGGTGTTGGGGAGTGTTCTAATTTCATTCTTTTACATGTAGCTCTCCATATTTCCCAGCACCAATGATTGAAGAGACTGTCTTATCTCCATTGTATAGTCTTGCCTCCTTTGTCATAGATTAGTTGACCATAAGTGTGTAGGTTTAACCTTGGGCTTTGTTTTTTTTTTTTCCTTTTACACGTTTATTGGAGTATAATTGCTTTACAAAGGAGTGTTCGTTTCTGCTGTATAACAAAGTGAATCAGCTATACATATACAAATATCACCAGATCCCCTCCCTCTTGCATCTCCCTCCCACACTCCATATCCCACCCCTTTATGTGGTCACAAAGCACCGAGCTGATCTCCCTGTTCTATGTGGCTGATTCTCAGTAGCTATCGGTGTTACATTTGGTAATGTATTTATGTCCATGCCACTCTCTCACTTCGTCCCAGCTTACCCATCCCCCTTCCGGTGTCCTCAAGTCCTTTCTCTATGTCTGTGTCCTTAATCCTGTCCTGCCACTAGGTTCTTCAAAATCTTTTCTTTTTCTTCATTAGATTCCATACATCTCTGTTAACATACAGTATTTGTTTTTCCCTTTCTGACTTACTTCACTGTGTAGGACAGATTCTAAGTCCATCCACCTCAGTACAAATAACTCAGTTTTGCTTCTTTTTATGGTTGAGTAATATTTGATTGTATATATGTGCCAGATCTTCTTTTTTTTTTAATTTTTTAAAGTCTTTAAAAGGCACAAAAATAAACTTAAACAGTAGAAATACATACCCTGTTCTTGGGTAGGATGACTCAACATTGTAAAGATGTCATTTTTCTCTAAGTTAGTTAATAAATGTAATACCATCTCAATAAAAATATCAGCACACTTTTTAAAAATGGAGTTACGCCGGCTGACACTAAAGTTTATATATATAAAAAAAACATGTAATAATAGCCAGGAAAACACTGAAAAATTATGAGGGGACTAGCTCTCCCAGACATTAAAACATACTGTGTTGGGCTTCCCTGGTGGTGCAGTGGTTGAGAGTCCGCCTGCCGGTGCAGGGGACACGGGTTCGTGCCCCGGTCTGGGAGGATCCCACATGCCGCGGAGCGGCTGGACCCGCGAGCCATGGCCGCTGAACCTGCGCATACGGAGCCTGTGCTCCGCAACGGCAGAGGCCACAACAGTGAGAGGCCCGCATACCGCAAAAAAACCCAAAAACAAAAACATACTGTGTTTAAGGATTTCATCTCTCCCCAGTAGAAGCTAAACATTCCAGATAACCTCATTCTCACTTCCTGCAGTTAGGACATAGGCACCTGACAATCAGATCCACCTATCCTGGACTTTAAATCAGAAACTAGTGATGTAAAGAAGCCAGAAACACACAGTCCCTTCTGGTGAGGGTGGAACCCCTACCTAGAGTTCCAAAGGCAGCATGCAGTGATGTGGAAAATCAAGCTCCGCTTTATTATTAGTGGGGCGAATGCCTGAGACTCCAGCAAAGTTTTCTGATAAAGTAAAAGCTCCAACATGGCTCCCAAGGTCAAAGAGAGGTGAGGAAATGGGTCTGTCTCTCCCCTAAACTCAAACTAAAATCTTACCAACAGCAGCAAGTAAAAACACTGAAGCAAGTACTAGATGGCGGGTAGCCTTCTTATATGTAGAAGTGGACCCAGGCCTCCTTACCAGCCCAAGACCCTGGAAAGGAAAAAAAGGACCACAGTTCAGCCTGACTTCACAAAGAACTACTCCACGCACTAGTAAATAGGGGCTATCCATCAGAGAAACTGACTAGTGTAGTCAGCAATTCTTCCTACTTCAGTGGGCTTAAAGGAGGAGCAAAGGGAAGTGAGGAAAGGAGCAGACACCTTGAGTTGGCTTTCCTAGTTTACGATAATTGTCAATGAATGGAAGTGCTTCACTCCAATCTGTGCTTTAAGCCAGCACATGAAGGCGGCATGGCAAAGGAACTCCCTAGCACATGGGTATTAATGAAGTAATGGAGGGGAGGGCAGAGGCAGACATTCAGTCTGCATGGGACTGACCTCCTGACCACTCTGCCTGAGAGGCTGAGAAAGCAGGAGAAAGATCAGGAGAGCAGGGTCAGAAGAGTCAGAATTCCAGAAAGGAAGCAATGCTATGGTATCAAGACATAAAAATCAACCTAAGAACTAAATTTTGGCAACCAGAGGTCACTGGTGAGCCGAGCAAGAACAATCTTAATGGCGGCGAGGGTAGCGGCCAGGTTTTAGCGTGTCGGCTCTCAGCCTCGGCTGCACGTTGGCTGCAAGTCTTTGCTTTAAAAAGACGGTCCCACTACCCCATTCTCGTGTAATTGGCTTGTGGTTCAGTCAAGGGAATTAGGGTTTTTAAAAATCTCCCCAGATGATCCTAGTGTGCAGCCAGGGTTAAAAACTACTGCTTCAGTGAACTGAGAATTAATAGACAAAGTACAGGAAAGAGCAGTATTTAGTGCTAGTCAAGGGGTTCAAAGGGTTGAGGAAAGGCATTTTTGTTTGAAGAGGGAGTCTTTGAATGTGTTTAAATGCAAAGCCATATGTGTCAGGAGTGAGAAGCTGTATTGAGCAAGGCATCTGATCAAGGGAGAGGACCTTGAGTGTAAGAGAAAGGATTTGTTAGGGGGAGGACAGGAATTTCCAAGACAAAAAGGTAAGGGTGTATGTGAAGGTGTGTAAGCGGAGTTTCCCCATTTAATGCTCTATTATCTGTTAGGGGAGAGGTGAGATTAGCTGCTGGGGTTGAGAGGTGGGAATGAAAGGGTTTAAAACGGCCAGTTTGCAATAGCTGCTGACAACAGGTGGGAGGTTGAGTGAGATAAATATTTAGAGCAATTCAAATTGTCACCATGATTTTGGGGTAGCAGATTTTCATGGAGAAATACATGGCCCACTAGAGCAAGGTGTAGAATCTATATGTAGTGAAACGGGTTGATTTAAGTCAGTCACCAAGGCTACTTACAAGTTCTCTGATATTTTCTTTCCTTTTTCAGTTAAACATTTGAATGAGGGATCTGCAAGGGTCAGAACTCACTTCCAGTGAAAGAAAACATTATTTTCATAATTTACATCTTAAAATTTTTTATATTCCCACACCTTGATAATATCTAGTAACACTAACATTTTTGGCCAGAGGAACTTTTAAATGGTTTTCAAGACGGAAAGGAAAAATTATGTGGTGCTTTAAAAGACTACAAAAATTGAAAGGAGAGCTAAACAGTCTGTACATGTGTATTAATCATGTTTTATATTTCCAATATATTACGATGTTTTGACATCTTAAAAAAACTTTCTGGATGAGAAAAGATCACCCCTCTCAGGGCTGGCCAGTTCTTAAGAGACTGCAAAGGACTCAGCCTGCAGCATGCTTTTGATGTGCAAACTAACCACGTCTGATGGAGCCACACCTCCTCCATCTGGCCTGCACACCCCAGGACACAATCATCCCAGGGCCAGGCACCAGGCAACTGGAGCCCACACTGTAGCCCTAAGGCCCTGGAATTATTCACTAGCCATGCCTAAACTGTTCTCCCTGCCCTGCTTTGCCTTTCCCAAGAAAATCCTGATCATGGCTCTGGCCTAAACCTATCACTTGTTCCCGTCTTCTGCCTCCTGACCCAAACTTGGTATTGGTCCTGTGGCCCTGCATGGCAAACTGTGCCTCTTGTTTCTAGGGGAACTGTAACATTAGACTTTTCTTTCAATGGCACTGACCTTTCCACGTCATCAGTCAACTTTATAAATAAAAATCCAGGCACAAAACATGAGCATCTGAGGAAATGATACTAGAGAACTCGTCCGTAGCCACACATATTCCCAGAAAGAGAAATTTGGTTCATAGGCTTTTGTAATAAAGTAGGTCCTAGGCCAATACACACAAATAAAATCTAAAGAAAAAATGACCATACCACCACTTCAAAGCTTTAAGATTAGAGTACTGTCTTCTGAAACACTGAATCGTAAGTCAGACGATGAAAAAATATAACATGTTGTTACTACTGGTTCCCAACCCCTGCGGAATCACTAGCTGAAAATGTAAAACAAAGACAGTAAGGTGTGATTAAGTGGGATCACTGAAAATTGATTTTAACATGCTCTGAAGTACTGAGATTAATTCCCAGCAAAAGATTACCAATAATTCAACAGGTATTTATTACACAACAGCTATGTACTCAGGGTGTTTTTTTCTTCCAATTATTTTTTTCATTTTTGTGAGCCATACTTTAAAGACTTCATCATTATGAAAGTATATGACATTTTCCCATGAAACTAAGATGTAATGAATAGGTATCGTAAAATCATGGGTGGCAGTATCTTACACAAATGTTTTACTGTCGGTTGTGAAAATCAATGATCACTCACAGACTAAAAATCCATTGTTATATTTTAATCCACTTTTAAAAGGTTGTTTCTATCCATCTAAAAATGGCCTCAATGGCATTTTTCTCCACATCATCCTTTCTCAGTATTTCCAGGAGATCTTTCAGGAACTTGAGGGAAAAAGTATGGGAAATCAAGACATTTAACAGTTTCTGCAAAGAACCATACACAAAACATCTCCATACTTATGGAGGAAAGTATAAGAGCACCTCAGAGCTTGGGGCGGGGGGACACCAGTATATTAAAACACTTCTTTTTAACTGTGGCAAAGCCTGCAGTTCTTAAACATCAAGTCCCCTGGAGCGCTGGTAAAAGACTGCTGGGCCTCACCCTCAGAGTTTCTGATTCAGCAGATCTGAAGCGGGGAAGAATGTATGGATGCTGTTGATCTCGGGGCCCTAGCAGCCCTGCTCTAAGCATCTCCTTCTCTTCCCCTTGCCTTCCCAGTCTGAACCTTGCCAAGATTCCTTTTCTTGGTGAACATCTTCAGGATCTGCCCCATTCTTCAATACTGTGCTTGGAAATTTTTTTTTTCCCCACATTTGACAATTTTACCAAGTGCAGTGCAGGGCAGTGGCAGAAAAATTTCTTCTTTTGGCCATAAGTTTGTTTTGCTGGGCTTGTTAAAAACCTTCTAATCCACACTCCTCGGCAAGATCACTCAATTTCCTTTGTTTCTTTTCCACGTTGCTATTTCCAGGCATTTGATGTTCATCTGTTTCGTGATCTTGATGTTCATCTGTTTCGTGATCTTAATGAAAGCATGTCTGGGCCACTTGCGTTTAGTGCTAATAGCAGAACCCACCAATTTCCTCACCTTTTTTCCTCTGTGCCAGTTTTCTCATGGGGTAGGAACCCAACCTGATTGCTGTCACGATCAGTAACTACACTAACTGTCACACCTGGAGAGGGAGGTAAGGAAATACTGACAAATAAAATGGGCAGCTGAAACATGAGCAAAGGAAGCAGCTGACAGCAGGAGCAAACCGCTTCTGCCACCCCTCCCACCATCCCATGAACCATGATACAGCCTATATAAGCTATGCCCCCAACTAGACTGTATCCACTGCTGCTAGAGAAAGCCACTCTGTTCTCATCCCAGCTCAGGTAAGGTTCACCAAATATACAGAATGCTGAATACGGCTAATGCTGTATTTTTACACAGCCTAATCCCCAGGCAATAAAAAAGCTTGTGGCTCAGAATCATGGTAGTGAAGCCAAAATAAAGCAAAGGCTTGAAATGAATCAGGCATCACCAGGAGCCTTTTCCTGGAGCCGAAGTGGAGAACCCATCACACCAGCAATGACAATGCCACCTAGCTCCTTCCTCACGTGACACTCTTGAGACTCGTTCACCTCTAAATGACTTACTGCTATGATAACTTTGCTCCTGTACTTTTAGCATCAGAACTTGCTATGCTGTGATCTAGACTGCATTTCTGGTTCCAAAGTACAGAGATATGTCAGATTCACCTATTAGGGATTCTGAAGTAGTTTAAATTACCTCTCCTAGGTATTGAGCTTTACTTATTAGCAAAGGATGCCATAAGCATCACAGATTAAGAAGCTTTATTTCAGCTTTTGGTCATTTTGTTGCCAAAATGGCCTTATTTGCAGCCTGTTTCTATAGCCCAGCAAAACTTTGTCATCTGAACTTTCCAACTGCATTTGATTTCTAAAGAATTCAAGGCTAAATGAGGCCTATTTATCGAGAACACACCACTCAATAAAGATCATACTCTGCCCCTCCAAACTTGGCACCATGTAAACAGCTACTAATTTCCTCTTCTGAACAGTTCTTACCAAAAAGCAACACAAGTTTTGATGCAAATGAAGTTATTCCCTTTAAAATACTGCACCTGAAAAATAATCTCAAATTCCCTTAAACCCGTAAGCAAAACTATCCTTTATGAATGATGCTCATGCAAGTACATAATGTTTTCGCCCACTGTGAAAAATACCCAAGATTAGGGTTTAGACAGGCAGACTGGACAGCAAGCTGGGATAAATCAGAATTCTGAAATTAGGAAGAACTGTGGAGCTCTGCTTCGGTTATTACTTTTGAGCAGATCAAACACAAGTGAGCTCAATGATTATCCTCAAAAGAAGTCAAGCTACAATTTTTTTTCAACAGATTTCAAAACCCGATTTTGAAATTATACCTTTTGTTGAAAGGTAACAGATTTTTCTTAATTTATGACATTATACACTTTGCCATATAAAAAGGAAATTTAAAATTTAAGATTCAAAATACACTTGATTCTAAGAGTATTCCTCTGAAATGGACTCATAAAAAACAAGCAGAATAAGTCGGTGAATAATTCTGTAAGCATGCTCGTGCAGCAGCTTAAAATAAGGAGCACAATTTACAACCCTGTAGTGGAAAAATATTTGTGTGCTTAATGGCTATTCTCTTAGACAATGAATTTTCTCTCCTACTTATTACAGATATGGCATTTGGGGTTGCTCCCCGTTGAAAGTATTCAAAATATGTAGGAAAGCTTGATCAAGAAAGATGATAAACATTCTGTTTATCTGGCATACTGTTTCAAAAATACGAGTCTCAGAGTGACTCAGGTCTATCAATGACAATCAAACGATTATAACCCAGGGCCAAGAAAGTCTGTAAGTCTGGGACTTTAAGTCTGGGATTTTAGTCTTGACTTGATGATGAGATTTGGGGCAAGTCACTAAGACTGTTCTTGGCTCTATAAAATGGTAGTAATCACCTACCTTTACATCATAGATGTTTGTTTAAAAGGTAAATAAAGTTGTACATACAAGTGATTTTTAATCACAGGTAGAAAGGAGAATTATTAGGCTACATGTCATGAAGAAAAAGATGCTACCCGAACTACAGAGGTCTTAACAGGCCATGATCACAGGACTGATCTCTGAATGAGCCATGGAGCTTAGTGCAAAGAAAATAAAATTATTATGTTCATGAATTTCTCCCTTAAATCCAACAAATTATGTTAGAAATGTGTGCCTCGGGACACTATGGGGACTAAGTAAGAATGCACATATTACAACAAAAAGATACCTTCATCACTACAACAACTGAGTATAACCACTTTATATTCAGCAGACATCATGTTTTCTATTCTGCTATGGGTGCAGCCTTAGGAAGGGAAGTACATTCGCTACTGCACAAGAATCTGGGCGGCTCCCAGGGATGCTGGGCTGGCTTTAGCACTACTCCTCATGCCGTAATCTCCACCCGCCCCTCCCTCCACCATATTCCTTGTTGTGGACAACTGCCATGTTCTCAGTCTTACATGAAGTACTATGTAAACTTAGCTTCCAGTCCCCCTTTCCCAGCAGATTCACACCCACACCACTGACAAGGACATTCTGGAGCTACCACTGATAAGGACAACAATTTTTAAAGGAATACGACAGAGCGGCCCACCATTAAATTCTGTGTGAGAAAGAAGGACAACTGCGCTTCAGGGAAAGACAGGAGGCTCTGTCCTACCAGGTGCAGGGGTGGGAGTTCCTCTAGAATGTCACAAGAGCAACGGACACTTGAGAATGGCTTCTGTGTATCTCAAAGTAAAAGCATTCAATTTGTACAAAAAAGGGCCCTTCTGCCAACCAGGTCCCTTAACGACAGACAATCTTGATAATACTTTTTTAGAAAGGGTGGCTCTTCTTCAGAAGCTCTAGGCAGTCACTTATTCCTCATTTTGACAAAGGAGCATCCAACTTGAAGCATGGCTGTATATATAACTCTTCATGCAGCTGAGCCGTCATAAACATACCAAATATAAAGGCATGTCAAAAAGACATTCTTCCTCCCCAAAGTATGGCCTCAAAAAGCCATTATTATAATAGAGTATGAATTTCTGCTACAGGTTACTGACCTATAATACTAACAATAAAAGTCTTGTTTAGTACATAAAGGCTTACACTGCAACATGAAGTATTAAGACACAATCCACTGTTTTAAATTTGCTGTACACCTAAAGCACCTTCTTCATGACACCAATCTGTATGTGTATATATATATAGGTCCTCTTTCAGTAGAACACAGACTGTGGAGATGAGGCAAAGTACAATGCAGCTGCTGGCGATTCCAACAGGACATCTAGAAAAATGGAGTAAGTTTCCAAGGCCCATGCTGCTGGTAGTCTCTTCTGAGGCTCCAAATTGAGTACCTGGTGGATTTATCTTATTGGCACTCTGCTTGAATCAAGACCAGGCTCAAAGGCAAGCCTTATCTCCTGCAAACAATTCCACACACAGATCTTAAATCTGTGTTTAACTTTGTCTGGAACTGGCTGCAAATTTGAAACTTCCTCAAATGGTATTAAAAGCTCTACACAAAAAATATGCAAAAGCAGTTACTAGTTCTTCAAGAAAAAAGACATACCTGCAAAACAGCAACAGCTCTGTAAACAGAGCTGTAGGTAACTGTTGGGACAGCAATAGCAATGTAACAAATACAGCATAGGAGGACCTTTTTTAAAAAAATTGCTGTCCTAATATTTTACAATTAAAAAAAAAAGATTTTCACAAGATGATTTTCTAAGAGAAAGAGTCCACTTCTTTGAAGAGGAGTCAGTCCTGGTGGCGAAAGGACTGGGAATGTCAATTAATATATGCAAGACAATATAATACGAAGTCTAATATTTGTTTCAACAACATCTAGTCAGCTCTTGGTGGGTGAAATTCTGCTGTCTAGCTGTATCCAGGGCTCTTTTCTTGTGGCATTTTAAAAAATGTAGCTGCAGTTGAGTCAGTGTTTTTCTCTACAGCAGAGGTCTTGACCAACCACTCAGAGTTCGGAGATTTGGGGGCCTGTGATGCTGGTATGGTTGGCTCCACTGCATCCATGTGAACGGCACTTGGGCTGGACAGAGATGCTGTAGCCACAGGTTTCCGTTTCCTCTTGATGTCACGTGAACACGGTGGTCCCAGGTGTATGTTTGCCTGTCTGGCAGAGCAGTGTGCTGGTGAGCATCTTCGGTGAGAAGCATCAGCAAGAACATCCAGGGAGTAAAGGGGAGAAAGAGGATTAAACTCATGTGCACAAGCAGAAATGTGAGGAAAATCAGAAGCCAACGCTTTATTCTTTTCTTTCTGCCGAGGGTCACTAATGAGGTGGCCTATCCTCTCAGTCCCCAAATTACTCATGCTGGACTCCTTCCCAACAAGCCTTCTTCGCCCCTTTCTGAGGCATCGAGCTGCAGCTCCAGGCAGACGATTAAAGCGAGCATGGTACCCTCTTTGAGCTGGCCGAGAAGGTAAAAGGAACGTGGAATCTGAAAGTTTATCCAGTCCAGAATCCATTCTCTCTACTTCAGAGCAATGGTCAGGAGCCCACTTGGGCAGAAGATTAGGGACAGTGAATCCTGGGACACATTCTCCTTCATAGAACCAATCACTCTGCTCGTCGTCCCCTTGCCGTCCTTCATCGTTGGTAAAGAGCCCTGTGTCACTGCTGCTACACACACTGCTGGTTTCACATTCTGACATATTCTCGTCAGAGCCCTGTTTTTGTTCGTCTGCTTCACACTCCATCCTTTCTTTCCTTCCCGTTTTGCTTAGGAAAGTCCTGTTTTCTGCTGCTTCGAACAACCCGTGACCTGATGAGGTCCAGGGAGTATTCTCCTTCCAGCGGGACAGACGCTGCTTCTTAGCAGACTTGAACCTGCAGCCTCTCTCATAGCTCCAATCTGACACCTTGAGCTTCTGCTGAAGGCTGGCAGCGACCTCTGATGTTACGCGCTTCACCTTCCGCCGGCGCCTCAGCGGTCGACAAGGTGCATTTTCAGTAAAGGAATCAGATTCATGCCAAGAATGTTGCTTACTCTTAACAATGGCGTTAAGAGCTGGGTGCCGTTTGGCTACCATAGTGTCATCAGAGTCACTAAAATTGGTGACTGGGGCCATTTCTCGACAGTCCTTGATGGCCTCATCCAGACTTGACTCAGAGGCCTCACTGTAGCAGCAGGTATGTTCTGCCAGGTGAGTGAAGTCTGAACGGCGCTTCCGGCCTCTCCGTTTGCGAAGCTGCCGCCTCTGCTGCCGAGGGCTCAGCGCCATCTCCTCCCACAGCTCACCAAGCTTATTCTGCTCAGATGTCTGCTCCAAGGCTGAGGCTAAGTCATGTACCAGCTCATCCATGAGGCCACATCCGCTGCCACAGTCACCTCCGACGGCCGCGGCTTTTGGGGCCGAGTCTCCCCGCCCTGCCAGATCTTCTTTATCCATTCATCTGTCGATGGACACTTAGGTTGCTTCCATGTCCTGGCTAATGCAAATAGAGCTGCAATGAACATTTTTGTACATAACTCTTTTTGAATTATGGTATTCGCAAGGCAAATGCCCAGTAGTTGGATTGTTGTGTCCTATGGTACTTCTATTGTTAGTTATTTAAAGGAACCTCCGTACTCTTCTCCCTAGTGCCCATATCAATTTACATTCCCAACCACAGTGCAAGTGTGTTCCATTTTCTCCAATAAAGGCCTCTCCAGCATTTATTGTTTTGTAGATTTTTTTGATGATTGCCACTCTGACTGCTGTGAGGTGATACCTCAGGGTAGTTTTGATTTGCATTTCTCTAATGATTAGTGATGTTCAGCATCCTTTCATGTGTTTCTTGGTAATCTGTATATCTTCTTTGGAGAAATGTCTATTTAGGTCTTCTGCCCGTTTTTGGATTGGGTTGTTTGTTTTTGTGATATTGAGCTACATGTGGTGCTTGTAAAGTTTGGAGATTAATCCTTTGTCAATTGCTTCATTTGAAAATATTTTCTCCCATTCTGAGGGTTGTTTTTGCATCTTCTTTATGTTTTCCTGTACTGTGTAAAAGCTTTTAAGTTTCATTAGGTCCCATTTGTTGATTTCTGTTTTTATTTCCATTTCTCTAGGAGGTGGGTCCAAAAGGATCTTGCTGTGATTTATGTCATAGAGTGTTCTGCCTATGGTTTCCTCTAAGTGTTTTATAGTGTCTGGTCTTATATTTAGATCTCTAATCAATTTAGAGTCTATTTTTGTGTATGGTGTTATGGAGTGTTCTAATTTCATTCTTTTATGTGTAGGGGTCCAGTTTTTCCAGCACCAATTACTGAAGAGACTGTCTTTTCTCCATTGTATATCCTTAGCTCCTTTGTCATAGATGAGATAGCCATAGGTATGTAGGCTTATCTCTGGGCTTTCTGTCCTGTTCCAATGATCTGTGTTTATGCCAATCTACATACACTTGATTCCATTATGGAGACATATAAATACATGGGTTTCAAGGTTATTACCAGTCAGATATATTCCTCTTCAGTGAATAGGGTGTTTTGTGTCCAGTTCATTGAGAAAGGAGTAGGTCTTGTCTATTAACTATTTGGTATATGGAATAGGATCTGTGCTAATTTCAAACTCTACTTTTACACATCACCCCACGTCACCTTTCCCCTTAAGGAGGCATAAGTGTGTTTTCTAAATGTGTAACTCTGTTCTCTTTTGAAATTCAGTTCATGTGTAGCCATGTTTACATTTCCTCTATAAGTGATATATTGCAATAAGTTTCTTTTTCTTTGTGGCTCATTTCACTTAGCATCATCGTACCTAAAGCCACTCATTATGCTGCTATTGGCCTTATGACATTGATTTTATGTCTGAGTGACTTTCCTTTGTATATAAGTACCACAACATCAATATCCATTTTTTTTCCTTTCCTGGGATATATAAAGTGTACTGAAGTCGAGGTTCTTGTAAACAGAGCAGCCCTAAATTTTGGGCTGGCTGTGTGTTGTGGATTTTTAGTTTTCCCAAAATACACGCCCATGAGTGGAAGTGTGCTATACTCTGTAGCTCTGTTTTAGAAAACAACATACAGTTCTCCAGAGAGGCCGTTGGAAATTTACATCCTGTCCATCGGCGTAACCAGGCTCCCTTTTCTCCATGGCCTGTCCTGCATTTGTGGATTTTACACTATTTGTGGATGGTCCTTTTGACTGGAGGTAAGGGACACTTCTCTGTAGTGTGGATTTGCAATGCCTGATGGCTTGCTTAGCCAAAAAGGGCATATGCATTTTTTCCCGAATATATTCATGAAAATACACATAATCCCTTTTCAGCCAAGGGCAACATTGTCGAAATTCTGTCGCTTTTCATGTGCTTTAAAAATGACTCCAATCTACCTCTTGAAATCTGTTTCCTTCAATTCTGCCTTGCATTCAAATCCTCTTCACTGCCTTTCCTCAATATATTTCTGGATGATAGTTGTCCTTTATAATTCTGCAAGTTTGTGAATTGCTGTGCCCCTGATTTTCATTTTTCAACTCGCCTCTTTGTGAGCTGGCTGCAATACCGCAGGATGGCTTTAGGCCCTAGTCCTGTTCCGGGGCTTCAGGCTGAGCCTTTGGTTAATTCTTCTTCCTGATGGGAAACTAGAGTGACATGTACCCATCCAAACACCTACAGCTAATCTCTCATTTATTTCCCCTCTTCCTGTTCATCCTCTGCACAGTTTGCAAACTGTGCATAACGGGAGGGTAAAAGCACTGACACTCCAAGTGGGTAGATTTTGAGTAATGCAGATGGAATGGCGAAGCCGAGCACGACAAAAGGAAAAATGAGGTACCTTTTAGAAAACTTTCCCAATTACACAGTGTACCATCCACTGGGTTTCACATGCATGTTTTAACTGTAGAAAGATTCCCTTAAACCTGGAGAGTTGGGACCACTAGAATGGGTAGCACACAGTATTGCTCTAAGTGGTGTTCTTTTGTTCACACAACCTCAGCAATCTTGTCAGCCCCAAGAGTCCAGTCTTATGTCTCATCCAGCTGTGGGTGTAAAGGTGGTCAATCTAGGTTGCATCAAAGGCCCTGAACGTAATTTTTAAGACTTTCTATCTGTTTTTGCATTTTGCTTTTGAAATTTATTTTTATAAGTGTGTTTAACTGAACTTCAGTGCTGTGTTCATGCCGTTATACACACACATGATTCCTTTATGGAGATATGAGAATACATATGTTTTAAAATACTTAGAGTCAGACATATTGCTCTGCAATGAATAGGGGGTGTTGAGTCCAGTTCATTGTGCCGGGAGTAGGTGTTGTCTATTACATACATGGTTTATATAACGGTATCTGTGCTAATTTAAAACTGTAGTTTTATGCATCACCCCACCTCGGCTTTCCCATTAGGCAGGCAAAAGATGTTTTCTAAATGTGTGACTCTGTTGTGTTTGTAATTCAGTTCATGTGTAGTCATGTGTACATTCCCGCTATGAGTGATAACTTATGATAAGATTAGTTACTCTGTAATCTTTCCTAACTCAGTTCATGTGTAGCCATGTTTACAGGACCTTCATAAGTGATATCTTATGATAAGTTTCTTTTTCTGTGTGACTTATTTCACTTAGAATCATCGTACCCGAATCCACTCATTTTGCTGCTACTGGCCTTATGACATTGATTTCATGGCTGAGGGATATTCCATCGTACGTAAGTACCACAGTTTTTTGAACCAATTTTTTTTATTTCCAGGGATATGTAACGTGTACCCAAGTTGAGGTTCTTGTAAGCATTGCAGGCCTAAATTTTGGGGTGGCTCTGTCTTATTGATTTTCAGTTTTCCTAAGGTATATTCCCTAGACTCGAAGTGTCCTTGGCTCTGTAGCTCTGTTGTTTACTTGTTTTAGGGAACACAATGCACTCCTCCAGAGAGGCAGTTGGCAATTTACATCCCGCCCATCAGCATAAAAAGGCTCCCTGTTCTCCAGGTCCTGTCTTGCCTTTCTGGTTTTTACCCATTTTTTGGATGCCCCTAATGACCGGTGGGAAGTGATACTTCTTTGTAGTGCAGATTTGCATTGCCCGCTTGCTTGCTTGGCCAAAAAGGGCGTATGCGTTTTCTCCTGAATATATTCAGGGGAAAACGCATACGCCCTTTTTGGCCAAGTGCATCATTGTTGATATTGTGCCCCTATTCCTGTGCGTTAAAGGTGATTCCAACGTACCTCTTGAAATCTGTTTCCTGCTATTCTGCCTCGCTTATAAGTCCGCCTCGTTGCCTTCCCTCAACAGATTTTTGGACGATAGTTGCCCTTTATTACTCTGCCTCTTTGTGAATTGCTGTGCCCCTGAGCTCCATTTTGTAACTCGTTTTTTGTGAGCTGAACGCAAGTTCAATATTTTTTTTCAGAACCTATACTGGTTTCCGGTGGGTGGCTGAGACTTTGGTTAATTCTTCTTCCTCACGGGAATTAAGAGTGACATGTGCCCGTCCAAATGCCTGACAGCTACTCTCTCATTGGTTCTTCCTCTTCCCTTTCATCCTTTGCCAAATTGGCAACCTGTGAGAACCAGGAGGTTAAAGGTTCTGTCTCTGCAAGTTGGGAGATTGACAGTAAAGCAGTTGGAAAGTCAAACTGGAGCACAAGGAGAGGGACTATTCGTTGAGTTTTAGAAACCTTTCATATTCAGAGTGTGTCCATTCTCTAGGTTTCCCATACATGTTATAGCTATACTAATATTCCCTTCAACCTGGAGAGTTGGGACCCATGGAACGGGTGCCATGCATTATTGCTTTAAAGGGTCTGCATTTGCTCACCCAATCTCACCAATCCTCTCAGTCCCATGTGTCCAGCCTTATGCCACATCCAGCTGTCATTGTAGATAGGGTCATTCCAGGTTTCATCAGAGACCCTGAAGGAATTGTAAAGAATTTCCCTGTTTTTTTGTTTTGTTTTTGAAATTCCTTTTTAGATTGGGTTTGAGCTGATTCTCGCTGCCATGTTTATGCCAGTCTAGACACACTTGATTCCATTACAGAGACATATCAGTACATAGGTTTTAAGTTTCTTACCAGTCGGATATATTCCTCTGTGGGAAATATGGGATTTTGAGTCCCTTTCACTGAGGAAGGTGTAGGTCTTGTCTATTCCATAGTTGGTTTTTGGAACGGTACCTGTGCTTATATCAAACTCTGGTTTTATGCATCACCCCTCCTCTCCTTCCCCCTTAAGAAGGCATAAGAGTGTTTTCTAAATGTGAGACTCTGTTCTCTTTCCTAACTCAGTACATGTGTAGCCATGTTTACAGGATCTTCATAAATGATATCTTATGATAAGTTTATTTTTCTGTGTGACTTATTTCATTAGAATCATCGTACCTGAATCCACTCATTTTGCTGCTACTGGTCTTATGACATTGATTTCATGGCTGAGGGATATTCCATCGTATGTAAGTACCACAATTTTTTGAACCATTTTTATATTTCCTGGGATATTTAAGTTGTACCCAAGTTGAGGTTCTTGTAAGCAGTGCAGGCATAAATTTTGGGGTGGCTCTGTCTTATTGCTTTTCAGTTTTCCCAAGGTATATTCCCTAGACTGGAAGTGCCCTTGGCTCTGTAGCTCTGTTGTTTACTTGTTTTAGGGAACACAATGCACTCCTCCAGAGAGGCATTTGGCAACTTACATCCCGCCCATCAGCATAACAAGGCCCCCTGATCTCCAGGGCCTGTCTTGCCTTTCTGGTTTTTACACATTTTGTGGATGTCCCTTTTGACCGGTGGGAAGGGATACTTCTTTGTAGTGCAGATTTGCATTGCTGCTTGCTTGCTTGGCCAAAAATGGCGTATGCATTTTCTCCTGAATATACTCAGGAGAAAACGCATATGCCCTTTTTGGCCAAGTGCATCATTGTCGAAGTTGTGCCCCTCTTCCTGTGCTTGAAAGGTGATTCCAACGTACCTCTTGAAATCTGTTTCCTGCGATTCTGCCTCGTTTTAAAGTCCGCCTCGCTGCCTTCCCTCAAAAGATTTTTGGACGATAGTTGTCCTCTATTACTCTGCCAGTTTGTAAATTGCTGTGCCCCTGAGCTCCATTTTTCAACTCGTTTTTGTTAGCTGACAGCAAATCCAAAATTATGGTTCAAAACCTATACTGGTTCCCGGCTGGTGGCTGAGACATTGGTTAATTCTACTTTCTGCCGGGCAATTAAAGTGACATGTACCTGTCCAAATGCCTAACAGCTACTCTCTCATTGGTTCTCCCTCTTCCCTTTCATCCTCTCCCAAATTGGCAACCTGTGCGAACCAGGAGGTTTTACGGGCTATCGCTCCAAGTTGGGAGATTGATAGTAAAGCCGTTGGAAGTTCAAACTGGAGCACAAGGAGAGGGACTATAAGTAGAGTTTTAGAAACCATTCGTATTCACAGTGTGTCCATTCTCTAGGTTTCCCGTAAATGTTATGGCTGTAGTAATATTCCCTTACACAAGGAGAGTTGGGACACATGGAATGGGTGCCACATATTATTGCTTTAAAGGGTCTGCATTTGCTCACCCAGTCTCACCAAACCTCTCAGTCTCAAGTGTCCAGCTTTATGCCACATCCAGCTCTCGTTGTAGGTAGGGTCATTCCAGGTTTCATCAGAGACCCTGAAGGAATTGTAAAGATTTTCCCTGTTTTTTTTTGTTTTGTATTTGAAATTTCTTTTTTTACTGGGTTTGAGCTGATTCTCACTGCCATGTTTATGCCAGTTTAGACACACTTGATTCCCTTACGGTGACATATCAATACATAGGTTTTAAGATTCGTACTAGTCAGATATATACCTCTGCGCAGAATATTGGGTTTTGCGTCCCTTTAACTGATGAAGGTGTAGGTCTTGTCTATTCCGTATTTTGATTTTGGAATGGTACTTGTACTAATATCAAACTCTGGTTCTATGCATCACCCCACCTCTCCTTCCTCCTTAAGCAGGCATAAGTGTGTTTTCTAAATGTGAGACGCTGTTCCCTTTCCTTACTCAGTTCATGTGTAGCCATGTTACAGAAAATTCATAAGTGCTATCTTATGATAAGTTTCTATTTCTGTGTGACTTATTTCACTTAGAATCATCGTACCTGAATCCATTCATTTTGCTGCTACTGGTTTTATGACATTGATTTCATGGCTAAGGGATATTCCATCGTACGTAAGTACCACAATTTTTTGAACCATTTTTTTATTTCCAGGGATATGTAACGTGTACCCAAGTTGAGGTTCTTGTAAGCATTGCAGGCCTAAATTTTGGGGTGGCTCTGTCTTATTGATTTTCAGTTTTCCTAAGGTATATTCCCTAGACTCGAAGTGCCCTTGGCTCTGTAGCTCTGTTGTTTACTTGTTTTAGGGAACACAATGCACTCCTCCAGAGAGGCAGTTGGCAATTTACATCCCGCCCATCAGCATAAAAAGGCTCCCTGTTCTCCAGGTCCTGTCTTGCCTTTCTGGTTTTTACCCATTTTTTGGATGCCCCTAATGACCGGTGGGAAGTGATACTTCTTTGTAGTGCAGATTTGCATTGCCCGCTTGCTTGCTTGGCCAAAAAGGGCGTATGCGTTTTCTCCTGAATATATTCAGGGGAAAACGCATACGCCCTTTTTGGCCAAGTGCATCATTGTCGATATTGTGCCCCTATTCCTGTGCGTTAAAGGTGATTCCAACGTACCTCTTGAAATCTGTTTCCTGCTATTCTGCCTCGCTTATAAGTCCGCCTCGATGCCTTCCCTCAACAGATTTTTGGACGATAGTTGCCCTTTATTACTCTGCCTCTTTGTGAATTGCTGTGCCCCTGAGCTCCATTTTGTAACTCGTTTTTTGTGAGCTGAACGCAAGTTCAATATTTTTTTTCAGAACCTATACTGGTTTCCGGTGGTTGGCTGAGTCTTTGGTTAATTCTTCTTCCTCACGGGAATTAAGAGTGACATGTGCCCGTCCAAATGCCTGACAGCTACTCTCTCATTGGTTCTTCCTCTTCCCTTTCATCCTTTGCCAAATTGGCAACCTGTGAGAACCAGGAGGTTAAAGGTTCTGTCTCTGCAAGTTGGGAGATTGACAGTAAAGCAGTTGGAAAGTCAAACTGGAGCACAAGGAGAGGGACTATTCGTTGAGTTTTAGAAACCTTTCATATTCAGAGTGTGTCCATTCTCTAGGTTTCCCATACATGTTATAGCTATACTAATATTCCCTTCAACCTGGAGAGTTGGGACCCATGGAACGGGTGCCATGCATTATTGCTTTAAAGGGTCTGCATTTGCTCACCCAATCTCACCAATCCTCTCAGTCCCATGTGTCCAGCCTTATGCCACATCCAGCTGTCATTGTAGATAGGGTCATTCCAGGTTTCATCAGAGACCCTGAAGGAATTGTAAAGAATTTCCCTGTTTTTTTGTTTTGTTTTTGAAATTCCTTTTTAGATTGGGTTTGAGCTGATTCTCGCTGCCATGTTTATGCCAGTCTAGACACACTTGATTCCATTACAGAGACATATCAGTACATAGGTTTTAAGTTTCTTACTAGTCGGATATATTCCTCTGTGGGAAATATGGGATTTTGAGTCCCTTTCACTGAGGAAGGTGTAGGTCTTGTCTATTCCATAGTTGGTTTTTGGAACGGTACCTGTGCTTATATCAAACTCTGGTTTTATGCATCACCCCTCCTCTCCTTCCCCCTTAAGAAGGCATAAGAGTGTTTTCTAAATGTGAAACTCTGTTCTCTTTCCTAACTCAGTTCATGTGTAGCCATGTTTACAGGATCTTCATAAATGATATCTTATGATGTTTCTTTTTCTGTGTGACTTATTTCACTTAGAATCATCGTACCTGAATCCACTCATTTTGCTGCTACTGGTCTTATGACATTGATTTCATGGCTGAGGGATATTCCATCGTACATAAGTACCACAATTTTTGAACCATTTTTATATTTCCTGGGATATTTAAGGTGTACCCAAGTTGAGGTTCTTGTAAGCAGTGCAGGCATAAATTTTGGGGTGGCTCTGTCTTATTGATTTTCAGTTTTCCCAAGGTATATTCCCTAGACTCGAAGTGCCCTTGGCTTTGTAGATCTGTTGTTTATTTGTTTTAGGGAACACAATGCACTCCTCCAGAGAGGCAGTTGGCAGTTTACATCCCGCCCATCAGTATAACAAGGCTCCCTGTTCTCCAGGGCCTGTCTTGCCTTTCTGGTTTTTACCCATTTTGTGGATGCCCCTAATGACCGGTGGGAAGTGATACTTCTTTGTAGTGCAGATTTGCATTGCCTGCTTGCTTGCTTGGCCAAAAAGGGTGTATGCAATTTCTCCTGAATATATTCAGGAGAAAACGCATACGCCCTTTTTGGCCAAGTGCATCATGTCGAAGTTGTGCCCCTTTTCCTCTGTGCTAAAGGTGATTCCAACGTACCTCTTGAAATCTGTTTCCTGCTATTCTGCCTCGCTTATAAGTCTGCCTCGTTGCCTTCCCTCAACAGATTTTTGGACGATAGTTGCCGTTTATTACTCTGCCAGTTTGTGAATTGCTGTGCCCCTGAGCTTCATTTTGTAACTCGTTTTTTTGTGAGCTGAACGCAAGTTCAATATTTTTTTTTCACAACCTATACTGGTTTTCGGTGCGTGGCTGAGACTTTGGTTAATTCTTCTTCCTCACGGGAAATAAGAGTGACATGTGCCTGTCCAAATGCCTGACAGCTACTCTCTCATTGGTTCTCCCTCTTCCCTTTCATCCTTTGCCAAATTGGCAACCTGTGCGAACCAGGAGGTTAAAGGTTCTGTCTCTCCAAGTTGGGAGATTGATAGTAAAGCAGTTGGAAAGTCAAACTGGAGCACAAGGAGAGGGACTATTCGTTGAGTTTTAGAAACCTTTCATATTCAGAGTGTGTCCATTCTCTAGGTTTCCCATACATGTTATAGCTATACTAATATTCCCTTCAACCTGGAGAGTTGGGACCCATGGAACGGGTGCCATGCTTTACTGCTATAAAGGGTATGCTTTTGCTCACCCAATCTCACCAATCCTCTCAGTCCCATGTGTCCAGCCTTATGCCACATCCAGCTGTCATTGTAGATAGGGTCATTGCAGGTTTCATCAGAGAGCCTGAAGGAATTGTAAAGAATTTACCTTTTTTGTTTGTTTTTCTAATTCCTGTTTACAGTGGGTTTGAGCTGATTCTCGCTGCCATGATTATGCCAGTCTAGAAACCCTTGATTCCCTTACGGAGACGTATCAATACATAGGTTTTAAGATTCTTACTAGTCAGATATATTCCTCTGTGGGAAATATGGTGTTTTGAGACCCTTTCACTGAGGAAAATGTAGGTCTTGTCTATTCCATAGTTTGTTTTTGGAACGGTACCTGTGCTTATATCAAACTCTGGTTTTATGCATCACCCCACCTCTCCTTTCCCCTTAAGCAGGCATAAGAGTGTTTTCTAAATGTGAGGCTCTGTTCTCTTTCCTAACTCAGTTCATGTGTAGCCATGTTTACAGGATCTTCCTAAGTGATATCTTATGATAAGTTTCTTTTTCTGTGTGACTTATTTCACTTAGAATCATCGTACCTGAATCCAATGATTTTGCTGCTACTGGTCTTATGACATTGATTTCATGGCTGAGGGATATTCCATTGTATGTAAATTACAAAATTTTTTGAACCGTTTTTATCTTTCCTTGGATATTTAAGGTGTACCCAAGTTGAGGTTCTTGTAAGCAGTGCAGCCCTAAATTTTGGAATGGCTCTGTCTTATTGATTTTCATTTTTCCCAAGATATATTCCCTAGACTGGAAGTGCCCTTGGCTCTGTAGCTCTGCTCTTTACTTGGTTTAGGGAACACAATGCACACCTCCAGAGAGGCAGTTGGCAATTTACATCCCACGCATCAGCATAACAATGCTCCCTGTTCTCCAGGGCCTGTCTTGCCTTTCTGGATTTTACCCATTTTGTGGATGTCCCTTTTGACAGGTGGGAAGTGATACTTCTTTGTAGTGCAGATTTGCATTGCCCGCTTGCTTGCTTGGCCAAAAAGGGTGTATGTGTTTTCTCCTGAATATATTCAGGAGAAAACGCATACACCCTTTTTGGCCAAGTGCATCATGTCGAAGTTGTGCCCCTCTTCCTGTGCTTTAAAGGCGATTCCAACGTACCTCTTGAAATCTGTTTCCTGCTATTCTGCCTCACTTTCAAGTGTGCCTCGTTGCCTTCCCTGAACAGATTTTTGGATGAGAGTTGTCCTTTATTACTCTGCCTGTTTGTGAATTGCTGTGCCCCTGAGCTCAATTATTTAACTCGTTTTTTGTGAGCTGAATGCAAGTCCAATATTTTGGTTCAGGACCTATACTGGTTCTCGGTTGGTGGATGAGACTTTAGTTAATTCTTCTTCCTCCGAGAAATAAGAGTGACATGTGTGCGTCCAAGTGCCTAACCGCTACTCTTTCATTGGATCTCCCTCTTCCCTTTCATCCTCTTCCTAATTGGCAACCTGTGCGAAAGAGGAGGTTAAAGGTGCAGTCTCTGCAACCTGGGAGATTGATAGTAAAGCAGTTGGAAAGTCAAACCAGAGCACCAGCAGAGGGACTATTTGTTGAGTTTTAGAGACCTTTCATGTTCACTGTGTGTCCATTCTCTAGGTTTCCCATACATTTTATAGCTGTAGTAATATTCCCTTCATCCTGGAGAGTTGGGACCCACGGAAGGGGGGCCATGCATTATTGCTTTAAAGGGTCTGCATTTGCTCACCCAATCTCACCAATCCTCTCAGTCCCAAGTGTCCAGCCTTATTCCAAATCCAGCTGTCGTTGTAGATAGGGTCATTCCAGGTTTCGTCAGAGACCATGAAGAAATTGTAAAGAATTTCCTGTTTTTTTTGTGTGTCTGAAATTCCTTTTTATAATGGGTTTGAGCTGATTCTCACTGCCATGTTTATGCCAGTCTAGACACAGTTGTTTCCCTCATGGAGACATATCAATAAATAGGTTATAAGATTCTTACTAGTCAGATATATTCCTCTGAGGGAAATATGAGGATTTGAGTCCCTTTCACTGAGGAAGGTGTAGGTCTTATCTATTCCGTATTTGATTTTTTGAACGGTACCTGTGCTTATATAAAACTCTGGGTTTTATGCATCACCCCACCTCTCCTTCCCCCTTAAGCAGGCATAAGAGTGTTTTCTAAATGTGAGACTCTGTTCTCTTTCCTAAATCAGTTCATGTGTAGCCATGTTTACAGGATCTCTATAAGTGATATCTTATGATTACTTTCTTTTTCTTTGTGACTTATTTCACTTAGAATCATCGTACCTGAATCCCCTCATTTTGCTGCTACATGTCTTATGGCATTGATTTCATGGCTGAGGGATATTTCATCGGACGTAAGTACCACAAATTTTTGTACCATTTTTATCTTTCCTGGGATATTTAAGGTGAATCCAAGATGAGGGTCTTGTAAGCAGTGCACCCCTAAATATTGGGGTGGCTGTGTCTTATTGATTTTCAGTTTTCCCAAGGTATATTATGTAGACTGGTAGTGCCCTGGGCTCTGTAGCTCTGTTTTTTACTTGTATTAGGGAACACAATGCACTGCTCCAGAGAGGCCGTTGGCAATTTGCTTCCCACCCATCAGCATAACAAGGCTCCCAGTTCACCAGGGCCTGTCTTGCCTTTCTGGTTTTTACCCATTTTTTGGAAATCCCTTTTGACTTTTGGGAAGTTATACTTCTTTGTAGTGCAGATTTGCATTGCCCGCTTGCTTGCTTGGCCAAAAAGGATGTATGTGTTTTCTCCTGAATATATTCAGGAGAAAACTCATACACCCTTTTTGGCCAAGTGCATCATTGTCGAAGTTGAGCGCCTCTTCCTTTGCTTTAAAGGCAATTCCAGCATACCTCTTGAAATCTGTTTCCTGCTATTCTGCCTCGCTTTCACGTCTGCCACTTAACCTTCCCTCAACAAAGTTTTGGACGAGAGTTGTCCTTTACTACTCTGCCATTTGGTGAATTGCTGTGTCACTGAGCTCCATTATTCACCTCGTTTTTTGTGAGCTGAATACAAGTCCAAATTTTGGTTCAGGACTTATACTGGTGTCCGGTGGGTGGCTGAGACTTTGGTTAATTCTTCTTCCGGCCGGAAAATTAGAGTGACATTTGCCGGTCCAGATGCCTAACAGCTACTCTCTCATTGGTTCTCCCTCTTCCCTTTCATCCTCTGCCAAATTGGCAACCTGTGAGAACCAGGAGGTTAAAGGGGCTGTCTCTCTAAGTTGGGAGATTGATAGTAAAGCAGTTGGAAAGTCAAACCGGAGCACCAGGAGAGGGACTATTAGTTGAGTTTTAGAAACCTTTCGTATTCACAGTGTGTCCATTCTCTAGGTTTCCCGTACATGTTATAGCTGTTGGAATATTCCCTTCAACCTGGAGAGTTGGGACCCATGGAATGGGTGCCACTCATTATTGCTTTAAAGGGTCTGCATTTGCTCACCCAATCTCAACAATCCTCTCAGTCCAAAGTGGCCAGCCTTATGCCACATCCAGCTGTCATTGTAGATAGTGTCATTCCAGGTTTCATCAGAGACCCTGAAGGAATTTTAAGGAATTTCCCTGTTTTTTTTTTGGTTTTTGAAATTACTTTTTATAGTGGGTTGATCTGATTCTCACTGCCATTTTTATGCCAGTCTAGACACATTTGATTCCCTTATGGAGACATATCAATACATAGGTTTTAAGATTCTTACTAGTAAGATATATTACTCTGCGGTGAATATGGGGTGTTGAGTCCCTTTCACTGAGGAAGGTGTAGGTCTTGTCTATTTCGTATTTGGTTTTTGGAAATGTACCTGTACTAATATCAAACTCTGGTTTTATGCATCACCCCACCCCTCCTTCCCCCTTAAGAATGCATAAGGGTGTTTTCTAAATGTGAGTCTCCCTTCTCTTTCCTAACTCAATTCATGTGTAGCCATGTTTACAGGATCTTCATAATTGATATCTTATGATAATTATCTTTTTCTGTGTGACTTATTTCACTTAGAATTATCGTACCTGAATCCACTCATTTTGCTGCTACTGGCCTTATGACATTGATTTCATGGCTGAGGGATATTCCGTCATACGTAAGTACCACAATTTCTTGAACCATTTTTGTCTTTCCTGGGATATTTAAGGTGTACCCAAGTTGAGGTTTTTGTAATCATTGCAGCCCTGAATTTTGGTGTGGATCTGTCTTATTAATTTTCAGTTTTCCCAAGCTATATTCCCTAGACTGGAAGTGCCCTTGGCTCTGTAGCTCTGTTGTTTACTTGTTTTAGGGAACACAATGCACTCCTCCAGAGAGGCGGTTGGCAATTTACATCCCGCCCATCAGCATAACAAGGCTCCCTGTTCTAGAGTGCCTGTCTTGCCTGTCTGGTTTTTACACATTTTGCGGATATCCCTTTTGGCTGGTTGAAAGTGATAGTTCTTTGTAATGCAGATTTGCATTGCCCGCTTGCTTGCTTGGCCGAAAAGGGCATATGCGTTTTCTCCTGAATATATTCACGTGAAAACCCACATGCACTTTATGACCATTTCCATTATTTTCGAAGTTGTGATGCTTTTCCTGTGTTTAAAGGCGATTCCAATGTACCTCTGGAAATCTGTTTCATGCCACTCTGCCTCATTTTCACTTCCGCCTTGTGGCTTTCCCTCAACAGATTTTTGGAAGAGAGTAGTCCTTTACAACTCTGCAGGTTAGTGAATTGCTGTGGCCCTGAGTTCCATTTTTCAACTCGCGTTTTTGTGAGCTGACCGCAAATCCACAGTTTTGCTTCTGAACCTATACTGGTTCTGGGGGGGGCAGGTTGTGTCTTTGGTTAATTCCTCTTCGTGAAGGGAAATTAGAGTGAAATGTGGCCGTCCAAATGCCTACAGCTACTCTCTCATTGGTTCTCTCTCTTCCCTTAAATCCTCTGCACAATTTTCCAGCTGTTCGAACCAGGATGTTATAGGGCCTGACTCTCCAAGTTGGGAGATTGATAGGAAAGCAGTTGGAATGTCAAACTGGAGCACAAGGAGAGAAAAAAGTAGTAGAGTTTTAGAAACCTTTCACCATCAGATGGTTTCCATTCTCTAGGTTCCCATACATGTTATAAATGTAGTGATATTCCCTTCTACTTGGAGAGTTGGGAACCATGGAATGGGTGGCAGGCATTATTGCTTTAAACGGTCTGCATTTTTTCACCCAATCTCACCAATCCTCTCAGTCCCAAGTGACCAGCGTTATGCCACTTCCAGCTGTCATTGTAGATAGGGTCATTCCAGGTTTCATCAGAACCCCTGAAGGTATTGTGTAAGAATTTTACTGTTTTTATGTTTTGTTTTGAAATTCATTTTTATAGTGGGTTTGAGCTGATTCTCACTGCCATGTTTATGTCGTTCTAGACACACTTAGTTCCCTTACGGAGACATATCAATACATAGGTTTTAAAATTCTTACTAGTCAGATATATTTATCTGCGGGGAATAAGGATGTTGAGTTCCATTCACTGAGGAAGGAGTAGGGCTTGTCTCTTATGTTTTTGGATTATGGAACGGTACCTGTGCTAATATCAAACTTTTGTTTTGTGCATCTCCCCACCTGTCTTTCCCCTTAAGCATGCGTTAGAGTGTTTTCTAAATCTGAGACTTTGTTCTCTTCCCTAATTCAGTTCATATGTATCCATGTTTACATTCCCTTCATAAGTGATATCTTATGTCAGAATGCACCCTGGCCTTGTCATAATAATGCTCCATGGCCCCTGTCATCACAATGCTCCATGCCCTGGTTATCACAATGCTCCATGTCCCTTGTTATCACAATTCTCCACGTCCTTGTCATCACAATGCTACATGACACTTCTCATCAAAATATTACATGCTCTTGTCATCACAATTCTCCATGCACTTGAAATTGCAATGCTCCATGCACTTGTCATCACAATGCTCCATGCACTTGTCATCACAATGCTCCATGCCCTTGTCATCACATTGCTCCATGACACCTGTCATCACAATGCTCCCTGACACCTGTCATCACAATGCTTCATGCCCCTTGTCATTACAGTGCTCCATGATGCTCGACACCACAATTACCCAAGGTCTTCTCATCACCATGCTCCACAGTTTTGCCATCACCATGCTCCATGGCTTGTCATCTCAAAGCTCAATGTCCCTTATCCTCAGAATTCTCCACGACCTTGTCATTACAATGCTCCATGGCACTTCACATCAAAATGTTATATGCAGTTGTCATCACAATACTCCATGCACTTGTCATCGCAATGCTCCATGACCCCTGTCATAGGAAGCTCCATGCGCTGTTCATCACAATCTTTCACGACCTGGATATTAAAATGATCAATGGCTCTAGATATCACAATGCTCCATGCCCTTGTCATCACAATGCTCCTTTAATTTGTCACAGCAGTCCTCCATGACAATTGGCATCACAATGTTCCATGATATTGTCATCAAACTGGAACATGTCATATTTCATCACAATGCTCCATGACACCTTTCTTCACAATAATCCATGACCTTGTCATCACAGTGCTCCATGCCCTTGTCATCACAATGTGCCATGGCCACTCTTATCACAATAATGCATGAAACTTGTCAGACCAATGCTCCATGCCACTTTTCATCACAATGCTCCATGAACGCTGTCATCACAATGCACCATGCCCATCATCATAATGCTTCATGCTATTGTCATCACAATGAAATCAAAATGCTCCATGACCTCTGTCCTCACAATGCTGCAAACCCTTGTGATCACAATGTTCCATAACACTTGTAATCACAATGCCCCATGACGCTGGTCAGCACAATTATCCATGGTCTTCTCATCACAATGCACCATGATTTTGTCATCACAATGCTCAATACACTTGTCATCACAATGCTCTCTGACTATTGCCCTCAGTATGCACCTTGAACTCTTTCATGACAAGGCTCCATGCCTATTTCATCACAATGATCCATGCCCTTTTCATCACAATGCTCCAAGACAACTGTGATCACAATGCTCCAAGACACCTGTGATCACAATGCTCCATGCACTTTTCATCACAAAGCTCCATGACGCATGTCATCAGAATGCTCCATGATCTTCGTATCATAATTTTCCATGTCCTTGTCATCACAATGCTCCAAGACCCCTGTAATCACAATGTTCCCTACGCATTTTCATCAGAATGCTCAATGAGAATTTTCATCACAATGTTCCATGGTCTTCACATCACAGTGCTCCAGGACCTTGTCATCACAGTGCTCCATTCCCTTGTCATCACAATGGGCCATTACATATGTGATCACAATGCTCCCTGACATATATATGTCTTCAAAATACTGCTTGACCTGGTCATCAAAATGCTCCATGCCCTTGTCATCACAATACGCCATTCGAACTGTCATTGCAATAATCCATGAAACTTATTAGACCAATGCTCCATGCCCTTGACATCACAATGCTCCATTCCCATGTTATCAAAATGCTCCAAGACCCCTGTCATCACAATGTTAAATGACTCCAGTCATCACAATGTTTCATGACGTTTGTCATCACAATGATGAATGCACTAATCATCAACAGTCTCTGTGACCTTTTTAACCACAATGCTCCATGATCTTTTCATCACAATGCTCTTTGACCCTTGTCATCAATGTGCTCTATGCCTTTCTCAGCACAATGCTCCATAACACTTGTCATCACAAAGCTCCATGAGCTTGTCAGCACAATGCTCCATGACACATGTCATCACACTGCGCCATGCACCTGTCATCACAGTGCTCCACAATCTTGTCATCACAATGATCCATAAAACTTGTCATCACAATGCTCCATGCACTTCTCATCAAAACGATCTCTCACCACTGATATCACAATGATACATCACTATTCGTCACAATACTACCTCACCCCTGTCATCACAATATTCCATGACTCCTGTCATCACAATGCTACATGCACTTATCATCACAATGTTTGATGACCACTGACATCACAATGTTCCATAACCCATGTCATCAAAATGCTCCATGACCCTTTTCATCAAAATGCTCCATGACCACTGACATCACATGTTCCATAACCCCTGTCATCAAAATGCTCCATGGCATTTTTCATCAAAATGCTCTACGACCCCTGCCATCACAATGTTCCATGGCCTTGTCATCAAAAAGCTCCATGACCCTTCTCATCAAAATGCTCCAAGAACGCAGACATCACAGTGTTCCATAACATCTGTCATCAAAATGTTCCATGACACTTTTCATCAAATAGCTCCATGACCCTGTCATCAAAATCCTCCCTGCCCTTCTCATCACAATGCACAATGCTCTTGCCATCAAAATGTTCCATGACCTTTGTCATCACAAAAATCCATGACCCTTGGCATCACAATGCTCCATGTCATTGTCATCACAATGCTCCATGAACGCTCTCATCACATTGCTCCATGCCCTTGTCTTCACAAAGCTCCATGACACATGTCATTAGAATGCTCCATGGCCTTCTCATCACAATGCTCCATGCCCTAGCCATCACAATGCTCCATTACACCAGTCATAACAATGCTCCATGAACACTGCCATCACGATGTTCCATGGCCTTGTCATCACAAAGCTCCATGACCCTTCTCATCACAATGATCCAAGAACCGTGTAATCACAATGCTCTATTCCCCTTTTCATCTCAATGATCCATGAACCCTGTCATCACAGTGCACCTTGCCCATCATCATAAGGCTTAAGGCTATTGTCATCACAATGAAATCAATATACTCCATGACCACTGTCATCATAATGCCCCAAACCCTTGTGATCACAATGTTCCATAACACTTGTCATCACAACACCCTGTGATGCTCATCATAAAAATTATCCATGGTCTTCTCATCACAATGCTCCATGACCTTTGTCATCACAATTCTCAATACAGTTGTCATCACAATGCTCCCTGACACTTGTCGTCAGTATGCTCCTTGAAACCTGTCATGACAAGGCTCCATGCCTTTTCATCACAATGATCCATGCCCTTTTCATCACAATGCTTCAAGACCCCTGTAATCACAATGCTCCATGCCCTTGTCATCACAAAGCTCCATGACACATGTCATCAGAATGCTCCATGGCCTTCTCCTCACAATGCTCAATGTCCTTGTCATCACAATGCTCCAAGACCCCTGTAATCACAATGCTCCATGCCCCTTTTCATCAGAATGCTCCATGAGACTTGTCATCATAAGTAGCCATGGTCTACTCATCACAATGCTCCAGGACCTTGTCATCACCATGCTCCATTCCCTTGCCATCACAATGCTCCATGACCCCTGTCATCACAATAATCCATGAATATTTTCAGCACAATGCTCCATGATATTCCCATCACAATGCTCCATGACAAATATCATCAAAATGCTCCATGAACACGGTCATCACAACACTCCATGACACCTGACAACACAATGATCCGGGACTCTTGTCAGCACAATGCTCCATTCCCTACTCATCACAATGCTCCATGACCCTTGTCATCACAATGATGCATGCCCTTGTCATCGCAATGCTCCATGACCCCTGTATTCACAATGCTCCGTGACGCTTATCATCACAGTGCTCCATGACACATGTCATCACAATGCTCCATGCCTTTGTCAGCAAAATGCTACATGACCTTGTCATTACAATGCTCTATGCGTTTGTCATCACAATACTCCATTACAATTGTCATCAAAATCCTCCATGAAACTTGGGATCACATTGCTTCATGCCCTTGTCATCACAATGCTCCATGCTCCTTGAAATCAAAATGATCCATGACCTCTGTCATCTCAATGCACCAAACCCTTGTGATCACAATGTTCCATAACACTTTTCATCACAACGCTCCATGATGCCTGTCATCACGATACTCCATGCCTTTTTCATCACAATGCTCCATGAACTTTTCATCACAATTCTCTGTGACCCTTGCATCACAATGCTCCATGTCTTTGTCAGAAAAATGCTCCATGACCATTGTCATCACAATGTGCCACGTGCATTTCATCACAACGGTCCACAACCTTATCATTGAAATGCTACATAAACATTGTAATCACAATGGTCCATGCACTTCTCATCAAAATGCTCTCTCACCAGAAATATCACAATGTTCCATCACTAGTCATCACAATACACCCTCAATCCTGGAATCACAATGTTCCATGACCCTGTCATCACAATGCTACATCCACTTATCATCACAATATTCCATGACCTCTGACATCACAATGTTCAATAAGCCCTGTCATCAAAATGCTCCATGACACTTGTCATCACAATTCTCCATGCACTTGTCAGCACAATGCCCCCGGACCCTTGTCATCACAATGTTCCAAGCCATTGTCATCACAGTGCTCCATTACCTTTGTCATCTGAATCCTCCATGTCACTTGGCATCACAATGCTCCATGCCATTGTCATCACAATGGGCCATTACATATGTCCTCAAATTGCTCCCTGACACCTGTCTTCACAGTACTGCATGACCTGGTCATCACAATGCTCCATGCCCTTTTCATCACAATGCGCCATTCCAACTGTCATCACAATAATCCATGAAAATTATTAGACCAATGTTCCATGCCATTGTCATCACAATGCTCCATGCCCTTGTCATCAAAAAGCTCCATGACGCATATCATCAGAATGTTCCATGGCCAACTCATCACAATGCTCCATGCCCTTGCCATCACAATGCTCCATTACCCCTGTCATAACAATGCTCCATGACCCCTGCCCTCACGATGTTCCATGGCCTTGTCATCACAAAGCTCCATGACCCTTCTCATCACAATGCTCCAAGAACCCTGTAGTCACAATGCTCTATGCCCTTTTTCATCTCAATGATCCATGAACCCTGTCATCACAATGCACCATGCCCATCATCATAATGCTTCATGCTATTGTCATCACAATGAAATCAAAATGCTCCATGACCTCTGTCATAACAATGCTCCAAACTCTTGTGACCACAATATTCCATAACAATTGTCATCACAATGCCCCATGATGCGTGTCATCACAATTATCAATGGTCTTCTCATCACAATGCTCCATGACCTCTGTCATCACAATGCTCAATACACTTGTCATCAAAATGCTTCCTGACACTTGTTGTCTGTATGTTCCTTGAACCCTGTCATGACAAGGCTCCATGCCTTTTTCATCACAATGATCCATGGCCTTTTCATCACAATGCTCCAAGATCCCTGTCATCACAATGCTCCATGCCCTTGTCATCAAAAAACTCCATGACGCATGTCATCAGAATGCTCCATGTCCTTCTTATCACAATGCTCCGTACCTTAGTCATCACAATGCTCCAAGACCCCTGTAATCACAATGCTCCATGCCCCTTTTCATCAGAATGCTCCATGAGACTTGTCATCACAAGTCTCCATTGTCTTCTCATCACAATGCTCCAGGACCTTGTCATCACCATGCTCCATTCCCTTGTCATCTCATGCTCCATGACACCTGTCATCACAAAAATCCATGAATATTTTCAGCGCTATGCTCCACGACCTACTCATCACAATGCTCCATGGCCAATATCATCACAATGCTCCATGACCACTGTCATCACAACACTACATGACACCTGACAACACAATGATCTGGGACTCTTGTCATCAAAATGCTCCATTCCATAGTCATCACAAAGCTTTATGACCCCTGTCATCACAACACTCTATGAATATTTTCAGCCCAGTGCTCCATGACCCTTCTCATCACAATGATCCATGCCTTTGTCATCCCAATGCTCCATGACCCCGTATTCACAATGCTCCATGACGCTTGTCATCACAATGCTCCATGCCTTTGTCAGCAAAATGCTACATGACCTTGGCATTACAATGCTCTATGTGCTTGTCAGCACAATACTCCATTTCCATTGTCATCACTATCCTCCATGAACCTTGGGATCACATTGCTTCATGCCCTTGTCATCACAATGTTCCATGCTCCTTGAAATCCCAATGATCCATGACCTCTGTCATCACAATGCTCCAAACACTTGTGATCACAGTGTTCCATAAAACTTTTCATCACAACGCTCCATGATGCCTGTCATCACAATACTCCATGCCCTTTTCATCACAATGCTCCATGACTTTGTCATCACAATTCTCAATACACTTGTCATCAAAATGCTCCCTGACACTTGTCGTCAGAATGCTCCTTGAAACCTGTCACGAAAAGGCTCCATGCCTTTTTCATCACAATGCCCCATGGCATTTTCATCACAATGCTCCATGCCATTGTCATCAAAATACTCCACAAGCTTGTCATCAGAATGCTCCATGACCCTTGTCATCACAATTCTCCAAGCACTTGTCAGCACAATGCTCCCGGACACTTATCATCACAATGCTCCAAGCCATTGTCATCACAATGGGCCATTACATATGTCATCACAATGCTACCTGACACGTGTCTTCAAAATACTGCATGACCTGGTCATCACAATGCTCCATGCACTTGTCATCACAAAGCTCAATGACGCATGTCATCAGAAAGCTCCATGGCCTTCTCATCAAAATGCTCCATGCCCTTGACATTATAGTGCCCCAAGAACCCTGTAATCACAATGCTCCATGCCCCTTTTCATCTCAATGCTCCATGAACCCTGTCATCACAATGTATCATACCCTTCATCATAATGCTTCTGGCTATTGTCACCACAGTGAAATAAAACTTCTCCATGACCTCTGTCATCACAATGCCCCATGACACCTGCCATCACGATGTTCCGTGGCCTTCTCATCACAAGGCTCCATGACCCTTCTCCTCACAATGCTCCAAGACCGCTGTAATCACAATGCTCCATGCCCATTTTTCATCTCAATGATCTATGAACCCTGTCATCACAATGCACCATGCCCATCATCATAATGCTTCATGCTATTGTCATAAAAATGAAATCAAAATGCTCCATGACCTCAGTCATAACAATCCTCCAAACCCTTGTGATCACAATATTCCATAACACTTGTCATCACAGTGCCCCATGACACTCGTCATCACAATTAACCATGGTCTTCTCATCACATCCATGACCTTTGTCATCACAATAATCAATACACTTGTCATCAAAATGCTCCCTGACACTTGTTGTCTGTATGCTCCTTGAACCCTGTCATGACAAGGCTCCATGCCTTTTTCATCACAATGATCGATGCCCTTTTCATCACAATGCTCCAAGACCCCTTTAAATACAATGTGCCATGCCCTTGTCATCACAAAGCTCAATGACACATTTCTTCAGAATGCTCCTTGGCCTTCTCCTCACAATGCTCCATGCCCATGTCATCACAATGTTCCAAGAACCCTGTAATCACAATGGTCCATGCCCCTTTACATCAGTATGCTCCATGAGATTTGTCATCACAAGTCTCTGTGGATTTCTCATCACAATGCTACAGGAACTTGTCATCACAATGCTTCACGACCTTGTTCTGAACATTCTCAATGGCCCTTGTCATCATAATGCTCCAAGCCCTAGTCCTCACAATGCTCCATTATATATGTCATCAAAATCCTCCATTACATTTGGCATCACAATGTTCCCTGCCATTGTCATTGCAGTGGACCAAGACATATGTCATCACAATGCTCCCTGACACCTGTCTTTACAATACTCCATGACCTTCTCATCACAATGATCCATGGCCTTGTCATCCCAATGCTCCATGACCCCTGTATTCACAATGCCCCGTGACACTTGTCATCACAGTGCTCCATGACACCTGTTATCACAATGCTCCATGACTTTGTCAGCAAAATGCTACATGACCTTGTCATTACAATGCTCTATGCGCTTGTCATCACAATACTCCATTTCCATTGTCATCACAATCCTCCATGAACCTTGAGAGCACATTGCTTCATGCCCTTGTCATCACAATGCTCCATGCTCCTTGAAATCAAAATGATCCATGTCCTCTGTCATCACAATGCTCCAAACCCTTGTGATCCCAATGTTCCATAACACTTGACATCACAATGCTCCATGATGCCTGTCATCACAAAATTCCATGCCCTTTTCATCACAGTGCTCCATGACACCTGTCATCACAATGCTCCATGCCCTTGTCATCCCAATGCTCCATGACCCCTGTATTCACAATGCTCCGTGACGCTCGTCATCACAGTGCTCCATGACACATATCATCACAATGCTCCATGCTCCTTGAAATCAAAATGATCCATGTCCTCTGTCATCACAATGCTCCAAACCCTTGTGATCACAATGTTCCATAACACTTGTCATCCCAACGCTCCATGATGCCTGTCATCACAATACTCCATGCACTTTTCATCACAATGCTCCATGACTTTTGTCATCACAATTCTCAATACACTTGTCATCAAAATGCTCCCTGACACTTGTCGTCAGAATGCTCCTTGAACCCTGTCACGAAAAGGTTCCATGCCTTTTTCAACACAATGCCACATGCCGTTTTCATCACAATGCTCCACGCCACTGTCAGCAAAAAACTCCACAAGCTTATCATGAGAATGTTCCATGACACTTCTCATCACAATTCTCCATGCACTTGTCAGCACAATGCTCCCTGACCCTTGTCATCTCAATGCTCCAAGCCACTGTCATCACAATGCACCATTACCTTTGTCATCAGAATCCTCCATGACACTTGGCATCACAATGCTCCATGACATTGTCATCACAATGGGCCATTACATATGTCATTACAATGCTCCCTGACAACTCTCTTCACGATACTGCATGACCTGGTCATCACAATGCTCCATGCCCTTGTCACCACAATGCAGCATTCCAACAGTCATCGCAATAATCCATGAAACTTATTAGACCAATGCTCCATGCCCTTGTCATCACAATGCTCCATGACCCTTGTAATCACAATGCTCCATGAACTTTTCATCACAATGCTCTTTGATCCTTGTCATCACAATGCTCTATGCCTTTCTCAGCGCAATGCTCCGTGACCCTTGTCATCACAATGCTCCATGCGCTTGTCAGAACGATTCTCCATGACACATGTCATCATAATGCACCATGCGCTTGTCATCACAGTGCTCCACAAGCTTGTCATCACAATGCTCCATAAACCTTATCATCACAAAGCTCCATGCACTTCTCATCAAAATGCTCTCTCACCACAGATATCACAATGTTACATCACTATTCGTCACAATACTCACTCACCCCTGTTATCACAATGTTCCATGACCCCTGTCATCACAATGCTACATGCACATATCATCACAATGTTCGATGACCCCTGACATCACAATGCTCCATAACCGCTGTCATCAAAATGCTCCATGACCCTTTTCATCATAATGCTCCATGACCCCTGACATCACAATGTTCCATAACCCCTCTCATCAAAATGTTCCATGACCCTTTTCATCAGATTGCTCCATGACCCTGTCATCACAATGCACCCTGCCCTTCTCATTACAGTGCACAACGCCCTTGTCATCAAAATGCTCCAAGACCTTTGTCATCACAAACATCCATGACCCTTGGCATCACAATGCTCCATGTCATTGTCATCACAATGCTCCATGAACACTCTCATCACATTGCTCCATGCCCTTGTCATCACAAAGCTCCATGACACATGTCATCAGAATGCTCCATGGCCTTCTCATCACAATGCGCCATGCCCTTGCCGTCACAATGCTCCAGTACACCTGTCATAACAATGCTCCATGACCACTGCCATCACGATGTTCCGTGGCCTTCTCATCACAAGGCTCCATGACCCTTCTCATCACAATGCTCCAAGACCCCTGTAATCACAATGCTCCATGCCCATTTTTCATCTCAATTATCCTTGAACCCTGTCATCACAATGCACCATGCCCATCATCATAATGCTTCATGCTATTGCCATCACAATGAAATCAAAAGGCTCCATGACCTCAGTCATAACAATGCTCCAAACCCTTGTGACCAGAATATTCCATAACCCTTGTCATCACAGTGCCCCATGACGCTCGTCATCACAATTATCCATGGTCTTCTCATCACAATGCTCCATGACCTTTGTCATCACAATAATCAATACACTTGTCATCAAAATGCTCCCTGACACTTGTTGTCTGTATGCTCCTTGAACCCTGTCATGACAAGGCTCCATGCCTTTTTCATCACAATGATCCATGCCCTTTTCATCACAATGCTCCAAGACCCCTTTAAACACAATGCACCATGCCCTTGTCATCACAAAGCTCAATGACACATTTCTTCAGAAAGCTCCTTGGCCTTCTCCTCACAATGCTCCATGCCCATGTCATCACAATGTTCCAAGACCCCTGTAATCACAATGGTCCATGCCCCTTTTCATCAGTATGATCCATGAGATTTGTCATCACAAGTCTCTGTGGATTTCTCATCACAATGCTCCAGGAACTTGTCATCACAATGCTTCACGACCTTGTTCTGAACATTCTCAATGGCCCTTGTCATCATAATGCTCCAAGCCCTAGTCCTCACAATGCTCCATTATATATGTCATCAAAATCCTCCATTACATTTGGCATCACAATGCTCCCTGCCATTGTCATTGCAATGGACCATGACATATGTCATCACAATTCTCCCTGACACCTGTCTTTACAATACTCCATGACCTTCTCATCACAATGATCCATGGCCTTGTCATCCCAATGCTCCATGACCCCTGTATTCACAATGCTCCGTGACACTTGTCATCACAGTGCTCCATGACACCTGTCATCACAATGCTCCATGACTTTGTCAGCAAAATGCTACATGACCTTGTCATTACAATGCTCTATGGGCTTGTCATCACAATACTCCATTTCCATTGTCATCACAATCCTCCATGAACCTTGAGAGCACATTGCTTCATGCCCTTGTCATCACAATGCTCCATGCTCCTTGAAATCAAAATGATCCATGTCCTCTATCATCACAATGCTCCAAACCCTTGTGATCCCAATGTTCCATAACACTTGACATCACAATGCTCCATGATGCCTGTCATCACAAAATTCCATGCCCTTTTCATCACAGTGTTCCATGACATTTGTCATCACAATGCTCAGTACACTTGTCATCACAATGCTCCCTGACACTTGTCATCAGAATGCTCTTTGAACCCTGTCACGAAAAGGCTCCATGCCTTTTTCATCACAATGCCCCATTCCTTTTTCATCACAATGCTCCGTGACCATTGTCATCAAAATGCTCCATGACTTTCTCTGAAAAATGTTCCATGACCCTTGTCATCACAATGTGCCATTCGCTTTTCATCACAACGGTCCAGAAAATTGTCATTGCAATGCTCCATAAACCTTGTAATCACAATGCTCCATACACTTCTCATCAAAATGCTCTCTCACAAGAGATATCACAGTGTTCCATCACTAGTTGTCACAATACTCCCTCACCACTCTAATCACAATGTCCCATGACCCCTGTCATCACAATGCTACATCCCTTTATCATCACAATGTTCCATGACCGCTGACATCACAATATTCTATAACCACTGTCATCAAAATGTTCCAATACACTTTCCATCATATTGCTGCCTGACCCTGTCATCAAAATACTCCCTGCCCTTCTCATCACAATGGACCATGCACTTGTCATCAAAATGCTCCATGACATTTGTCATCACAAAGCGCCATGACCCTTGGCATCACAATGCTCCAGGTCATTGTCATCACAATGCTCCATGAACCCTCTCATCACATTGCTCCATGCACTTGTCATCACAAAGCTCCATGACACTTGTCATCACAATGCTCTATGCCCACTCTCATCACAGTAATCCATGAAACATTTCAGACCAATGCTCCATGCCTTTCTCATCACAATGCTCCTTTACCTCTTTCATAACAATGCTCCATAACACCTGCCATCACAATGCTCCACGGCCTTGTCATCACAAGGCTCCATGACACTTGTCATCACAATGCTCCACGACACCTCTAATCAAAATGCTCCATGCCCTTGTCATCAAAAAGCTACATGACGTATGTCATCAGAATGATCCATGACCCTGTCATCACAATGCTCCATTCACTTGTCATCACAATGCTCCAAGACCCTTTTAATCAAAATGCTCCATGCCTCTTTTCATCTCAATGCTCCATGAACCCTGTCATCACAATGGACCATGCCCATCATCATAATGCTTCAGGCTATTGTCATCACAATGAAATCAAAATGCTCCATGACCTCTGTCATCACAATGCTCCAATCCCTGGTGATCACAATGTTCCATAACACTTATCATCACAACACCCTATGACGCTCATCATCACAATTATCCATGGTCTTCTTATCACAATTCTCCATGATCTTTGTCATCACAATGCTCAATACACTTGTCATCACAATGCTCCCTGACACTTGTCTTCAGTATGCTCCTGGAACCCTGTCACGAAAAGGCTCCATGTCTTTTTCATCACAAAGCCCCATGCAATTTTCATCACAATGCTCCATGCCATTGTCATCAAAATACTCCACAAGCTTGTCATCAGAATGCTCCATGACCCTTGTCATCACAATTCTCCATGCACTTGTCAGCACAATGCTCCCTGACCCTTGTCATCACAATGCTCCAAGCCCTTGTCATCACAATGCTCCATTACCTTTGTCATCAGAATCCTCCATGACACTTGGCATCACAATGCTCCATGCCATTTTCATCACAATGGGCCATTACATATGTCATCACAATGCCCCCTGACACCTCTCTTCACAATACTGCATGACCTGGTCATCACAATGCTCCATGCCCTTGTCATCACAATGCTCCATTCCCACTGTCATCACAATAATCCCTGAAACTTATTAGAGCAATGCTCCATGCGCTTGTCATCACAATGCTCCATGACCCCTGACATCACAATGCTCCGTGACTCCAGTCATCACACTGCTTCACAACGTTTGTCATCAGAACGGTCCATGCCCGCCTCAACACAAGGCTCTGTGACATTTGTAACCACAATGCTCCATGAACATTTCATCACAATGCTCCGTGAACCTTGTCATCACAATGCTCCATGTCTTTGTCAGAACAATGCTCCATGACCCTTGTCATCACAATGTGCCATGTGCTTTTCATCACAATGATCCACAACCTTGTCATCGCTATGCTCCAAAAACCTTGTAATCACAATGCTCCATGCACTTCTCATCCAAATGCTCTCTCACATGAGATATCACAATGTTCCATCACTAGTCATCACAATGCTCCCTCACCCCGGTTATCACAATGTTCCATGACCCCTGTCATCACAATGCTACATCCCCTTATCAGCACAATGTTCCATGACCCCTGACATCACAATGTTCCATAACCCCTGTCATCAAAATGCTCCATCACCCTTTTCATCGCAAAGCTCCATGACCCCTGGCATCACAATGTTCTATAACCCCTGTCATCAAAATGTTCCATTACAATTTTCATCAAATTGCTGCATGACCATGTCATCAAAATGCTCCCTGCCCTTCTCAACACAATGCACCACACCCTTGTCATCAAAATGCTCCATGACCTTTGTCATCACAAAGCTCCATGACCCTTGGCATCACAATGCTCCATGACATTGTCACCACAATGCTCCATGAACCCTCTCATCACATTGCTCCATGCCCTTGTCATCACAAAGATCCATGACACTTGTCATCACAATGCTCCATGCCCTTCTCATCACAATGCTCCATGCCCTTGTCATTACAATCCCCCATGACCCATGTATCACAGTGTACCGTGCCCTTCTCATCACAATGCTCCATGTCCACTCTCATCAAAATAATCCATGAAACATTTCAGACCAATGCTCAATGCCCTTCTCATCACAATGATCCATTACCTCTGTCATAACAATGCTCCATGATACCTGCCATCACAATGTTCCACAGCCTTGTCATCACAAGGCTCCATGACCCTTGTCATCACAATGCTCCAAGACGCCTGTAATCCCAAAGCTACATGCCCTTGTCATCACAAAGCTCCATGACGCATGCCATCAGAATGTTCCATGGCCTTCTCCTCAAAATGCTCCATGCCCTTGTCATCACAATGCTCCAAGACCCCTGTAATCACAATGCTCCATGCCCCTTTTCATCAGAATGCTCCATGAGACTTGTCATCACAAGTCTCCATGGTCATCTCGTCACAATGCTCAAGGACCATGTCATCACCATGCTCCATTCCCTTATCATCACAATGCTCCATGACCCCTGTCATCACAATACTCCATGAATATTTTCAGCCCAATGCTCCATGACCTTCTCATCACAATGCTCCAAGACCAATATCATCACAATGCTCCATGATCACTGTCATCACAACATTCAATGACACCTGACAACACAATGATCCGGGACTCTTGTCATCACAATGCTCCATTCCGTAGTCATCACAATGCTCCATGACCCCTGTCATCACAATACTCCAGGAACATTTTCAGCCCAATTCTCCATGACCCTTGTCATCACAATGATCCATGCCCTTGTCATCCTAATGCTCCATGACCCCTGTATTCACAATGCTCCGTGACGCTTGTCATCACAGTGCTCCATGACACCTGTCATCACAATGCTCCATGCCTTTGTCAGCAAAATGCTACATGACCTTGTTATTACAGTGCTCTATGCGCTTGTCATCACAATACTCCATTTCCATTGTCATCACAATCCTCCATGAACTTTGGGATCACATTGTTTCATGCCCTTGTCATCACAATGTGCCATTCCAACTGTCATCACAATAATCTATGAAACTTATTAGAACAATGTTCCATGACCTTGTCATCACAATGCTCCATGCCCTTGTTATCACAATGCTCCATGACCCCTGTCATCACAATGCGCCGTGACTCCAGTCATCACAATGCTTCATGACCTTTGTCATCACAATGGTCCATGCCCTCGTCATGAACAGTCTCTGTGACCTTTTTAACCACAATGCTCCATGAACTTTTCATCACAATGCTCTTTGACCCTTGTCATCACAATGCTCCATGACACATGTCATCACAATGCACCTTGCGCTTGTCATCACAGTGCTCCACAATCTTGTCATCACAATGCTCCATAATATTTGTCATCAAAATGATCCATGCACTTCTCATCCAAATGCTCTCTCAGCACTGATATCACAATGCTACATCACTATTTGTCACAATACACCCTCACCCCTGTCATCACATTGTTCCATGACTCCTGTCATCACAATGCTACATGCACTTATCATCACAATGTTCGATGACCCATGACATCACAATGTTCCATAACACCTGTCATCAAAATGTTCCATGACACTTTTCATCAAATTGCTCCATGACCCTGACATCAGAATGCTCCCTGCCCTTCTCATCACAATGCACAACACCCTTGCCATCAAAATGCTCCATGACCTTTGTCATCACAAAGATCCATGACCCTTGGCATCACAATGCTCCATGTCATTGTCATCACAGTGCTCCATGAACGCTCTCATCACATTGCTCCATGCCCTTGTCTTCACAAAGCTCCATGCCACATGTCCTCAGAATGCTCCATGGCCTTCTCATCACAATGCTCCATGCCCTTGCCATCACAATTCTCCATTACCCCTGTCATAACAATGCTCCATGACCCCTGCCATCACGATGTTCCATGGCCTTTTCATCACAAGGCTCCATGACCCTTCTCATCACATTGCTCCAAGAACACTGTAATCACAATGCTCTATGCCACTTTTCATCTCAATGATCCATGAACCCTGTCATCACAGTGCACCATGCCAGTCATCATAATGCTTCATGCGATTGTCATAACAAAGAAATCAAAATGTTCCATCACCTCTGTCATAACAATGCTCCAAACCCTTGTGATCACAATATTCCATAACACTTGTCATCACAGTGCCCCATGACGCTCGTCATCAAAATTATCCATGGTCTTTTCATCACAATGCTCCATGACCTTCATCATCACAATGCTCAATACACTTTTCATCAAAATGCTCCCTGACACTTGTTGTCTGTATGCTCCTTGAACCCTGTCATGTCAAGTCTCCATGCTTTTTTCATCACAATGATCCATTCTCTTTTCATCACAATGCTCCAAGACCCATGTAATCACAATGCTCCATGCCCTTGTCATCACAAAGCTCCATGACGCATGCCATCAGAATGCTCCTTGGTCTTCTCCTCACAATGCTCCATGCCCTTGTCATCACCATGTTCCAAGACCCTGTAATCACAATGCTCCATGCCCGTTTTCATCAGTATGCTCCATGAGATTGGTCATCACAAGGCTCCATGGTTTTGTCATCACAATGCTCTAGGGCATTGTCATCAAAATGCTTCACAACCTTGTGGTGAAAATTTTCAGTGGCCCTTGTCATCATAATGCTCCAAGCCCTAATCATCACAATGCTCCATTATATTTGTCATCACAATCCTCCATTCCATTTGGCATCACAATGCTCTATGCCATTGTCATCGCAATGGACCATGACATATGTCATCACAATGTTCCCTGACACCTGTCTTCACAGTACTCCATGACCTTCTCATCACAATGCTCCATGCACTTGTTATCACAATGCACCATGCCCACTGTCATCACAACAATCTATGAAATTTCTGAGACCAATGCTCCATGCCCCTGTCATCACAATGCTCCATGCCCTTGTCATCACACTGCTCCATGACCCCTGTCATCACAATGCTCCGTGACTTCAGTCATCACAATGCTTCATAAAGTTTGTCATCACAATGGTCCATGCCTGCGTCATCACAAGGCTCTGTGACCTTTGTAAGCTCAGTGCTCCATGAACATTTCATCACAGTTCTCCGTGACCCTTGTCATCACAATGCTCCATGTCTTTGTCAGAACAGTGCTCCATGACCATTGTCATCACAATGTGCCACGTGCATTTCCTCACAACGGTTCACAACTTTGTCATTGCAATGCTCCATAAACCTTGTAATCACAATGGTCCATGCTCTTCTCATCAAAATGCTCTCTCACCAGGGACATCACAATGTTCCATCACTAGTCATCACAATACTCCCTCACCCCTGTAATCACAATGTTCCATGACCCAGTCATCACAATGCTACATCCCCTTATCATCACAATATTCCATGACCACTGCCATCACAATGTTCCATAACCCCTGTCATCAAAATTCTCCATGACCCATTTCATCCCATAGCTCCAAGACCCCTGACATCACAATGTTCTATAACCCCTGCCCTCAAAATGTTCCATTACACTTTTTATCAAATTGCTGCATGACCCGGTCATCAAAATGCTCCCTGCCCTTCTCGGCACAATGCACCATGACTCTTGGCATCACAATGCTCCATGTCATTGTCATCACAATGTTCCTTGAAACCTCTCATCACACTGCTCCATGCCCTTGTCATCACAAAGCTCCATGACATTTGTCATCACAATGCTCGATGCCCTTCTCATCACAATTCTCCATGCCCTTGTCATTACAATCCTGCATGACCCATGTATCACAGTGTTCCGTGCCCTTGTCATCACAATGTTCCATGCCCTCTCTCATCACAATAATCCATGAAACATTTCAGACCAATGATCCATATCTTTCTCATCACAATGCTCCATTACCCCTGTCATAACAATGCACCATGACACCTGCCATCACAATGTTCCACGGCCTTGTCATCACAAGGTTCCACGACACTTCTCATCACAATGCTGAAGACCCCTCAAATCATAATGCTCCATGCCCTTGTCATCACAAAGCTCCATGACGCATGTCATCAGAATGTTCCATGGCCTTCTCATCACAATGCTCCAAGACCCTTGTAATCACAATGATCCATGCCTCTTTTCATCTCAAAGCTCCATGAACCCTGTCATCACAATGCACCATGCCCATCATCATAATGCTTCAAGCTATTGTCATCACAGTGAAATCAGTATTCAGCATGACCCATGTCATCATAATGCTCCAAACACTTGTGATCACAATGTTCCATAACACTTATCATCACAACACCCCATGACGCTCATCATCACAATTATCCATGGTCTTCTTATCACAATTCTCCATGATCTTTGTCATCACAGTGCTCAATACACTTTTCATCACAATGCTCCCTGACACTTGTCTTCAGTATGCTCCTGGAACCCTGTCACGAAAAGGCTCCATGTCTTTTTCATCACAAAGCCCCATGCAATTTTCATCACAATGCTCCATGCCATTGCCATCAAAATACTCCACAAGCTTGTCATCAGAATGCTCCATGACCCTTGTCATCACAATTCTCCATGCACTTGTCAGCACAATGCTCCCTGACCCTTGTCATCACAATGCTCCAAGCCCTTGTCATCACAATGCTCCATTACCTTTGTCATCAGAATCCTCCATGACACTTGGCATCACAATGCTCCATGCCATTTTCATCACAATGGGCCATTACATATGTCATCACAATGCTCCCTGACACCTCTCTTCACAATACTGCATGACCTGGTCATCACAATGCTCCATGCCCTTGTCATCACAATGCTCCATTCCCACTGTCATCACAATAATCCCTGAAACTTATTAGAGCAATGCTCCATGCGCTTGTCATCACAATGCTCCATGACCCCTGACATCACAATGCTCCGTGACTCCAGTCATCACACTGCTTCATAACGTTTGTCATCAGAACGGTCCATGCCCGCCTCAACACAAGGCTCTGTGACATTTGTAACCACAATGCTCCATGAACATTTCATCACAATGCTCCGTGAACCTTGTCATCACAATGCTCCATGTCTTTGTCAGAACAATACTCCATGACCCTTGTCATCACAATGTGCCATGTGCTTTTCATCACAATGATCCACAACCTTGTCATCGCTATGCTCCAAAAACCTTGTAATCACAATGCTCCATGCACTTCTCATCCAAATGCTCTCTCACATGAGATATCACAATGTTCCATCACTAGTCATCACAATCCTCCCTCACCCCTGTTATCACAATGTTCCATGACCCCTGTCATCACAATGCTACATCCCCTTATCAGCACAATGTTCCATGACCCCTGACATCACAATGTTCCATAACCCTTGTCATCAAAATGCTCCATCACCCTTTTCATCGCAAAGCTCCATGAACCCTGGCATCACAATGTTCTATAACCCCTGTCATCAAAATGTTCCATTACAATTTTCATCAAATTGCTGCATGACCATGTCATCAAAATGCTCCCTGCCCTTCTCAACACAATGCACCACACCCTTGTCATCAAAATGCTCCATGACCTTTGTCATCACAAAGCTCCATGACCCTTGGCATCACAATGCTCCATGACATTGTCACCACAATGCTCCATGAACACTCTCATCACATTGCTCCATGCCCTTGTCATCACAAAGATCCATGACACTTGTCATCACAATGCTCCATGCCCTTCTCATCACAATGCTCCATGCCCTTGTCATTACAATCCCCCATGACCCATGTATCACAGTGTACCGTGCCCTTCTCATCACAATGCTCCATGTCCACTCTCATCACAATAATCCATGAAACATTTCAGACCAATGCTCAATGCCCTTCTCATCACAATGATCCATTACCTCTGTCATAACAATGCTCCATGATACCTGCCATCACAATGTTCCACAGCCTTGTCATCACAAGGCTCCATGACCCTTGTCATCACAATGCTCCAAGAACCCTGTAATCACAAAGCTACATGCCCTTGTCATCACAAAGCTCCATGACGCATGCCATCAGAATGTTCCATGGCCTTCTCCTCAAAATGCTCCATGCCCTTGTCATCACAATGCTCCAAGACCCCTGTAATCACAATGCTCCATGCCCCTTTTCATCAGAATGCTCCATGAGACTTGTCATCACAAGTCTCCATGGTCATCTCATCACAATGCTCAAGGACCATGTCATCACCATGCTCCATTCCGTTATCATCACAATGCTCCATGACCCCTGTCATCACAATACTCCATGAATATTTTCAGCCCAGTGCTCCATGACCTTCTCATCACAATGCTCCAAGACCAATATCATCACAATGCTCCATGATCACTGTCATCACAACATTCAGTGACACCTGACAACACAATGATCCGGGACTCTTGTCATCACAATGCTCCATTCCGTAGTCATCACAATGCTCCATGACCCCTGTCATCACAATACTCCAGGAACATTTTCAGCCCAATTCTCCATGACCCTTGTCATCACAATGATCCATGCCCTTGTCATCCTAATGCTCCATGACCCCTGTATTCACAATGCTCCGTGACGCTTGTCATCACAGTGCTCCATGACACCTGTCATCACAATGCTCCATGCCTTTGTCAGCAAAATGCTACATGACCTTGTTATTACAGTGCTCTATGCGCTTGTCATCACAATACTCCATTTCCATTGTCATCACAATCCTCCATGAACTTTGGGATCACATTGCTTCATGCCCATGTCATCACAATGTGCCATTCCAACTGTCATCACAATAATCTATGAAACTTATTAGAACAATGTTCCATGACCTTGTCATCACAATGCTCCATGCCCTTGTTATCACAATGCTCCATGACCCCTGTCATCACAATGCGCCGTGACTCCAGTCATCACAATGCTTCATGACCTTTGTCATCACAATGGTCCATGCCCTCGTCATGAACAGTCTCTGTGACCTTTTTAACCACAATGCTCCATGAACTTTTCATCACAATGCTCTTTGACCCTTGTCATCACAATGCTCCATGCGCTTGTCAGCACAATGCTCCATGACACATGTCATCACAATGCACCTTGCGCTTGTCATCACAGTGCTCCACAATCTTGTCATCACAATGCTCCATAATATTTGTCATCAAAATGATCCATGCACTTCTCATCCAAATGCTCTCTCAGCACTGATATCACAATGCTACATCACAATTTGTCACAATACACCCTCACCACTGTCATCACATTGTTCCATGACTCCTGTCATCACAATGCTACATGCACTTATCATCACAATGTTCGATGACCCATGACATCACAATGTTCCATAACACCTGTCATCAAAATGTTCCATGACACTTTTCATCAAATTGCTCCATGACCCTGACATCAGAATGCTCCCTGCCCTTCTCATCACAATGCACAACACCCTTGCCATCAAAATGCTCCATGACCTTTGTCATCACAAAGATCCATGACCCTTGGCATCACAATGCTCCATGTCATTGTCATCACAGTGCTCCATGAACGCTCTCATCACATTGCTCCATGCCCTTGTCTTCACAAAGCTCCATGCCACATGTCCTCAGAATGCTCCATGGCCTTCTCATCACAATGCTCCATGCCCTTGCCATCACAATTCTCCATTACCCCTGTCATAACAATGCTCCATGACCCCTGCCATCACGATGTTCCATGGCCTTTTCATCACAAGGCTCCATGACCCTTCTCATCACATTGCTCCAAGAACACTGTAATCACAATGCTCTATGCCACTTTTCATCTCAATGATCCATGAACCCTGTCATCACAGTGCACTATGCCAATCATCATAATGCTTCATGCGATTGTCATAACAAAGAAATCAAAATGTTCCATCACCTCTGTCATAACAATGCTCCAAACCCTTGTGATCACAATATTCCATAACACTTGTCATCACAGTGCCCCATGACGCTCGTCATCAAAATTATCCATGGTCTTTTCATCACAATGCTCCATGACCTTCGTCATCACAATGCTCAATACACTTTTCATCAAAATGCTCCCTGACACTTGTTGTCTGTATGCTCCTTGAACCCTGTCATGACAAGTCTCCATGCTTTTTTCATCACAATGATCCATTCTCTTTTCATCACAATGCTCCAAGACCCATGTAATCACAATGCTCCATGCCCTTGTCATCACAAAGCTCAATGACGCATGCCATCAGAATGCTCCTTGGTCTTCTCCTCACAATGCTCCATGCCCTTGTCATCACAATGTTCCAAGACCCTGTAATCACAATGCTCCATGCCCGTTTTCATCAGTATGCTCCATGAGATTGGTCATCACAAGGCTCCATGGTTTTGTCATCACAATGCTCTAGGGCATTGTCATCAAAATGCTTCACAACCTTGTGGTGAAAATTTTCAGTGGCCCTTGTCATCATAATGCTCCAAGCCCTAATCATCACAATGCTCCATTATATTTGTCATCACAATCCTCCATTCCATTTGGCATCACAATGCTCTATGCCATTGTCATCGCAATGGACCATGACATATGTCATCACAATGTTCCCTGACACCTGTCTTCACAGTACTCCATGACCTTCTCATCACAATGCTCCATGCACTTGTTATCACAATGCACCATGCCCACTGTCATCACAACAATCTATGAAATTTCTGAGACCAATGCTCCATGCCCCTGTCATCACAATGCTCCATGCCCTTGTCATCACACTGCTCCATGACCCCTGTCATCACAATGCTCCGTGACTTCAGTCATCACAATGCTTCATAAAGTTTGTCATCACAATGGTCCATGCCTGCGTCATCACAAGGCTCTGTGACCTTTGTAAGCTCAGTGCTCCATGAACATTTCATCACAGTTCTCCGTGACCCTTGTCATCACAATGCTCCATGTCTTTGTCAGAACAGTGCTCCATGACCATTGTCATCACAATGTGCCACGTGCATTTCCTCACAACGGTTCACAACTTTGTCATTGCAATGCTCCATAAACCTTGTAATCACAATGGTCCATGCTCTTCTCATCAAAATGCTCTCTCACCAGGGACATCACAATGTTCCATCACTAGTCATCACAATACTCCCTCACCCCTGTAATCACAATGTTCCATGACCCAGTCATCACAATGCTACATCCCCTTATCATCACAATATTCCATGACCACTGCCATCACAATGTTCCATAACCCCTGTCATCAAAATTCTCCATGACCCATTTCATCCCATAGCTCCAAGACCCCTGACATCACAATGTTCTATAACCCCTGCCCTCAAAATGTTCCATTACACTTTTTATCAAATTGCTGCATGACCCGGTCATCAAAATGCTCCCTGCCCTTCTCGGCACAATGCACCATGACTCTTGGCATCACAATGCTCCATGTCATTGTCATCACAATGTTCCTTGAAACCTCTCATCACACTGCTCCATGCCCTTGTCATCACAAAGCTCCATGACATTTGTCATCACAATGCTCGATGCCCTTCTCATCACAATTCTCCATGCCCTTGTCATTACAATCCTGCATGACCCATGTATCACAGTGTTCCGTGCCCTTGTCATCACAATGCTCCATGCCCTCTCTCATCACAATAATCCATGAAACATTTCAGAACAATGATCCATATCTTTCTCATCACAATGCTCCATTACCCCTGTCATAACAATGCACCATGACACCTGCCATCACAATGTTCCACGGCCTTGTCATCACAAGGTTCCACGACACTTCTCATCACAATGCTGAAGACCCCTCAAATCATAATGCTCCATGCCCTTGTCATCACAAAGCTCCATGACGCATGTCATCAGAATGTTCCATGGCCTTCTCATCACAATGTTCCATGCCCTTGTCATCACAATGCTCCAAGACCCTTGTAATCACAATGATCCATGCCTCTTTTCATCTCAAAGCTCCATGAACCCTGTCATCACAATGCACCATGCCCATCATCATAATGCTTCAAGCTATTGTCATCACAGTGAAATCAGTATTCAGCATGACCCATGTCATCATAATGCTCCAAACACTTGTGATCACAATGTTCCATAACACTTATCATCACAACACCCCATGACGCTCATCATCACAATTATCCATGGTCTTCTTATCACAATTCTCCATGATCTTTGTCATCACAGTGCTCAATACACTTGTCATCACAATGCTCCCTGACACTTGTCTTCAGTATGCTCCTGGAACCCTGTCACGAAAAGGCTCCATGTCTTTTTCATCACAAAGCCCCATGCAATTTTCATCACAATGCTCCATGCCATTGCCATCAAAATACTCCACAAGCTTGTCATCAGAATGCTCCATGACCCTTGTCATCACAATTCTCCATGCACTTGTCAGCACAATGCTCCCTGACCCTTGTCATCACAATGCTCCAAGCCATTGTCATCACAATGCTCCATTACCTTTGTCATCAGAATCCTCCATGACACTTGGCATCACAATGCTCCATGCCATTGTCTTCACAATGGGCCATTACATATGTCATCACAATGCTCCCTGACACCTCTCTTCACAATACTGCATGACCTGGTTATCACAATGCTCCATGCCCTTGTCATCACAATGCTCCATTCCCACTGTCATCACAATAATCCCTGAAACTTATTAGAGCAATGCTCCATGCGCTTGTCATCACAATGCTCCATGACCCCTGACATCACAATGCTCCGTGACTCCAGTCATCACACTGCTTCATAACGTTTGTCATCAGAACGGTCCATGCCCGCCTCAACACAAGGCTCTGTGACATTTGTAACCACAATGCTCCATGAACATTTCATCACAATGCTCCGTGAACCTTGTCATCACAATGCTCCATGTCTTTGTCAGAACAATGCTCCATGACCCTTGTCATCACAATGTGCCATGTGCTTTTCATCACAATGATCCACAACCTTGTCATCGCTATGCTCCAAAAACCTTGTAATCACAATGCTCCATGCACTTCTCATCCAAATGCTCTCTCACATGAGATATCACAATGTTCCATCACTAGTCATCACAATGCTCCCTCACCCCGGTTATCACAATGTTCCATGACCCCTGTCATCACAATGCTACATCCCCTTATCAGCACAATGTTCCATGACCCCTGACATCACAATGTTCCATAACCCCTGTCATCAAAATGCTCCATCACCCTTTTCATCGCAAAGCTCCATGACCCCTGGCATCACAATGTTCTATAACCCCTGTCATCAAAATGTTCCATTACAATTTTCATCAAATTGCTGCATGACCATGTCATCAAAATGCTCCCTGCCCTTCTCAACACAATGCACCACACCCTTGTCATCAAAATGCTCCATGACCTTTGTCATCACAAAGCTCCATGACCCTTGGCATCACAATGCTCCATGACATTGTCACCACAATGCTCCATGAACACTCTCATCACATTGCTCCATGCCCTTGTCATCACAAAGATCCATGACACTTGTCATCACAATGCTCCATGCCCTTCTCATCACAATGCTCCATGCCCTTGTCATTACAATCCCCCATGACCCATGTATCACAGTGTACCGTGCCCTTCTCATCACAATGCTCCATGTCCACTCTCATCACAATAATCCATGAAACATTTCAGACCAATGCTCAATGCCCTTCTCATCACAATGATCCATTACCTCTGTCATAACAATGCTCCATGATACCTGCCATCACAATGTTCCACAGCCTTGTCATCACAAGGCTCCATGACCCTTGTCATCACAATGCTCCAAGACGCCTGTAATCCCAAAGCTACATGCCCTTGTCATCACAAAGCTCCATGACGCATGCCATCAGAATGTTCCATGACCTTCTCCTCAAAATGCTCCATGCCCTTGTCATCACAATGCTCCAAGACCCCTGTAATCACAATGCTCCATGCCCCTTTTCATCAGAATGCTCCATGAGACTTGTCATCACAAGTCTCCATGGTCATCTCATCACAATGCTCAAGGACCATGTCATCACCATGCTCCATTCCCTTATCATCACAATGCTCCATGACCCCTGTCATCACAATACTCCATGAATATTTTCAGCCCAGTGCTCCATGACCTTCTCATCACAATGCTCCAAGACCAATATCATCACAATGCTCCATGATCACTGTCATCACAACATTCAGTGACACCTGACAACACAATGATCGGGGACTCTTGTCATCACAATGCTCCATTCCGTAGTCATCACAATGCTCCATGACCCCTGTCATCACAATACTCCAGGAACATTTTCAGCCCAATTCTCCATGACCCTTGTCATCACAATGATCCATGCCCTTGTCATCCTAATGCTCCATGACCCCTGTATTCACAATGCTCCGTGACGCTTGTCATCACAGTGCTCCATGACACCTGTCATCACAATGCTCCATGCCTTTGTCAGCAAAATGCTACATGACCTTGTTATTACAGTGCTCTATGCGCTTGTCATCACAATACTCCATTTCCATTGTCATCACAATCCTCCATGAACTTTGGGATCACATTGCTTCATGCCCTTGTCATCACAATGTGCCATTCCAACTGTCATCACAATAATCTATGAAACTTATTAGAACAATGTTCCATGACCTTGTCATCACAATGCTCCATGCCCTTGTTATCACAATGCTCCATGACCCCTGTCATCACAATGCGCCGTGACTCCAGTCATCACAATGCTTCATGACCTTTGTCATCACAATGGTCCATGCCCTCGTCATGAACAGTCTCTGTGACCTTTTTAACCACAATGCTCCATGAACTTTTCATCACAATGCTCTTTGACCCTTGTCATCACAATGCTCCATGCGCTTGTCAGCACAATGCTCCATGACACATGTCATCACAATGCACCTTGCGCTTGTCATCACAGTGCTCCATAATCTTGTCATCACAATGCTCCATAATATTTGTCATCAAAATGATCCATGCACTTCTCATCCAAATGCTCTCTCAGCACTGATATCACAATGCTACATCACTATTTGTCACAATACACCCTCACCACTGTCATCACATTGTTCCATGACTCCTGTCATCACAATGCTACATGCACTTATCATCACAATGTTCGATGACCCATGACATCACAATGTTCCATAACACCTGTCATCAAAATGTTCCATGACACTTTTCACCAAATTGCTCCATGACCCTGACATCAGAATGCTCCCTGCCCTTCTCATCACAATGCACAACACCCTTGCCATCAAAATGCTCCATGACCTTTGTCATCACAAAGATCCATGACCCTTGGCATCACAATGCTCCATGTCATTGTCATCACAGTGCTCCATGAACGCTCTCATCACATTGCTCCATGCCCTTGTCTTCACAAAGCTCCATGCCACATGTCCTCAGAATGCTCCATGGCCTTCTCATCACAATGCTCCATGCCCTTGCCATCACAATTCTCCATTACCCCTGTCATAACAATGCTCCATGACCCCTGCCATCACGATGTTCCATGGCCTTTTCATCACAAGGCTCCATGACCCTTCTCATCACATTGCTCCAAGAACACTGTAATCACAATGCTCTATGCCACTTTTCATCTCAATGATCCATGAACCCTGTCATCACAGTGCACCATGCCAATCATCATAATGCTTCATGCGATTGTCATAACAAAGAAATCAAAATGTTCCATCACCTCTGTCATAACAATGCTCCAAACCCTTGTGATCACAATATTCCATAACACTTGTCATCACAGTGCCCCATGACGCTCGTCATCAAAATTATCCATGGTCTTTTCATCACAATGCTCCATGACCTTCGTCATCACAATGCTCAATACACTTTTCATCAAAATGCTCCCTGACACTTGTTGTCTGTATGCTCCTTGAACCCTGTCATGACAAGTCTCCATGCTTTTTTCATCACAACGATCCATTCTCTTTTCATCACAATGCTCCAAGACCCATGTAATCACAATGCTCCATGCCCTTGTCATCACAAAGCTCAATGACGCATGCCATCAGAATGCTCCTTGGTCTTCTCCTCACAATGCTCCATGCCCTTGTCATCACAATGTTCCAAGACCCTGTAATCACAATGCTCCATGCCCATTTTCATCAGTATGCTCCATGAGATTGGTCATCACAAGGCTCCATGGTTTTGTCATCACAATGCTCTAGGGCATTGTCATCAAAATGCTTCACAACCTTGTGATGAAAATTTTCAGTGGCCCTTGTCATCATAATGCTCCAAGCCCTAATCATCACAATGCTCCATTATATTTGTCATCACAATCCTCCATTCCATTTGGCATCACAATGCTCTATGCCATTGTCATCGCAATGGACCATGACATATGTCATCACTATGTTCCCTGACACCTGTCTTCACAGTACTCCATGACCTTCTCATCACAATGCTCCATGCACTTGTTATCACAATGCACCATGCCCACTGTCATCACAACAATCTATGAAATTTCTGAGACCAATGCTCCATGCCCCTGTCATCACAATGCTCCATGCCCTTGTCATCACACTGCTCCATGACCCCTGTCATCACAATGCTCCGTGACTTCAGTCATCACAATGCTTCATAAAGTTTGTCATCACAATGGTCCATGCCTGCGTCATCACAAGGCTCTGTGACCTTTGTAAGCTCAGTGCTCCATGAACATTTCATCACAGTTCTCCGTGACCCTTGTCATCACAATGCTCCATGTCTTTGTCAGAACAGTGCTCCATGACCATTGTCATCACAATGTGCCACGTGCATTTCCTCACAACGGTTCACAACTTTGTCATTGCAATGCTCCATAAACCTTGTAATCACAATGGTCCATGCTCTTCTCATCAAAATGCTCTCTCACCAGGGACATCACAATGTTCCATCACTAGTCATCACAATACTCCCACACCCCTGTAATCACAATGTTCCATGACCCAGTCATCACAATGCTACATCCCCTTATCATCACAATATTCCATGACCACTGCCATCACAATGTCCCATAACCCCTGTCATCAAAATTCTCCATGACCCATTTCATCCCATAGCTCCAAGACCCCTGACATCACAATGTTCTATAACCCCTGCCCTCAAAATGTTCCATTACACTTTTTATCAAATTGCTGCATGACCCGGTCATCAAAATGCTCCCTGCCCTTCTCGTCACAATGCACCATGACTCTTGGCATCACAATGCTCCATGTCATTGTCATCACAATGTTCCTTGAAACCTCTCATCACACTGCTCCATGCCCTTGTCATCACAAAGCTCCATGACATTTGTCATCACAATGCTCGATGCCGTTCTCATCACAATTCTCCATGCCCTTGTCATTACAATCCTGCATGACCCATGTATCACAGTGTTCCGTGCCCTTGTCATCACAATGCTCCATGCCCTCTCTCATCACAATAATCCATGAAACATTTCAGACCAATGATCCATATCTTTCTCATCACAATGCTCCATTACCCCTGTCATAACAATGCACCATGACACCTGCCATCACAATGTTCCACGGCCTTGTCATCACAAGGTTCCACGACACTTCTCATCACAATGCTGAAGACCCCTCAAATCATAATGCTCCATGCCCTTGTCATCACAAAGCTCCATGACGCATGTCATCAGAATGTTCCATGGCCTTCTCATCACAATGCTCCATGCCCTTGTCATCACAATGCTCCAAGACCCTTGTAATCACAATGATCCATGCCTCTTTTCATCTCAAAGCTCCATGAACCCTGTCATCACAATGCACCATGCCCATCATCATAATGCTTCAAGCTATTGTCATCACAGTGAAATCAGTATTCAGCATGACCCATGTCATCATAATGCTCCAAACACTTGTGATCACAATGTTCCATAACACTTATCATCACAACACCCCATGACGCTCATCATCACAATTATCCATGGTCTTCTTATCACAATTCTCCATGATCTTTGTCATCACAGTGCTCAATACACTTGTCATCACAATGCTCCCTGACACTTGTCTTCAGTATGCTCCTGGAACCCTGTCACGAAAAGGCTCCATGTCTTTTTCATCACAAAGCCCCATGCAATTTTCATCACAATGCTCCATGCCATTGCCATCAAAATACTCCACAAGCTTGTCATCAGAATGCTCCATGACCCTTGTCATCACAATTCTCCATGCACTTGTCAGCACAATGCTCCCTGACCCTTGTCATCACAATGCTCCAAGCCATTGTCATCACAATGCTCCATTACCTTTGTCATCAGAATCCTCCATGACACTTGGCATCACAATGCTCCATGCCATTTTCATCACAATGGGCCATTACATATGTCATCACAATGCTCCCTGACACCTCTCTTCACAATACTGCATGACCTGGTCATCACAATGCTCCATGCCCTTGTCATCACAATGCTCCATTCCCACTGTCATCACAATAATCCCTGAAACTTTTTAGAGCAATGCTCCATGCGCTTGTCATCACAATGCTCCATGACCCCTGACATCACAATGCTCCGTGACTCCAGTCATCACACTGCTTCATAACGTTTGTCATCAGAACGGTCCATGCCCGCCTCAACACAAGGCTCTGTGACATTTGTAACCACAATGCTCCATGAACATTTCATCACAATGCTCCGTGAACCTTGTCATCACAATGCTCCATGTCTTTGTCAGAACAATGCTCCATGACCCTTGTCATCACAATGTGCCATGTGCTTTTCATCACAATGATCCACAACCTTGTCATCGCTATGCTCCAAAAACCTTGTAATCACAATGCTCCATGCACTTCTCATCCAAATGCTCTCTCACATGAGATATCACAATGTTCCATCACTAGTCATCACAATGCTCCCTCACCCCGGTTATCACAATGTTCCATGACCCCTGTCATCACAATGCTACATCCCCTTATCAGCACAATGTTCCATGACCCCTGACATCACAATGTTCCATAACCCCTGTCATCAAAATGCTCCATCACCCTTTTCATCGCAAAGCTCCATGACCCCTGGCATCACAATGTTCTATAACCCCTGTCATCAAAATGTTCCATTACAATTTTCATCAAATTGCTGCATGACCATGTCATCAAAATGCTCCCTGCCCTTCTCAACACAATGCACCACACCCTTGTCATCAAAATGCTCCATGACCTTTGTCATCACAAAGCTCCATGACCCTTGGCATCACAATGCTCCATGACATTGTCACCACAATGCTCCATGAACACTCTCATCACATTGCTCCATGCCCTTGTCATCACAAAGATCCATGACACTTGTCATCACAATGCTCCATGCCCTTCTCATCACAATGCTCCATGCCCTTGTCATTACAATCCCCCATGACCCATGTATCACAGTGTACCGTGCCCTTCTCATCACAATGCTCCATGTCCACTCTCATCACAATAATCCATGAAACATTTCAGACCAATGCTCAATGCCCTTCTCATCACAATGATCCATTACCTCTGTCATAACAATGCTCCATGATACCTGCCATCACAATGTTCCACAGCCTTGTCATCACAAGGCTCCATGACCCTTGTCATCACAATGCTCCAAGACGCCTGTAATCCCAAAGCTACATGCCCTTGTCATCACAAAGCTCCATGACGCATGCCATCAGAATGTTCCATGGCCTTCTCCTCAAAATGCTCCATGCCCTTGTCATCACAATGCTCCAAGACCCCTGTAATCACAATGCTCCATGCCCCTTTTCATCAGAATGCTCCATGAGACTTGTCATCACAAGTCTCCATGGTCATCTCATCACAATGCTCAAGGACCATGTCATCACCATGCTCCATTCCCTTATCATCACAATGCTCCATGACCCCTGTCATCACAATACTCCATGAATATTTTCAGCCCAATGCTCCATGACCTTCTCATCACAATGCTCCAAGACCAATATCATCACAATGCTCCATGATCACTGTCATCACAACATTCAGTGACACCTGACAACACAATGATCCGGGACTCTTGTCATCACAATGCTCCATTCCGTAGTCATCACAATGCTCCATGACCCCTGTCATCACAATACTCCAGGAACATTTTCAGCCCAATTCTCCATGACCCTTGTCATCACAATGATCCATGCCCTTGTCATCCTAATGCTCCATGACCCCTGTATTCACAATGCTCCGTGACGCTTGTCATCACAGTGCTCCATGACACCTGTCATCACAATGCTCCATGCCTTTGTCAGCAAAATGCTACATGACCTTGTTATTACAGTGCTCTATGCGCTTGTCATCACAATACTCCATTTCCATTGTCATCACAATCCTCCATGAACTTTGGGATCACATTGCTTCATGCCCTTGTCATCACAATGTGCCATTCCAACTGTCATCACAATAATCTATGAAACTTATTAGAACAATGTTCCATGACCTTGTCATCACAATGCTCCATGCCCTTGTTATCACAATGCTCCATGACCCCTGTCATCACAATGCGCCGTGACTCCAGTCATCACAATGCTTCATGACCTTTGTCATCACAATGGTCCATGCCCTCGTCATGAACAGTCTCTGTGACCTTTTTAACCACAATGCTCCATGAACTTTTCATCACAATGCTCTTTGACCCTTGTCATCACAATGCTCCATGCGCTTGTCAGCACAATGCTCCATGACACATGTCATCACAATGCACCTTGCGCTTGTCATCACAGTGCTCCACAATCTTGTCATCACAATGCTCCATAATATTTGTCATCAAAATGATCCATGCACTTCTCATCCAAATGCTCTCTCAGCACTGATATCACAGTGCTACATCACTATTTGTCACAATACACCCTCACCCCTGTCATCACATTGTTCCATGACTCCTGTCATCACAATGCTACATGCACTTATCATCACAATGTTCGATGACCCATGACATCACAATGTTCCATAACACCTGTCATCAAAATGTTCCATGACACTTTTCACCAAATTGCTCCATGACCCTGACATCAGAATGCTCCCTGCCCTTCTCATCACAATGCACAACACCCTTGCCATCAAAATGCTCCATGACCTTTGTCATCACAAAGATCCATGACCCTTGGCATCACAATGCTCCATGTCATTGTCATCACAGTGCTCCATGAACGCTCTCATCACATTGCTCCATGCCCTTGTCTTCACAAAGCTCCATGCCACATGTCCTCAGAATGCTCCATGGCCTTCTCATCACAATGCTCCATGCCCTTGCCATCACAATTCTCCATTACCCCTGTCATAACAATGCTCCATGACCCCTGCCATCACGATGTTCCATGGCCTTTTCATCACAAGGCTCCATGACCCTTCTCATCACATTGCTCCAAGAACACTGTTTTCACAATGCTCTATGCCACTTTTCATCTCAATGATCCATGAACCCTGTCATCACAGTGCACCATGCCAATCATCATAATGCTTCATGCGATTGTCATAACAAAGAAATCAAAATGTTCCATCACCTCTGTCATAACAATGCTCCAAACCCTTGTGATCACAATATTCCATAACACTTGTCATCACAGTGCCCCATGACGCTCGTCATCAAAATTATCCATGGTCTTTTCATCACAATGCTCCATGACCTTCGTCATCACAATGCTCAATACACTTTTCATCAAAATGCTCCCTGACACTTGTTGTCTGTATGCTCCTTGAACCCTGTCATGACAAGTCTCCATGCTTTTTTCATCACAACGATCCATTCTCTTTTCATCACAATGCTCCAAGACCCATGTAATCACAATGCTCCATGCCCTTGTCATCACAAAGCTCAATGACGCATGCCATCAGAATGCTCCTTGGTCTTCTCCTCACAATGCTCCATGCCCTTGTCATCACAATGTTCCAAGACCCTGTAATCACAATGCTCCATGCCCGTTTTCATCAGTATGCTCCATGAGATTGGTCATCACAAGGCTCCATGGTTTTGTCATCACAATGCTCTAGGGCATTGTCATCAAAATGCTTCACAACCTTGTGATGAAAATTTTCAGTGGCCCTTGTCATCATAATGCTCCAAGCCCTAATCATCACAATGCTCCATTATATTTGTCATCACAATCCTCCATTCCATTTGGCATCACAATGCTCTATGCCATTGTCATCGCAATGGACCATGACATATGTCATCACTATGTTCCCTGACACCTGTCTTCACAGTACTCCATGACCTTCTCATCACAATGCTCCATGCACTTGTTATCACAATGCACCATGCCCACTGTCATCACAACAATCTATGAAATTTCTGAGACCAATGCTCCATGCCCCTGTCATCACAATGCTCCATGCCCTTGTCATCACACTGCTCCATGACCCCTGTCATCACAATGCTCCGTGACTTCAGTCATCACAATGCTTCATAAAGTTTGTCATCACAATGGTCCATGCCTGCGTCATCACAAGGCTCTGTGACCTTTGTAAGCTCAGTGCTCCATGAACATTTCATCACAGTTCTCCGTGACCCTTGTCATCACAATGCTCCATGTCTTTGTCAGAACAGTGCTCCATGACCATTGTCATCACAATGTGCCACGTGCATTTCCTCACAACGGTTCACAACTTTGTCATTGCAATGCTCCATAAACCTTGTAATCACAATGGTCCATGCTCTTCTCATCAAAATGCTCTCTCACCAGGGACATCACAATGTTCCATCACTAGTCATCACAATACTCCCACACCCCTGTAATCACAATGTTCCATGACCCAGTCATCACAATGCTACATCCCCTTATCATCACAATATTCCATGACCACTGCCATCACAATGTCCCATAACCCCTGTCATCAAAATTCTCCATGACCCATTTCATCCCATAGCTCCAAGACCCCTGACATCACAATGTTCTATAACCCCTGCCCTCAAAATGTTCCATTACACTTTTTATCAAATTGCTGCATGACCCGGTCATCAAAATGCTCCCTGCCCTTCTCGTCACAATGCACCATGACTCTTGGCATCACAATGCTCCATGTCATTGTCATCACAATGTTCCTTGAAACCTCTCATCACACTGCTCCATGCCCTTGTCATCACAAAGCTCCATGACATTTGTCATCACAATGCTCGATGCCGTTCTCATCACAATTCTCCATGCCCTTGTCATTACAATCCTGCATGACCCATGTATCACAGTGTTCCGTGCCCTTGTCATCACAATGCTCCATGCCCTCTCTCATCACAATAATCCATGAAACATTTCAGACCAATGATCCATATCTTTCTCATCACAATGCTCCATTACCCCTGTCATAAAAATGCACCATGACACCTGCCATCACAATGTTCCACGGCCTTGTCATCACAAGGTTCCACGACACTTCTCATCACAATGCTGAAGACCCCTCAAATCATAATGCTCCATGCCCTTGTCATCACAAAGCTCCATGACGCATGTCATCAGAATGTTCCATGGCCTTCTCATCACAATGCTCCATGCCCTTGTCATCACAATGCTCCAAGACCCTTGTAATCACAATGATCCATGCCTCTTTTCATCTCAAAGCTCCATGAACCCTGTCATCACAATGCACCATGCCCATCATCATAATGCTTCAAGCTATTGTCATCACAGTGAAATCAGTATTCAGCATGACCCATGTCATCATAATGCTCCAAACACTTGTGATCACAATGTTCCATAACACTTATCATCACAACACCCCATGACGCTCATCATCACAATTATCCATGGTCTTCTTATCACAATTCTCCATGATCTTTGTCATCACAGTGCTCAATACACTTGTCATCACAATGCTCCCTGACACTTGTCTTCAGTATGCTCCTGGAACCCTGTCACGAAAAGGCTCCATGTCTTTTTCATCACAAAGCCCCATGCAATTTTCATCACAATGCTCCATGCCATTGCCATCAAAATACTCCACAAGCTTGTCATCAGAATGCTCCATGACCCTTGTCATCACAATTCTCCATGCACTTGTCAGCACAATGCTCCCTGACCCTTGTCATCACAATGCTCCAAGCCATTGTCATCACAATGCTCCATTACCTTTGTCATCAGAATCCTCCATGACACTTGGCATCACAATGCTCCATGCCATTTTCATCACAATGGGCCATTACATATGTCATCACAATGCTCCCTGACACCTCTCTTCACAATACTGCATGACCTGGTCATCACAATGCTCCATGCCCTTGTCATCACAATGCTCCATTCCCACTGTCATCACAATAATCCCTGAAACTTTTTAGAGCAATGCTCCATGCGCTTGTCATCACAATGCTCCATGACCCCTGACATCACAATGCTCCGTGACTCCAGTCATCACACTGCTTCATAACGTTTGTCATCAGAACGGTCCATGCCCGCCTCAACACAAGGCTCTGTGACATTTGTAACCACAATGCTCCATGAACATTTCATCACAATGCTCCGTGAACCTTGTCATCACAATGCTCCATGTCTTTGTCAGAACAATGCTCCATGACCCTTGTCATCACAATGTGCCATGTGCTTTTCATCACAATGATCCACAACCTTGTCATCGCTATGCTCCAAAAACCTTGTAATCACAATGCTCCATGCACTTCTCATCCAAATGCTCTCTCACATGAGATATCACAATGTTCCATCACTAGTCATCACAATGCTCCCTCACCCCGGTTATCACAATGTTCCATGACCCCTGTCATCACAATGCTACATCCCCTTATCAGCACAATGTTCCATGACCCCTGACATCACAATGTTCCATAACCCCTGTCATCAAAATGCTCCATCACCCTTTTCATCGCAAAGCTCCATGACCCCTGGCATCACAATGTTCTATAACCCCTGTCATCAAAATGTTCCATTACAATTTTCATCAAATTGCTGCATGACCATGTCATCAAAATGCTCCCTGCCCTTCTCAACACAATGCACCACACCCTTGTCATCAAAATGCTCCATGACCTTTGTCATCACAAAGCTCCATGACCCTTGGCATCACAATGCTCCATGACATTGTCACCACAATGCTCCATGAACCCTCTCATCACATTGCTCCATGCCCTTGTCATCACAAAGATCCATGACACTTGTCATCAAAATGCTCCATGCCCTTCTCATCACAATGCTCCATGCCCTTGTCATTACAATCCCCCATGACCCATGTATCACAGTGTACCGTGCCCTTCTCATCACAATGCTCCATGTCCACTCTCATCACAATAATCCATGAAACATTTCAGACCAATGCTCAATGCCCTTCTCATCACAATGATCCATTACCTCTGTCATAACAATGCTCCATGATACCTGCCATCACAATGTTCCACAGCCTTGTCATCACAAGGCTCCATGACCCTTGTCATCACAATGCTCCAAGACGCCTGTAATCCCAAAGCTACATGCCCTTGTCATCACAAAGCTCCATGACGCATGCCATCAGAATGTTCCATGGCCTTCTCCTCAAAATGCTCCATGCCCTTGTCATCACAATGCTCCAAGACCCCTGTAATCACAATGCTCCATGCCCCTTTTCATCAGAATGCTCCATGAGACTTGTCATCACAAGTCTCCATGGTCATCTCATCACAATGCTCAAGGACCATGTCATCACCATGCTCCATTCCCTTATCATCACAATGCTCCATGACCCCTGTCATCACAATACTCCATGAATATTTTCAGCCCAATGCTCCATGACCTTCTCATCACAATGCTCCAAGACCAATATCATCACAATGCTCCATGATCACTGTCATCACAACATTCAGTGACACCTGACAACACAATGATCCGGGACTCTTGTCATCACAATGCTCCATTCCGTAGTCATCACAATGCTCCATGACCCCTGTCATCACAATACTCCAGGAACATTTTCAGCCCAATTCTCCATGACCCTTGTCATCACAATGATCCATGCCCTTGTCATCCTAATGCTCCATGACCCCTGTATTCACAATGCTCCGTGACGCTTGTCATCACAGTGCTCCATGACACCTGTCATCACAATGCTCCATGCCTTTGTCAGCAAAATGCTACATGACCTTGTTATTACAGTGCTCTATGCGCTTGTCATCACAATACTCCATTTCCATTGTCATCACAATCCTCCATGAACTTTGGGATCACATTGCTTCATGCCCTTGTCATCACAATGTGCCATTCCAACTGTCATCACAATAATCTATGAAACTTATTAGAACAATGTTCCATGACCTTGTCATCACAATGCTCCATGCCCTTGTTATCACAATGCTCCATGACCCCTGTCATCACAATGCGCCGTGACTCCAGTCATCACAATGCTTCATGACCTTTGTCATCACAATGGTCCATGCCCTCGTCATGAACAGTCTCTGTGACCTTTTTAACCACAATGCTCCATGAACTTTTCATCACAATGCTCTTTGACCCTTGTCATCACAATGCTCCATGCGCTTGTCAGCACAATGCTCCATGACACATGTCATCACAATGCACCTTGCGCTTGTCATCACAGTGCTCCACAATCTTGTCATCACAATGCTCCATAATATTTGTCATCAAAATGATCCATGCACTTCTCATCCAAATGCTCTCTCAGCACTGATATCACAGTGCTACATCACTATTTGTCACAATACACCCTCACCCCTGTCATCACATTGTTCCATGACTCCTGTCATCACAATGCTACATGCACTTATCATCACAATGTTCGATGACCCATGACATCACAATGTTCCATAACACCTGTCATCAAAATGTTCCATGACACTTTTCACCAAATTGCTCCATGACCCTGACATCAGAATGCTCCCTGCCCTTCTCATCACAATGCACAACACACTTGCCATCAAAATGCTCCATGACCTTTGTCATCACAAAGATCCATGACCCTTGGCATCACAATGCTCCATGTCATTGTCATCACAATGCTCCATGAACGCTCTCATCACATTGCTCCATGCCCTTGTCTTCACAAAGCTCCATGCCACATGTCCTCAGAATGCTCCATGGCCTTCTCATCACAATGCTCCATGCCCTTGCCATCACAATTCTCCATTACCCCTGTCATAACAATGCTCCATGACCCCTGTCATCACGATGTTCCATGGCCTTTTCATCACAAGGCTCCATGACCCTTCTCATCACATTGCTCCAAGAACACTGTAATCACAATGCTCTATGCCACTTTTCATCTCAATGATCCATGAACCCTGTCATCACAGTGCACCATGCCAATCATCATAATGCTTCATGCGATTGTCATAACAAAGAAATCAAAATGTTCCATCACCTCTGTCATAACAATGCTCCAAACCCTTGTGATCACAATATTCCATAACACTTGTCATCACAGTGCCCCATGACGCTCGTCATCAAAATTATCCATGGTCTTTTCATCACAATGCTCCATGACCTTCGTCATCACAATGCTCAATACACTTTTCATCAAAATGCTCCCTGACACTTGTTGTCTGTATGCTCCTTGAACCCTGTCATGACAAGTCTCCATGCTTTTTTCATCACAACGATCCATTCTCTTTTCATCACAATGCTCCAAGACCCATGTAATCACAATGCTCCATGCCCTTGTCATCACAAAGCTCAATGACGCATGCCATCAGAATGCTCCTTGGTCTTCTCCTCACAATGCTCCATGCCCTTGTCATCACAATGTTCCAAGACCCTGTAATCACAATGCTCCATGCCCGTTTTCATCAGTATGCTCCATGAGATTGGTCATCACAAGGCTCCATGGTTTTGTCATCACAATGCTCTAGGGCATTGTCATCAAAATGCTTCACAACCTTGTGATGAAAATTTTCAGTGGCCCTTGTCATCATAATGCTCCAAGCCCTAATCATCACAATGCTCCATTATATTTGTCATCACAATCCTCCATTCCATTTGGCATCACAATGCTCTATGCCATTGTCATCGCAATGGACCATGACATATGTCATCACAATGTTCCCTGACACCTGTCTTCACAGTACTCCATGACCTTCTCATCACAATGCTCCATGCACTTGTTATCACAATGCACCATGCCCACTGTCATCACAACAATCTATGAAATTTCTGAGACCAATGCTCCATGCCCCTGTCATCACAATGCTCCATGCCCTTGTCATCACACTGCTCCATGACCCCTGTCATCACAATGCTCCGTGACTTCAGTCATCACAATGCTTCATAAAGTTTGTCATCACAATGGTCCATGCCTGCGTCATCACAAGGCTCTGTGACCTTTGTAAGCTCAGTGCTCCATGAACATTTCATCACAGTTCTCCGTGACCCTTGTCATCACAATGCTCCATGTCTTTGTCAGAACAGTGCTCCATGACCATTGTCATCACAATGTGCCACGTGCATTTCCTCACAACGGTTCACAACTTTGTCATTGCAATGCTCCATAAACCTTGTAATCACAATGGTCCATGCTCTTCTCATCAAAATGCTCTCTCACCAGGGACATCACAATGTTCCATCACTAGTCATCACAATACTCCCTCACCCCTGTAATCACAATGTTCCATGACCCAGTCATCACAATGCTACATCCCCTTATCATCACAATATTCCATGACCACTGCCATCACAATGTTCCATAACCCCTGTCATCAAAATTCTCCATGACCCATTTCATCCCATAGCTCCAAGACCCCTGACATCACAATGTTCTATAACCCCTGCCCTCAAAATGTTCCATTACACTTTTTATCAAATTGCTGCATGACCCGGTCATCAAAATGCTCCCTGCCCTTCTCGGCACAATGCACCATGACTCTTGGCATCACAATGCTCCATGTCATTGTCATCACAATGTTCCTTGAAACCTCTCATCACACTGCTCCATGCCCTTGTCATCACAAAGCTCCATGACATTTGTCATCACAATGCTCGATGCCCTTCTCATCACAATTCTCCATGCCCTTGTCATTACAATCCTGCATGACCCATGTATCACAGTGTTCCGTGCCCTTGTCATCACAATGCTCCATGCCCTCTCTCATCACAATAATCCATGAAACATTTCAGACCAATGATCCATATCTTTCTCATCACAATGCTCCATTACCCCTGTCATAACAATGCACCATGACACCTGCCATCACAATGTTCCACGGCCTTGTCATCACAAGGTTCCACGACACTTCTCATCACAATGCTGAAGACCCCTCAAATCATAATGCTCCATGCCCTTGTCATCACAAAGCTCCATGACGCATGTCATCAGAATGTTCTATGGCCTTCTCATCACAATGCTCCATGCCCTTGTCATCACAATGCTCCAAGACCCTTGTAATCACAATGATCCATGCCTCTTTTCATCTCAAAGCTCCATGAACCCTGTCATCACAATGCACCATGCCCATCATCATAATGCTTCAAGCTATTGTCATCACAGTGAAATCAGTATTCAGCATGACCCATGTCATCATAATGCTCCAAACACTTGTGATCACAATGTTCCATAACACTTATCATCACAACACCCCATGACGCTCATCATCACAATTATCCATGGTCTTCTTATCACAATTCTCCATGATCTTTGTCATCACAGTGCTCAATACACTTGTCATCACAATGCTCCCTGACACTTGTCTTCAGTATGCTCCTGGAACCCTGTCACGAAAAGGCTCCATGTCTTTTTCATCACAAAGCCCCATGCAATTTTCATCACAATGCTCCATGCCATTGCCATCAAAATACTCCACAAGCTTGTCATCAGAATGCTCCATGACCCTTGTCATCACAATTCTCCATGCACTTGTCAGCACAATGCTCCCTGACCCTTGTCATCACAATGCTCCAAGCCATTGTCATCACAATGCTCCATTACCTTTGTCATCAGAATCCTCCATGACACTTGGCATCACAATGCTCCATGCCATTTTCATCACAATGGGCCATTACATATGTCATCACAATGCTCCCTGACACCTCTCTTCACAATACTGCATGACCTGGTCATCACAATGCTCCATGCCCTTGTCATCACAATGCTCCATTCCCACTGTCATCACAATAATCCCTGAAACTTTTTAGAGCAATGCTCCATGCGCTTGTCATCACAATGCTCCATGACCCCTGACATCACAATGCTCCGTGACTCCAGTCATCACACTGCTTCATAACATTTGTCATCAGAACGGTCCATGCCCGCCTCAACACAAGGCTCTGTGACATTTGTAACCACAATGCTCCATGAACATTTCATCACAATGCTCCGTGAACCTTGTCATCACAATGCTCCATGTCTTTGTCAGAACAATGTTCCATGACCCTTGTCATCACAATGTGCCATGTGCTTTTCATCACAATGATCCACAACCTTGTCATCGCTATGCTCCAAAAACCTTGTAATCACAATGCTCCATGCACTTCTCATCCAAATGCTCTCTCACATGAGATATCACAATGTTCCATCACTAGTCATCACAATGCTCCCTCACCCCGGTTATCACAATGTTCCATGACCCCTGTCATCACAATGCTACATCCCCTTATCAGCACAATGTTCCATGACCCCTGACATCACAATGTTCCATAACCCCTGTCATCAAAATGCTCCATCACCCTTTTCATCGCAAAGCTCCATGACCCCTGGCATCACAATGTTCTATAACCCCTGTCATCAAAATGTTCCATTACAATTTTCATCAAATTGCTGCATGACCATGTCATCAAAATGCTCCCTGCCCTTCTCAACACAATGCACCACAACCTTGTCATCAAAATGCTCCATGACCTTTGTCATCACAAAGCTCCATGACCCTTGGCATCACAATGCTCCATGACATTGTCACCACAATGCTCCATGAACCCTCTCATCACATTGCTCCATGCCCTTGTCATCACAAAGATCCATGACACTTGTCATCACAATGCTCGATGCCCTTCTCATCACAATGCTCCATGCCCTTGTCATTACAATCCCCCATGACCCATGTATCACAGTGTACCGTGCCCTTCTCATCACAATGCTCCATGTCCACTCTCATCACAATAATCCATGAAACATTTCAGACCAATGCTCAATGCCCTTCTCATCACAATGATCCATTACCTCTGTCATAACAATGCTCCATGATACCTGCCATCACAATGTTCCACAGCCTTGTCATCACAAGGCTCCATGACCCTTGTCATCACAATGCTCCAAGACGCCTGTAATCCCAAAGCTACATGCCCTTGTCATCACAAAGCTCCATGACGCATGCCATCAGAATGTTCCATGGCCTTCTCCTCAAAATGCTCCATGCCCTTGTCATCACAATGCTCCAAGACCCCTGTAATCACAATGCTCCATGCCCCTTTTCATCAGAATGCTCCATGAGACTTGTCATCACAAGTCTCCATGGTCATCTCATCACAATGCTCAAGGACCATGTCATCACCATGCTCCATTCCCTTATCATCACAATGCTCCATGACCCCTGTCATCACAATACTCCATGAATATTTTCAGCCCAATGCTCCATGACCTTCTCATCACAATGCTCCAAGACCAATATCATCACAATGCTCCATGATCACTGTCATCACAACATTCAGTGACACCTGACAACACAATGATCCGGGACTCTTGTCATCACAATGCTCCATTCCGTAGTCATCACAATGCTCCATGACCCCTGTCATCACAATACTCCAGGAACATTTTCAGCCCAATTCTCCATGACCCTTGTCATCACAATGATCCATGCCCTTGTCATCCTAATGCTCCATGACCCCTGTATTCACAATGCTCCGTGACGCTTGTCATCACAGTGCTCCATGACACCTGTCATCACAATGCTCCATGCCTTTGTCAGCAAAATGCTACATGACCTTGTTATTACAGTGCTCTATGCGCTTGTCATCACAATACTCCATTTCCATTGTCATCACAATCCTCCATGAACTTTGGGATCACATTGCTTCATGCCCTTGTCATCACAATGTGCCATTCCAACTGTCATCACAATAATCTATGAAACTTATTAGAACAATGTTCCATGACCTTGTCATCACAATGCTCCATGCCCTTGTTATCACAATGCTCCATGACCCCTGTCATCACAATGCGCCGTGACTCCAGTCATCACAATGCTTCATGACCTTTGTCATCACAATGGTCCATGCCCTCGTCATGAACAGTCTCTGTGACCTTTTTAACCACAATGCTCCATGAACTTTTCATCACAATGCTCTTTGACCCTTGTCATCACAATGCTCCATGCGCTTGTCAGCACAATGCTCCATGACACATGTCATCACAATGCACCTTGCGCTTCTCATCACAGTGCTCCACAATCTTGTCATCACAATGCTCCATAATATTTGTCATCAAAATGATCCATGCACTTCTCATCCAAATGCTCTCTCAGCACTGATATCACAGTGCTACATCACTATTTGTCACAATACACCCTCACCCCTGTCATCACATTGTTCCATGACTCCTGTCATCACAATGCTACATGCACTTATCATCACAATGTTCGATGACCCATGACATCACAATGTTCCATAACACCTGTCATCAAAATGTTCCATGACACTTTTCATCAAATTGCTCCATGACCCTGACATCAGAATGCTCCCTGCCCTTCTCATCACAATGCACAACACACTTGCCATCAAAATGCTCCATGACCTTTGTCATCACAAAGATCCATGACCCTTGGCATCACAATGCTCCATGTCATTGTCATCACAATGCTCCATGAACGCTCTCATCACATTGCTCCATGCCCTTGTCTTCACAAAGCTCCATGCCACATGTCCTCAGAATGCTCCATGGCCTTCTCATCACAATGCTCCATGCCCTTGCCATCACAATTCTCCATTACCCCTGTCATAACAATGCTCCATGACCCCTGTCATCACGATGTTCCATGGCCTTTTCATCACAAGGCTCCATGACCCTTCTCATCACATTGCTCCAAGAACACTGTAATCACAATGCTCTATGCCACTTTTCATCTCAATGATCCATGAACCCTGTCATCACAGTGCACCATGCCAATCATCATAATGCTTCATGCGATTGTCATAACAAAGAAATCAAAATGTTCCATCACCTCTGTCATAACAATGCTCCAAACCCTTGTGATCACAATATTCCATAACACTTGTCATCACAGTGCCCCATGACGCTCGTCATCAAAATTATCCATGGTCTTTTCATCACAATGCTCCATGACCTTCGTCATCACAATGCTCAATACACTTTTCATCAAAATGCTCCCTGACACTTGTTGTCTGTATGCTCCTTGAACCCTGTCATGACAAGTCTCCATGCTTTTTTCATCACAACGATCCATTCTCTTTTCATCACAATGCTCCAAGACCCATGTAATCACAATGCTCCATGCCCTTGTCATCACAAAGCTCAATGACGCATGCCATCAGAATGCTCCTTGGTCTTCTCCTCACAATGCTCCATGCCCTTGTCATCACAATGTTCCAAGACCCTGTAATCACAATGCTCCATGCCCGTTTTCATCAGTATGCTCCATGAGATTGGTCATCACAAGGCTCCATGGTTTTGTCATCACAATGCTCTAGGGCATTGTCATCAAAATGCTTCACAACCTTGTGATGAAAATTTTCAGTGGCCCTTGTCATCATAATGCTCCAAGCCCTAATCATCACAATGCTCCATTATATTTGTCATCACAATCCTCCATTCCATTTGGCATCACAATGCTCTATGCCATTGTCATCGCAATGGACCATGACATATGTCATCACAATGTTCCCTGACACCTGTCTTCACAGTACTCCATGACCTTCTCATCACAATGCTCCATGCACTTGTTATCACAATGCACCATGCCCACTGTCATCACAACAATCTATGAAATTTCTGAGACCAATGCTCCATGCCCCTGTCATCACAATGCTCCATGCCCTTGTCATCACACTGCTCCATGACCCCTGTCATCACAATGCTCCGTGACTTCAGTCATCACAATGCTTCATAAAGTTTGTCATCACAATGGTCCATGCCTGCGTCATCACAAGGCTCTGTGACCTTTGTAAGCTCAGTGCTCCATGAACATTTCATCACAGTTCTCCGTGACCCTTGTCATCACAATGCTCCATGTCTTTGTCAGAACAGTGCTCCATGACCATTGTCATCACAATGTGCCACGTGCATTTCCTCACAACGGTTCACAACTTTGTCATTGCAATGCTCCATAAACCTTGTAATCACAATGGTCCATGCTCTTCTCATCAAAATGCTCTCTCACCAGGGACATCACAATGTTCCATCACTAGTCATCACAATACTCCCTCACCCCTGTAATCACAATGTTCCATGACCCAGTCATCACAATGCTACATCCCCTTATCATCACAATATTCCATGACCACTGCCATCACAATGTTCCATAACCCCTGTCATCAAAATTCTCCATGACCCATTTCATCCCATAGCTCCAAGACCCCTGACATCACAATGTTCTATAACCCCTGCCCTCAAAATGTTCCATTACACTTTTTATCAAATTGCTGCATGACCCGGTCATCAAAATGCTCCCTGCCCTTCTCGTCACAATGCACCATGACTCTTGGCATCACAATGCTCCATGTCATTGTCATCACAATGTTCCTTGAAACCTCTCATCACACTGCTCCATGCCCTTGTCATCACAAAGCTCCATGACATTTGTCATCACAATGCTCGATGCCCTTCTCATCACAATTCTCCATGCCCTTGTCATTACAATCCTGCATGACCCATGTATCACAGTGTTCCGTGCCCTTGTCATCACAATGCTCCATGCCCTCTCTCATCACAATAATCCATGAAACATTTCAGACCAATGATCCATATCTTTCTCATCACAATGCTCCATTACCCCTGTCATAACAATGCACCATGACACCTGCCATCACAATGTTCCACGGCCTTGTCATCACAAGGTTCCACGACACTTCTCATCACAATGCTGAAGACCCCTCAAATCATAATGCTCCATGCCCTTGTCATCACAAAGCTCCATGACGCATGTCATCAGAATGTTCTATGGCCTTCTCATCACAATGCTCCATGCCCTTGTCATCACAATGCTCCAAGACCCTTGTAATCACAATGATCCATGCCTCTTTTCATCTCAAAGCTCCATGAACCCTGTCATCACAATGCACCATGCCCATCATCATAATGCTTCAAGCTATTGTCATCACAGTGAAATCAGTATTCAGCATGACCCATGTCATCATAATGCTCCAAACACTTGTGATCACAATGTTCCATAACACTTATCATCACAACACCCCATGACGCTCATCATCACAATTATCCATGGTCTTCTTATCACAATTCTCCATGATCTTTGTCATCACAGTGCTCAATACACTTGTCATCACAATGCTCCCTGACACTTGTCTTCAGTATGCTCCTGGAACCCTGTCACGAAAAGGCTCCATGTCTTTTTCATCACAAAGCCCCATGCAATTTTCATCACAATGCTCCATGCCATTGCCATCAAAATACTCCACAAGCTTGTCATCAGAATGCTCCATGACCCTTGTCATCACAATTCTCCATGCACTTGTCAGCACAATGCTCCCTGACCCTTGTCATCACAATGCTCCAAGCCATTGTCATCACAATGCTCCATTACCTTTGTCATCAGAATCCTCCATGACACTTGGCATCACAATGCTCCATGCCATTTTCATCACAATGGGCCATTACATATGTCATCACAATGCTCCCTGACACCTCTCTTCACAATACTGCATGACCTGGTCATCACAATGCTCCATGCCCTTGTCATCACAATGCTCCATTCCCACTGTCATCACAATAATCCCTGAAACTTTTTAGAGCAATGCTCCATGCGCTTGTCATCACAATGCTCCATGACCCCTGACATCACAATGCTCCGTGACTCCAGTCATCACACTGCTTCATAACGTTTGTCATCAGAACGGTCCATGCCCGCCTCAACACAAGGCTCTGTGACATTTGTAACCACAATGCTCCATGAACATTTCATCACAATGCTCCGTGAACCTTGTCATCACAATGCTCCATGTCTTTGTCAGAACAATGCTCCATGACCCTCGTCATCACAATGTGCCATGTGCTTTTCATCACAATGATCCACAACCTTGTCATCGCTATGCTCCAAAAACCTTGTAATCACAATGCTCCATGCACTTCTCATCCAAATGCTCTCTCACATGAGATATCACAATGTTCCATCACTAGTCATCACAATGCTCCCTCACCCCGGTTATCACAATGTTCCATGACCCCTGTCATCACAATGCTACATCCCCTTATCAGCACAATGTTCCATGACCCCTGACATCACAATGTTCCATAACCCCTGTCATCAAAATGCTCCATCACCCTTTTCATCGCAAAGCTCCATGACCCCTGGCATCACAATGTTCTATAACCACTGTCATCAAAATGTTCCATTACAATTTTCATCAAATTGCTGCATGACCATGTCATCAAAATGCTCCCTGCCCTTCTCAACACAATGCACCACACCCTTGTCATCAAAATGCTCCATGACCTTTGTCATCACAAAGCTCCATGACCCTTGGCATCACAATGCTCCATGACATTGTCACCACAATGCTCCATGAACCCTCTCATCACATTGCTCCATGCCCTTGTCATCACAAAGATCCATGCCCTTCTCATCACAATGCTCCATGCCCTTGTCATTACAATCCCCCATGACCCATGTATCACAGTGTACCGTGCCCTTCTCATCACAATGCTCCATGTCCACTCTCATCACAATAATCCATGAAACATTTCAGACCAATGCTCAATGCCCTTCTCATCACAATGATCCATTACCTCTGTCATAACAATGCTCCATGATACCTGCCATCACAATGTTCCACAGCCTTGTCATCACAAGGCTCCATGACCCTTGTCATCACAATGCTCCAAGACCCCTGTAATCACAAAGCTACATGCCCTTGTCATCACAAAGCTCCATGACGCATGCCATCAGAATGTTCCATGGCCTTCTCCTCAAAATGCTCCATGCCCTTGTCATCACAATGCTCCAAGACCCCTGTAATCACAATGCTCCATGCCCCTTTTCATCAGAATGCTCCATGAGACTTGTCATCACAAGTCTCCATGGTCATCTCATCACAATGCTCAAGGACCATGTCATCACCATGCTCCATTCCCTTATCATCACAATGCTCCATGACCCCTGTCATCACAATACTCCATGAATATTTTCAGCCCAATGCTCCATGACCTTCTCATCACAATGCTCCAAGACCAATATCATCACAATGCTCCATGATCACTGTCATCACAACATTCAGTGACACCTGACAACACAATGATCCGGGACTCTTGTCATCACAATGCTCCATTCCGTAGTCATCACAATGCTCCATGACCCCTGTCATCACAATACTCCAGGAACATTTTCAGCCCAATTCTCCATGACCCTTGTCATCACAATGATCCATGCCCTTGTCATCCTAATGCTCCATGACCCCTGTATTCACAATGCTCCGTGACGCTTGTCATCACAGTGCTCCATGACACCTGTCATCACAATGCTCCATGCCTTTGTCAGCAAAATGCTACATGACCTTGTTATTACAGTGCTCTATGCGCTTGTCATCACAATACTCCATTTCCATTGTCATCACAATCCTCCATGAACTTTGGGATCACATTGCTTCATGCCCTTGTCATCACAATGTGCCATTCCAACTGTCATCACAATAATCTATGAAACTTATTAGAACAATGTTCCATGACCTTGTCATCACAATGCTCCATGCCCTTGTTATCACAATGCTCCATGACCCCTGTCATCACAATGCGCCGTGACTCCAGTCATCACAATGCTTCATGACCTTTGTCATCACAATGGTCCATGCCCTCGTCATGAACAGTCTCTGTGACCTTTTTAACCACAATGCTCCATGAACTTTTCATCACAATGCTCTTTGACCCTTGTCATCACAATGCTCCATGCGCTTGTCAGCACAATGCTCCATGACACATGTCATCACAATGCACCTTGCGCTTCTCATCACAGTGCTCCACAATCTTGTCATCACAATGCTCCATAATATTTGTCATCAAAATGATCCATGCACTTCTCATCCAAATGCTCTCTCAGCACTGATATCACAGTGCTACATCACTATTTGTCACAATACACCCTCACCCCTGTCATCACATTGTTCCATGACTCCTGTCATCACAATGCTACATGCACTTATCATCACAATGTTCGATGACCCATGACATCACAATGTTCCATAACACCTGTCATCAAAATGTTCCATGACACTTTTCATCAAATTGCTCCATGACCCTGACATCAGAATGCTCCCTGCCCTTCTCATCACAATGCACAACACACTTGCCATCAAAATGCTCCATGACCTTTGTCATCACAAAGATCCATGACCCTTGGCATCACAATGCTCCATGTCATTGTCATCACAATGCTCCATGAACGCTCTCATCACATTGCTCCATGCCCTTGTCTTCACAAAGCTCCATGCCACATGTCCTCAGAATGCTCCATGGCCTTCTCATCACAATGCTCCATGCCCTTGCCATCACAATTCTCCATTACCCCTGTCATAACAATGCTCCATGACCCCTGTCATCACGATGTTCCATGGCCTTTTCATCACAAGGCTCCATGACCCTTCTCATCACATTGCTCCAAGAACACTGTAATCACAATGCTCTATGCCACTTTTCATCTCAATGATCCATGAACCCTGTCATCACAGTGCACCATGCCAATCATCATAATGCTTCATGCGATTGTCATAACAAAGAAATCAAAATGTTCCATCACCTCTGTCATAACAATGCTCCAAACCCTTGTGATCACAATATTCCATAACACTTGTCATCACAGTGCCCCATGACGCTCGTCATCAAAATTATCCATGGTCTTTTCATCACAATGCTCCATGACCTTCGTCATCACAATGCTCAATACACTTTTCATCAAAATGCTCCCTGACACTTGTTGTCTGTATGCTCCTTGAACCCTGTCATGACAAGTCTCCATGCTTTTTTCATCACAACGATCCATTCTCTTTTCATCACAATGCTCCAAGACCCATGTAATCACAATGCTCCATGCCCTTGTCATCACAAAGCTCAATGACGCATGCCATCAGAATGCTCCTTGGTCTTCTCCTCACAATGCTCCATGCCCTTGTCATCACAATGTTCCAAGACCCTGTAATCACAATGCTCCATGCCCGTTTTCATCAGTATGCTCCATGAGATTGGTCATCACAAGGCTCCATGGTTTTGTCATCACAATGCTCTAGGGCATTGTCATCAAAATGCTTCACAACCTTGTGATGAAAATTTTCAGTGGCCCTTGTCATCATAATGCTCCAAGCCCTAATCATCACAATGCTCCATTATATTTGTCATCACAATCCTCCATTCCATTTGGCATCACAATGCTCTATGCCATTGTCATCGCAATGGACCATGACATATGTCATCACAATGTTCCCTGACACCTGTCTTCACAGTACTCCATGACCTTCTCATCACAATGCTCCATGCACTTGTTATCACAATGCACCATGCCCACTGTCATCACAACAATCTATGAAATTTCTGAGACCAATGCTCCATGCCCCTGTCATCACAATGCTCCATGCCCTTGTCATCACACTGCTCCATGACCCCTGTCATCACAATGCTCCGTGACTTCAGTCATCACAATGCTTCATAAAGTTTGTCATCACAATGGTCCATGCCTGCGTCATCACAAGGCTCTGTGACCTTTGTAAGCTCAGTGCTCCATGAACATTTCATCACAGTTCTCCGTGACCCTTGTCATCACAATGCTCCATGTCTTTGTCAGAACAGTGCTCCATGACCATTGTCATCACAATGTGCCACGTGCATTTCCTCACAACGGTTCACAACTTTGTCATTGCAATGCTCCATAAACCTTGTAATCACAATGGTCCATGCTCTTCTCATCAAAATGCTCTCTCACCAGGGACATCACAATGTTCCATCACTAGTCATCACAATACTCCCTCACCCCTGTAATCACAATGTTCCATGACCCAGTCATCACAATGCTACATCCCCTTATCATCACAATATTCCATGACCACTGCCATCACAATGTTCCATAACCCCTGTCATCAAAATTCTCCATGACCCATTTCATCCCATAGCTCCAAGACCCCTGACATCACAATGTTCTATAACCCCTGCCCTCAAAATGTTCCATTACACTTTTTATCAAATTGCTGCATGACCCGGTCATCAAAATGCTCCCTGCCCTTCTCGTCACAATGCACCATGACTCTTGGCATCACAATGCTCCATGTCATTGTCATCACAATGTTCCTTGAAACCTCTCATCACACTGCTCCATGCCCTTGTCATCACAAAGCTCCATGACATTTGTCATCACAATGCTCGATGTCCTTCTCATCACAATTCTCCATGCCCTTGTCATTACAATCCTGCATGACCCATGTATCACAGTGTTCCGTGCCCTTGTCATCACAATGCTCCATGCCCTCTCTCATCACAATAATCCATGAAACATTTCAGACCAATGATCCATATCTTTCTCATCACAATGCTCCATTACCCCTGTCATAACAATGCACCATGACACCTGCCATCACAATGTTCCACGGCCTTGTCATCACAAGGTTCCACGACACTTCTCATCACAATGCTGAAGACCCCTCAAATCATAATGCTCCATGCCCTTGTCATCACAAAGCTCCATGACGCATGTCATCAGAATGTTCTATGGCCTTCTCATCACAATGCTCCATGCCCTTGTCATCACAATGCTCCAAGACCCTTGTAATCACAATGATCCATGCCTCTTTTCATCTCAAAGCTCCATGAACCCTGTCATCACAATGCACCATGCCCATCATCATAATGCTTCAAGCTATTGTCATCACAGTGAAATCAGTATTCAGCATGACCCATGTCATCATAATGCTCCAAACACTTGTGATCACAATGTTCCATAACACTTATCATCACAACACCCCATGACGCTCATCATCACAATTATCCATGGTCTTCTTATCACAATTCTCCATGATCTTTGTCATCACAGTGCTCAATACACTTGTCATCACAATGCTCCCTGACACTTGTCTTCAGTATGCTCCTGGAACCCTGTCACGAAAAGGCTCCATGTCTTTTTCATCACAAAGCCCCATGCAATTTTCATCACAATGCTCCATGCCATTGCCATCAAAATACTCCACAAGCTTGTCATCAGAATGCTCCATGACCCTTGTCATCACAATTCTCCATGCACTTGTCAGCACAATGCTCCCTGACCCTTGTCATCACAATGCTCCAAGCCATTGTCATCACAATGCTCCATTACCTTTGTCATCAGAATCCTCCATGACACTTGGCATCACAATGCTCCATGCCATTTTCATCACAATGGGCCATTACATATGTCATCACAATGCTCCCTGACACCTCTCTTCACAATACTGCATGACCTGGTCATCACAATGCTCCATGCCCTTGTCATCACAATGCTCCATTCCCACTGTCATCACAATAATCCCTGAAACTTTTTAGAGCAATGCTCCATGCGCTTGTCATCACAATGCTCCATGACCCCTGACATCACAATGCTCCGTGACTCCAGTCATCACACTGCTTCATAACGTTTGTCATCAGAACGGTCCATGCCCGCCTCAACACAAGGCTCTGTGACATTTGTAACCACAATGCTCCATGAACATTTCATCACAATGCTCCGTGAACCTTGTCATCACAATGCTCCATGTCTTTGTCAGAACAATGCTCCATGACCCTTGTCATCACAATGTGCCATGTGCTTTTCATCACAATGATCCACAACCTTGTCATCGCTATGCTCCAAAAACCTTGTAATCACAATGCTCCATGCACTTCTCATCCAAATGCTCTCTCACATGAGATATCACAATGTTCCATCACTAGTCATCACAATGCTCCCTCACCCCGGTTATCACAATGTTCCATGACCCCTGGCATCACAATGCTACATCCCCTTATCAGCACAATGTTCCATGACCCCTGACATCACAATGTTCCATAACCCCTGTCATCAAAATGCTCCATCACCCTTTTCATCGCAAAGCTCCATGACCCCTGGCATCACAATGTTCTATAACCCCTGTCATCAAAATGTTCCATTACAATTTTCATCAAATTGCTGCATGACCATGTCATCAAAATGCTCCCTGCCCTTCTCAACACAATGCACCACACCCTTGTCATCAAAATGCTCCATGACCTTTGTCATCACAAAGCTCCATGACCCTTGGCATCACAATGCTCCATGACATTGTCACCACAATGCTCCATGAACCCTCTCATCACATTGCTCCATGCCCTTGTCATCACAAAGATCCATGACACTTGTCATCAAAATGCTCCATGCCCTTCTCATCACAATGCTCCATGCCCTTGTCATTACAATCCCCCATGACCCATGTATCACAGTGTACCGTGCCCTTCTCATCACAATGCTCCATGTCCACTCTCATCACAATAATCCATGAAACATTTCAGACCAATGCTCAATGCCCTTCTCATCACAATGATCCATTACCTCTGTCATAACAATGCTCCATGATACCTGCCATCACAATGTTCCACAGCCTTGTCATCACAAGGCTCCATGACCCTTGTCATCACAATGCTCCAAGACCCCTGTAATCACAAAGCTACATGCCCTTGTCATCACAAAGCTCCATGACGCATGCCATCAGAATGTTCCATGGCCTTCTCCTCAAAATGCTCCATGCCCTTGTCATCACAATGCTCCAAGACCCCTGTAATCACAATGCTCCATGCCCCTTTTCATCAGAATGCTCCATGAGACTTGTCATCACAAATCTCCATGGTCATCTCATCACAATGCTCAAGGACCATGTCATCACCATGCTCCATTCCCTTATCATCACAATGCTCCATGACCCCTGTCATCACAATACTCCATGAATATTTTCAGCCCAATGCTCCATGACCTTCTCATCACAATGCTCCAAGACCAATATCATCACAATGCTCCATGATCACTGTCATCACAACATTCAGTGACACCTGACAACACAATGATCCGGGACTCTTGTCATCACAATGCTCCATTCCATAGTCATCACAATGCTCCATGACCCCTGTCATCACAATACTCCAGGAACATTTTCAGCCCAATTCTCCATGACCCTTGTCATCACAATGATCCATGCCCTTGTCATCCTAATGCTCCATGACCCCTGTATTCACAATGCTCCGTGACGCTTGTCATCACAGTGCTCCATGACACCTGTCATCACAATGCTCCATGCCTTTGTCAGCAAAATGCTACATGACCTTGTTATTACAGTGCTCTATGCGCTTGTCATCACAATACTCCATTTCCATTGTCATCACAATCCTCCATGAACTTTGGGATCACATTGCTTCATGCCCTTGTCATCACAATGTGCCATTCCAACTGTCATCACAATAATCTATGAAACTTATTAGAACAATGTTCCATGACCTTGTCATCACAATGCTCCATGCCCTTGTTATCACAATGCTCCATGACCCCTGTCATCACAATGCGCCGTGACTCCAGTCATCACAATGCTTCATGACCTTTGTCATCACAATGGTCCATGCCCTCGTCATGAACAGTCTCTGTGACCTTTTTAACCACAATGCTCCATGAACTTTTCATCACAATGCTCTTTGACCCTTGTCATCACAATGCTCCATGCGCTTGTCAGCACAATGCTCCATGACACATGTCATCACAATGCACCTTGCGCTTGTCATCACAGTGCTCCACAATCTTGTCATCACAATGCTCCATAATATTTGTCATCAAAATGATCCATGCACTTCTCATCCAAATGCTCTCTCAGCACTGATATCACAGTGCTACATCACTATTTGTCACAATACACCCTCACCCCTGTCATCACATTGTTCCATGACTCCTGTCATCACAATGCTACATGCACTTATCATCACAATGTTCGATGACCCATGACATCACAATGTTCCATAACACCTGTCATCAAAATGTTCCATGACACTTTTCATCAAATTGCTCCATGACCCTGACATCAGAATGCTCCCTGCCCTTCTCATCACAATGCACAACACCCTTGCCATCAAAATGCTCCATGACCTTTGTCATCACAAAGATCCATGACCCTTGGCATCACAATGCTCCATGTCATTGTCATCACAATGCTCCATGAACGCTCTCATCACATTGCTCCATGCCCTTGTCTTCACAAAGCTCCATGCCACATGTCCTCAGAATGCTCCATGGCCTTCTCATCACAATGCTCCATGCCCTTGCCATCACAATTCTCCATTACCCCTGTCATAACAATGCTCCATGACCCCTGCCATCACGAGGTTCCATGGCCTTTTCATCACAAGGCTCCATGACCCTTCTCATCACATTGCTCCAAGAACACTGTAATCACAATGCTCTATGCCACTTTTCATCTCAATGATCCATGAACCCTGTCATCACAGTGCACCATGCCAATCATCATAATGCTTCATGCGATTGTCATAACAAAGAAATCAAAATGTTCCATCACCTCTGTCATAACAATGCTCCAAACCCTTGTGATCACAATATTCCATAACACTTGTCATCACAGTGCCCCATGACGCTCGTCATCAAAATTATCCATGGTCTTTTCATCACAATGCTCCATGACCTTCGTCATCACAATGCTCAATACACTTTTCATCAAAATGCTCCCTGACACTTGTTGTCTGTATGCTCCTTGAACCCTGTCATGACAAGTCTCCATGCTTTTTTCATCACAACGATCCATTCTCTTTTCATCACAATGCTCCAAGACCCATGTAATCACAATGCTCCATGCCCTTGTCATCACAAAGCTCAATGACGCATGCCATCAGAATGCTCCTTGGTCTTCTCCTCACAATGCTCCATGCCCTTGTCATCACAATGTTCCAAGACCTTGTAATCACAATGCTCCATGCCCGTTTTCATCAGTATGCTCCATGAGATTGGTCATCACAAGGCTCCATGGTTTTGTCATCACAATGCTCTAGGGCATTGTCATCAAAATGCTTCACAACCTTGTGATGAAAATTTTCAGTGGCCCTTGTCATCATAATGCTCCAAGCCCTAATCATCACAATGCTCCATTATATTTGTCATCACAATCCTCCATTCCATTTGGCATCACAATGCTCTATGCCATTGTCATCGCAATGGACCATGACATATGTCATCACAATGTTCCCTGACACCTGTCTTCACAGTACTCCATGACCTTCTCATCACAATGCTCCATGCACTTGTTATCACAATGCACCATGCCCACTGTCATCACAACAATCTATGAAATTTCTGAGACCAATGCTCTATGCCCCTGTCATCACAATGCTCCATGCCCTTGTCATCACACTGCTCCATGACCCCTGTCATCACAATGCTCCGTGACTTCAGTCATCACAATGCTTCATAAAGTTTGTCATCACAATGGTCCATGCCTGCGTCATCACAAGGCTCTGTGACCTTTGTAAGCTCAGTGCTCCATGAACATTTCATCACAGTTCTCCGTGACCCTTGTCATCACAATGCTCCATGTCTTTGTCAGAACAGTGCTCCATGACCATTGTCATCACAATGTGCCACGTGCATTTCCTCACAACGGTTCACAACTTTGTCATTGCAATGCTCCATAAACCTTGTAATCACAATGGTCCATGCTCTTCTCATCAAAATGCTCTCTCACCAGGGACATCACAATGTTCCATCACTAGTCATCACAATACTCCCTCACCCCTGTAATCACAATGTTCCATGACCCAGTCATCACAATGCTACATCCCCTTATCATCACAATATTCCATGACCACTGCCATCACAATGTTCCATAACCCCTGTCATCAAAATTCTCCATGACCCATTTCATCCCATAGCTCCAAGACCCCTGACATCACAATGTTCTATAACACCTGCCCTCAAAATGTTCCATTACACTTTTTATCAAATTGCTGCATGACCCGGTCATCAAAATGCTCCCTGCCCTTCTCGTCACAATGCACCATGACTCTTGGCATCACAATGCTCCATGTCATTGTCATCACAATGTTCCTTGAAACCTCTCATCACACTGCTCCATGCCCTTGTCATCACAAAGCTCCATGACATTTGTCATCACAATGCTCGATGCCGTTCTCATCACAATTCTCCATGCCCTTGTCATTACAATCCTGCATGACCCATGTATCACAGTGTTCCGTGCCCTTGTCATCACAATGCTCCATGCCCTCTCTCATCACAATAATCCATGAAACATTTCAGACCAATGATCCATATCTTTCTCATCACAATGCTCCATTACCCCTGTCATAACAATGCACCATGACACCTGCCATCACAATGTTCCACGGCCTTGTCATCACAAGGTTCCACGACACTTCTCATCACAATGCTGAAGACCCCTCAAATCATAATGCTCCATGCCCTTGTCATCACAAAGTTCCATGACGCATGTCATCAGAATGTTCTATGGCCTTCTCATCACGATGCTCCATGCCCTTGTCATCACAATGCTCCTAGACCCTTGTAATCACAATGATCCATGCCTCTTTTCATCTCAAAGCTCCATGAACTCTGTCATCACAATGCACCATGCCCATCATCATAATGCTTCAAGCTATTGTCATCACAGTGAAATCAGTATTCAGCATGACCCATGTCATCATAATGCTCCAAACACTTGTGATCACAATGTTCCATAACACTTATCATCACAACACCCCATGACGCTCATCATCACAATTATCCATGGCCTTCTTATCACAATTCTCCATGATCTTTGTCATCACAGTGCTCAATACACTTGTCATCACAATGCTCCCTGACACTTGTCTTCAGTATGCTCCTGGAACCCTGTCACGAAAAGGCTCCATGTCTTTTTCATCACAAAGCCCCATGCAATTTTCATCACAATGCTCCATGCCATTGCCATCAAAATACTCCACAAGCTTGTCATCAGAATGCTCCATGACCCTTGTCATCACAATTCTCCATGCACTTGTCAGCACAATGCTCCCTGACCCTTGTCATCACAATGCTCCAAGCCATTGTCATCACAATGCTCCATTACCTTTGTCATCAGAATCCTCCATGACACTTGGCATCACAATGCTCCATGCCATTTTCATCACAATGGGCCATTACATATGTCATCACAATGCTCCCTGACACCTCTCTTCACAATACTGCATGACCTGGTCATCACAATGCTCCATGCCCTTGTCATCACAATGCTCCATTCCCACTGTCATCACAATAATCCCTGAAACTTTTTAGAGCAATGCTCCATGCGCTTGTCATCACAATGCTCCATGACCCCTGACATCACAATGCTCCGTGACTCCAGTCATCACACTGCTTCATAACGTTTGTCATCAGAACGGTCCATGCCCGCCTCAACACAAGGCTCTGTGACATTTGTAACCACAATGCTCCATGAACATTTCATCACAATGCTCCGTGAACCTTGTCATCACAATGCTCCATGTCTTTGTCAGAACAATGCTCCATGACCCTTGTCATCACAATGTGCCATGTGCTTTTCATCACAATGATCCACAACCTTGTCATCGCTATGCTCCATTAACCTTGTAATCACAATGCTCCATGCACTTCTCATCCAAATGCTCTCTCACATGAGATATCACAATGTTCCATCACTAGTCATCACAATGCTCCCTCACCCCGGTTATCACAATGTTCCATGACCCCTGTCATCACAATGCTACATCCCCTTATCAGCACAATGTTCCATGACCCCTGACATCACAATGTTCCATAACCCCTGTCATCAAAATGCTCCATCACCCTTTTCATCGCAAAGCTCCATGACCCCTGGCATCACAATGTTCTATAACCCCTGTCATCAAAATGTTCCATTACAATTTTCATCAAATTGCTGCATGACCATGTCATCAAAATGCTCCCTGCCCTTCTCAACACAATGCACCACACCCTTGTCATCAAAATGCTCCATGACCTTTGTCATCACAAAGCTCCATGACCCTTGGCATCACAATGCTCCATGACATTGTCACCACAATGCTCCATGAACCCTCTCATCACATTGCTCCATGCCCTTGTCATCACAAAGATCCATGACACTTGTCATCAAAATGCTCCATGCCCTTCTCATCACAATGCTCCATGCCCTTGTCATTACAATCCCCCATGACCCATGTATCACAGTGTACCGTGCCCTTCTCATCACAATGCTCCATGTCCACTCTCATCACAATAATCCATGAAACATTTCAGACCAATGCTCAATGCCCTTCTCATCACAATGATCCATTACCTCTGTCATAACAATGCTCCATGATACCTGCCATCACAATGTTCCACAGCCTTGTCATCACAAGGCTCCATGACCCTTGTCATCACAATGCTCCAAGACCCCTGTAATCACAAAGCTACATGCCCTTGTCATCACAAAGCTCCATGACGCATGCCATCAGAATGTTCCATGACCTTCTCCTCAAAATGCTCCATGCCCTTGTCATCACAATGCTCCAAGACCCCTGTAATCACAATGCTCCATGCCCCTTTTCATCAGAATGCTCCATGAGACTTGTCATCACAAGTCTCCATGGTCATATCGTCACAATGCTCAAGGACCATGTCATCACCATGCTCCATTCCCTTATCATCACAATGCTCCATGACCCCTGTCATCACAATACTCCATGAATATTTTCAGCCCAATGCTCCATGACCTTCTCATCACAATGCTCCAAGACCAATATCATCACAATGCTCCATGATCACTGTCATCACAACATTCAGTGACACCTGACAACACAATGACCCGGGACTCTTGTCATCACAATGCTCCATTCCGTAGTCATCACAATGCTCCATGACCCCTGTCATCACAATACTCCAGGAACATTTTCAGCCCAATTCTCCATGACCCTTGTCATCACAATGATCCATGCCCTTGTCATCCTAATGCTCCATGACCCCTGTATTCACAATGCTCCGTGACGCTTGTCATCACAGTGCTCCATGACACCTGTCATCACAATGCTCCATGCCTTTGTCAGCAAAATGCTACATGACCTTGTTATTACAGTGCTCTATGCGCTTGTCATCACAATACTCCATTTCCATTGTCATCACAATCCTCCATGAACTTTGGGATCACATTGCTTCATGCCCTTGTCATCACAATGTGCCATTCCAACTGTCATCACAATAATCTATGAAACTTATTAGAACAATGTTCCATGACCTTGTCATCACAATGCTCCATGCCCTTGTTATCACAATGCTCCATGACCCCTGTCATCACAATGCGCCGTGACTCCAGTCATCACAATGCTTCATGACCTTTGTCATCACAATGGTCCATGCCCTCGTCATGAACAGTCTCTGTGACCTATTTAACCACAATGCTCCATGAACTTTTCATCACAATGCTCTTTGACCCTTGTCATCACAATGCTCCATGCGCTTGTCAGCACAATGCTCCATGACACATGTCATCACAATGCACCTTGCGCTTGTCATCACAGTGCTCCACAATCTTGTCATCACAATGCTCCATAATATTTGTCATCAAAATGATCCATGCACTTCTCATCCAAATGCTCTCTCAGCACTGATATCACAGTGCTACATCACTATTTGTCACAATACACCCTCACCCCTGTCATCACATTGTTCCATGACTCCTGTCATCACAATGCTACATGCACTTATCATCACAATGTTCGATGACCCATGACATCACAATGTTCCATAACACCTGTCATCAAAATGTTCCATGACACTTTTCATCAAATTGCTCCATGACCCTGACATCAGAATGCTCCCTGCCCTTCTCATCACAATGCACAACACCCTTGCCATCAAAATGCTCCATGACCTTTGTCATCACAAAGATCCATGACCCTTGGCATCACAATGCTCCATGTCATTGTCATCACAATGCTCCATGAACGCTCTCATCACATTGCTCCATGCCCTTGTCTTCACAAAGCTCCATGCCACATGTCCTCAGAATGCTCCATGGCCTTCTCATCACAATGCTCCATGCCCTTGCCATCACAATTCTCCATTACCCCTGTCATAACAATGCTCCATGACCCCTGCCATCACGAGGTTCCATGGCCTTTTCATCACAAGGCTCCATGACCCTTCTCATCACATTGCTCCAAGAACACTGTAATCACAATGCTCTATGCCACTTTTCATCTCAATGATCCATGAACCCTGTCATCACAGTGCACCATGCCAATCATCATAATGCTTCATGCGATTGTCATAACAAAGAAATCAAAATGTTCCATCACCTCTGTCATAAAAATGCTCCAAACCCTTGTGATCACAATATTCCATAACACTTGTCATCACAGTGCCCCATGACGCTCGTCATCAAAATTATCCATGGTCTTTTCATCACAATGCTCCATGACCTTCGTCATCACAATGCTCAATACACTTTTCATCAAAATGCTCCCTGACACTTGTTGTCTGTATGCTCCTTGAACCCTGTCATGACAAGTCTCCATGATTTTTTCATCACAACGATCCATTCTCTTTTCATCACAATGCTCCAAGACCCATGTAATCACAATGCTCCATGCCCTTGTCATCACAAAGCTCCATGATGCATGCCATCAGAATGCTCCTTGGTCTTCTCCTCACAATGCTCCATGCCCTTGTCATCACAATGTTCCAAGACCCTGTAATCACAATGCTCCATGCCCGTTTTCATCAGTATGCTCCATGAGATTGGTCATCACAAGGCTCCATGGTTTTGTCATCACAATGCTCTAGGGCATTGTCATCAAAATGCTTCACAACCTTGTGATGAAAATTTTCAGTGGCCCTTGTCATCATAATGCTCCAAGCCCTAATCATCACAATGCTCCATTATATTTGTCATCACAATCCTCCATTCCATTTGGCATCACAATGCTCTATGCCATTGTCATCGCAATGGACCATGACATATGTCATCACAATGTTCCCTGACACCTGTCTTCACAGTACTCCATGACCTTCTCATCACAATGCTCCATGCACTTGTTATCACAATGCACCATGCCCACTGTCATCACAACAATCTATGAAATTTCTGAGACCAATGCTCCATGCCCCTGTCATCACAATGCTCCATGCCCTTGTCATCACACTGCTCCATGACCCCTGTCATCACAATGCTCCGTGACTTCAGTCATCACAATGCTTCATAAAGTTTGTCATCACAATGGTCCATGCCTGCGTCATCACAAGGCTCTGTGACCTTTGTAAGCTCAGTGCTCCATGAACATTTCATCACAGTTCTCCGTGACCCTTGTCATCACAATGCTCCATGTCTTTGTCAGAACAGTGCTCCATGACCATTGTCATCACAATGTGCCACGTGCATTTCCTCACAACGGTTCACAACTTTGTCATTGCAATGTTCCATAAACCTTGTAATCACAATGGTCCATGCTCTTCTCATCAAAATGCTCTCTCACCAGGGACATCACAATGTTCCATCACTAGTCATCACAATACTCCCTCACCCCTGTAATCACAATGTTCCATGACCCAGTCATCACAATGCTACATCCCTTTATCATCACAATATTCCATGACCACTGCCATCACAATGTTCCATAACCCCTGTCATCAAAATTCTCCATGACCCATTTCATCCCATAGCTCCAAGACCCCTGACATCACAATGTTCTATAACCCCTGCCCTCAAAATGTTCCATTACACTTTTTATCAAATTGCTGCATGACCCGGTCATCAAAATGCTCCCTGCCCTTCTCGGCACAATGCACCATGACTCTTGGCATCACAATGCTCCATGTCATTGTCATCACAATGTTCCTTGAAACCTCTCATCACACTGCTCCATGCCCTTGTCATCACAAAGCTCCATGACATTTGTCATCACAATGCTCGATGCCCTTCTCATCACAATTCTCCATGCCCTTGTCATTACAATCCTGCATGACCCATGTATCACAGTGTTCCGTGCCCTTGTCATCACAATGCTCCATGCCCTCTCTCATCACAATAATCCATGAAACATTTCAGACCAATGATCCATATCTTTCTCATCACAATGCTCCATTACCCCTGTCATAACAATGCACCATGACACCTGCCATCACAATGTTCCACGGCCTTGTCATCACAAGGTTCCACGACACTTCTCACCACAATGCTGAAGACCCCTCAAATCATAATGCTCCATGCCCTTGTCATCACAAAGCTCCATGACGCATGTCATCAGAATGTTCTATGGCCTTCTCATCACAATGCTCCATGCCCTTGTCATCACAATGCTCCAAGACCCTTGTAATCACAATGATCCATGCCTCTTTTCATCTCAAAGCTCCATGAACCCTGTCATCACAATGCACCATGCCCATCATCATAATGCTTCAAGCTATTGTCATCACAGTGAAATCAGTATTCAGCATGACCCATGTCATCATAATGCTCCAAACACTTGTGATCACAATGTTCCATAACACTTATCATCAAAACACCCCATGACGCTCATCATCACAATTATCCATGGTCTTCTTATCACAATTCTCCATGATCTTTGTCATCACAATGCTCAATACACTTGTCATCACAATGCTCCCTGACACTTGTCTTCAGTATGCTCCTGGAACCCTGTCACGAAAAGGCTCCATGTCTTTTTAATCACAAAGCCCCATGCAATTTTCATCACAATGCTCCATGCCATTGCCATCAAAATACTCCACAAGCTTGTCATCAGAATGCTCCATGACCCTTGTCATCACAATTCTCCATGCACTTGTCAGCACAATGCTCCCTGACCCTTGTCATCACAATGCTCCAAGCCATTGTCATCACAATGCTCCATTACCTTTGTCATCAGAATCCTCCATGACACTTGGCATCACAATGCTCCATGCCATTTTCATCACAATGGGCCATTACATATGTCATCACAATGCTCCCTGACACCTCTCTTCACAATACTGCATGACCTGGTCATCACAATGCTCCATGCCCTTGTCATCACAATGCTCCATTCCCACTGTCATCACAATAATCCCTGAAACTTATTAGAGCAATGCTCCATGCGCTTGTCATCACAATGCTCCATGACCCCTGACATCACAATGCTCCGTGACTCCAGTCATCACACTGCTTCATAACGTTTGTCATTAGAACGGTCCATGCCCGCCTCAACACAAGGCTCTGTGACATTTGTAACCACAATGCTCCATGAACATTTCATCACAATGCTCCATGAACCTTGTCATCACAATGCTCCATGTCTTTGTCAGAACAATGCTCCATGACCCTTGTCATCACAATGTGCCATGTGCTTTTCATCACAATGATCCACAACCTTGTCATCGCTATGCTCCAAAACCCTTGTAATCACAATCCTCCATGCACTTCTCATCCAAATGCTCTCTCACATGAGATATCACAATGTTCCATCACTAGTCATCACAATGCTCCCTCACCCCGGTTATCACAATGTTCCATGACCCCTGGCATCACAATGCTACATCCCCTTATCAGCACAATGTTCCATGACCCCTGACATCACAATGTTCCATAACCCCTGTCATCAAAATGCTCCATCACCCTTTTCATCGCAAAGCTCCATGACCCCTGGCATCACAATGTTCTATAACCCCTGTCATCAAAATGTTCCATTACAATTTTCATCAAATTGCTGCATGACCCTGTCATCAAAATGCTCCCTGCCCTTCTCATCACAATGCACCACACACTTGTCATCAAAATGCTCCATGACCTTTGTCATCACAAAGCTCCATGACCCTTGGCATCACAATGCTCCATGTCATTGTCATCACAATTCTACATGAACACTCTAATCACACTGCTCCAAGCCCTTGTCATCACAAAGCTCCATGACACTTGTCATCACAATGCTCGATGCCCTTCTCATCCCAATGCTTCATGCCCTTGTCATTACAATCCTCCATGACCCATATATCACAGTGTTCCATGCCCTTGTCATCACAATTCTCCATGCCCACTCTAATGACAATAATCCATGAAATATTTCACACCAATGCTCAATGCCCTTCTCATTACAATGCTCCATTACCTCTGTCATAACAATGCTCTATGACCCGTGCCATCACAATGTTCCACGGCCTTGTCATCAGAAGGCTCCATGACCCTTGTCATCACAATGCACCAAGACCCATGTAATCACAAGGCTCCATGCCCTTGTCATCACAAAGCTCCGTGACGCATGTCATCAGAATGTTCCATGGCCTTCTCCTCACAATGCTCCTTGCACTTGTCATCACAATGCTTCAAGACCTCTGTAATCACAGTGTTCCATGAGCCTTTTCATCTCAATGCTCCATGAACCCTGTCATCACAATGAACCATGCCCATCATCATGATGCTTCAGGCTATTGTCATCACAATGAAATCAAAATTCTCCATGACCTGTGTCATCATAAATCTCCAAACCCTTGTGATCACAATGTTCCTTAACACTTATCATCACAATACACCATGACGCTCATCATCACAATTATCCATGGTCTTCTCATCACAATGCTCCATTACCTTTGTCATCAGAATCCTCTATGACACTTGGCATCACAATGCTCCATGCCATTGTCATCACAATGGGCCATTACATATGTCATCACAATGCTCCCTGACACCTGTCTTCACAATACTGTATGTCCTGGTTATCACAATGCTCCATGCCCTTGTCATCACAATGCGCCATTCCAACTCTCATCGCAATACATCATGAAACTTATTATTCCAATGCTCCATGCCCTTGTCATCACAATGCTCCAATCCCTTGTTATCACATTGTTCCATGACCCCTGTCATCACAATGCTCCGTGACTTCATTCATCACTATGATTCATGACCTTTATCATTTCAATGGTCCATGCCCTCGTCATCAACAGTCTCTGTGACCATTTTAACCACAATGCTCCATGAAATTTTCATCACAATGCTCTTTGACCCTTGTCATCACAATCCTATATGCCTTTCTCAGCACAATGCTCCATGACCCTTGTCATCACAAGGCTCCATGTGCTTGTCAGCACGATGCTCCATGACATATGTCATCAAAATGCACCATGCGCTTGTCATCACAGTGCTCCACAATCTTGTCCTCACAATGCTCCATAAAACTTGTCATCACAATGCTCCATGCACTTCTCATCAAAATGCTCTCTCACCACTGATATCACAATGTTACATCACTATTCGTCACAATACTCACTCACCCCTGTCATCACAATGTTCCATGACTCCTGTCATCACAATGCTACATGCACATATCATCACAATGTTCGATGGCCCCTGACATCACAATGTTCCATAACCCCTGTCATCAAAATGATCCCAAAATCTTTTCATCAAAATGCTCCATGACCCATGGCATCACAATGTTCAATAACCCCTGTCATCAAAATATTCCATGACCATTTTCATCAAATTGCTCCATGACCCTGTCATCACAATGCTCCCTGCCCTTGTCCTAACAATGCACAACACCCTTATCTTCAAAATCCTCCATGACCTTTGTCATCACAAAGATCCATGACCCTTGGCATCACAATGCTCCATGTCATTGTCATCACTATGCTCCATGAACGCATTCATCACATTGCTCAATGCCATTGTCATCACAAAGGTCCATGACACATGTCATCAGAATGCTCCATGGCTTTCTCATCACAATCCTCCATGCCATTGCCATCACAATGTTCCATTACCGCTGTCATAACAATGCTCCATGAACCCTGCCATCACGATGTTCCATGGCCTTGTCATCACAAGGCTCCATGACCATTCTCATCACAATGCTCCTAGACCCCTGTAATCACAATGTTCCATGACCCCTGTCATCACAATGCTACATCCCCTTATCATCATAATGTTCCATGACACCTGTCATCACAATGGTACATCACCTTTCATCACAATGTTCTATAACCCCTGTCATCAAAATATTCCATTACAATTTTCATCAAATTGCTGCATGACACTGTCATCAAAATGCTCCCTGCCCTTCTCATCACAATGCACCACGCCCTTGTCATCAAAATGCTCCGTGACTTTTGTCATCACAAAGCTCCATGACCCTTGACATCACAATGGTCCATGTCATTGTCATCACAATGCTCCATGAACCCTCTCATCACATTGCTCCATGCCCTTGTCATCACAAAGCTCCATGACACTTGTCATCACAGTGTTCAATGCCCTTCTCATCACTATTCTCCATGCCCTTGTCATTACAATCCTCTATGATCATTGTATCACAGTGTTCCGTGCTCTTGTCATCACAATGCTCCATGCCCACTCTCATCACAATAATCCATGAAACATTTCACACCAATGCTTCCTGTCCTTCTCATCACAATGCTCCATTACAACTGTCATAACAATGTTCCATGACCCCTGCCATCACAATGTTCCATGGCCTTGTCATTCACAAGGATATATGACACTTGTCATCACCATGTTCCAAGACCCCTGTAATCACAATGCTCCATGCCCTTGTCATCACAAAGCTCCATGACGCATGTCATTAGAATGTTCCATGGACTTCTCATCACAATGCTCCATGCCCTTGCCATCACAATGCTCCAAGACACTTTTTTTCACAATGCTCCATGCCACTTTTCATCTCAAAGCTCCATGAATCCTATCATCACAGTGCACCATGCCCATTATCATAATGCTTCAGGGTATTTTCATCATAATGAAATCAAAATGCTCCATGACCTCATTCATCACAATGCTCCAAACCGTTGGGATCACAATGTTCCATAACATTTCTCATGACAACAACCCATGATGCTCATAATCACAATTATCCATGGTCTTCTCATCACTATGCTCCATAAACTTTGTCATCACAATGCTCAATACACTTGTCATCACAATGCTCCCTGACACTTGTCGTCAGTATGCTCCTTGAACACTGTCATGAAAAGGCTCCATGCATTTTTCATCAAAATGTTCCATGCCCTTTTCTTCACAATGCGCCAAGACACCTCTAATCACAATGCTCCATGCACTTGTCATCACAGTGCTCCATGACGCATTCATCAGAATGCTCCATGGCCTTCTCTTCACAATGCTCCATGCCCTTGTCATCACAATGCTCCAAGACCCCTGTAATCACAATGCTCCATGCCGCTTGTCATTATAGCACTCCATGACGCTCGTCATCACAATTATCCATGGTCTTCTCATCACAGTGCTCCACGGTCTTGACATCACAATGCTCCATGCCCTGGTCATCACAATGCTCTATGTTCCCTGTCATCACAATTCTCCACGTTCTGGGCATCACTATGTTCCATGACACTTCCCATCACAGTGTTAAATGCTTTGTCATCACAATACTCCACAAGCTTGTCATCAGAATACTCCATGACCCTTGTCATCACAATGATCCATGACCCCTGTCATCACAATGCTCCATGAGACGTATCATCACAATGCTCCATGCCCCTTGTCATTATAGTGCTCCATGTTGCTCGTCACCAGAATTATCCATGGACTTCTCATCACAGTGCTCCACGGTCTTGCCATAACAATGCTCCATGCCCTGGTCATCACAATGCTCCATGTCCCTTGTCATCACAATTCTCCTGGTCCTTGTCATCACAATGCTCCATGACAGTTCTCATCACAATGTTACATGCTCTTGTCATCACAATTCTCCGTGCACTTTTCATCGTAATGACCCATGACCCCTGTCATAGCAAGCTCCATTCATTTGTCATCACAATGCTTCACGACCTTTTCATCAAAATTCTCAATGGCCATTGTCATCACAATGCTCCATGCGCTTGTCATCACAAAGCTCCATGACACATGTCATCAGAATGTTCCATGGCCTTCTCATCAAAATGATCCATGCTCTTTTCATTACAGTGCTCCAAGACCCCTGTAATCCCAATGCTCCATGTCCCTATTCATCTCAATGCTCCATGAACCCTGTCATCACAATGCAACATACCCTTCATCATAATGCTTCCGGCTATTGTCAGCACAATGAAATCAAAATTCTCCATGACCTCTGTCATCACAATGCTCCATGGCCCCTGTCATCACAATACTCCATGAACCTTTTCAGCCCAATGCTCCATGACACTTTTCATCAAAATGATCCATGCCCTTGTCATCCCAATGCTCCATGACCCCTGTATTCACAATGCTCCGTGACGCTTGTCATCACAGTGCTCCATGACACCTGTCATCACAATGATCCAAGGCTTTGTCAGCAAAATGCTACATGACCTTGTCATTACAATGCTCTATGCGCGTGTCTTCACAATACTCCATTACCATTGTCATCAAAATCGTCCATGAACCTTGGGATCACCTTGTTTCATGCCTTTGTCATCACAATGATCCATGCTCCTAGAAATCAAAATGATCCATGACCTCTGTCATCACAATGCTCCAAACCCTTGTGATCACAATGTTCCATAACACTTGTCGTCACAACGCTCCATGATGCCTGTCATCACAATACTCCATGCCCTTTTCATCACAATGCTCCATGACCTTTGTCATCACAATTCTCAATACACTTGTCATCAAAATGCTCCCTGACACTTGTCGTCAGAATGCTCCTTGAACCTTGTCACGGAAAGCCTCCATGCCTTGTTCATCACAATGCCCCATGCCGTTTTCATCACAATGCCCCATGCCATTGTGATCAAAATACTCCAGAAGCTTGTCATCAGAATGCTCCATGACCCTTGTCATCACAGTTATCCATGCACTTGTCAGCACAATGCTCCCTGACCCTTGTCATCACAATGCTCCAAGCCATTGCCATCACAATGCTCAATTACCTTTGTCATCAGAATCCTCCATGACACTTGGCATCACAATGCTCCATGCCATTGTCATCACAATGGGCCATTACATATGTCATCACAATGCTCCCTGACACCTGTCTTCACAATACTGCATGACCTGGTCATCACAATTCTCCATGCCCTTGTCATCACAATGCACCATTCCAACTGTCATCGCAATAATCCATGAAATTTATTAGACCAATGCTTCATGCCCTTGTCATCACAATGCTCCATGCCCTTGTTATCACAATGCTCCCTGACCCCTGTCATCACAATGCTCCGTGACTCCAGTCATCAAAATGCTTCATGACATTTGTCATCACAATGGTCCATGACCTCGTCATCAACAGTCTCTGTGACCTTTTTAACCACAATGCTCCATGAACTTTTCATCACAATGCTCTTTGACCCTTTTTATCACAATGCTCTATGCCTTTCTCAGCACAATGCTCCATGACCCTTGTCATCACAATGCTCCATGCGCTTGTGAGCACGATGCTCCATGACACATGTCATCACAATGCACCATGCGCTTATCATCACAGTGCTCCACAATCTTGTCATCACAATGCTCCATAAACCTTGTCATCACAATGCTCCATGCCATTCTCATCGAAATGCTCTCTCACCACAGATATCACAATGTTACATCACTATTCGTCACAATACTCCCTCACCCCTGTCATCACAATATTCCATGACTCCTGTCATCACAATGCTACATGCACTTATCATCACAATGTACGATGACCCCTGACATCACATTGTTCCATAACCCCGTCATCAAATTGCTCCGTGACCCTTTTCATCAAAATGTTCCATGACCCCTGACATCACAATGTTCCATAACCCCTGTCATCAAAATGTTCCATGACCCTTTTCATCAAATTGCTCCATGACCCTGTCATCGCTATGCTCCCTGCCCTTCTCATCACAATGCACAACGCCCTTGTCATCAAAATGCTCCATGACCTTTGTGATCACAAATATCCATGACCCTTGGCATCAAAATGTTCCATGTCATTCTCATCACAATGCTCCATGAACGCTCTCATCACATTGCTCCATGCACTTTTCATCACAAAGATCCATGAAACATGTCATCAGAATGCTCCATGGCCTTCTCTTCACAATGCTCCATGCCCTTGCCATCACAATGCACCATATCCACTGTCATCACAATAATCTATGAAACTTGTCAGACCAATGCTCCATGACCCTGTCATCACAATACTCCATGCCCTTGTCATCACAATGCTCCATGACCCATGTCATCACAATGTTCCGTGACTCCAGTCATCACAATGCTTCATAATGTTTGTCATCACAATGGTCCATGCCTGCGTCATCACAAGGCTCTGAGACCTTTGTAATCACAATGCTCCACGAACATTTCATGACAATGCTCCGTGACCCTTATCATCACAATTCTCCATGCATTTGTCAGAACAATACTCAATGACCCTTGTCATCACACTTTGCCACATGCTTTTCATCACAATGGTCCACAACCTTGTCATTGCTATGCTCCATAAAACTTGAAATCACAATGCTCCATGAACTTTTCATCCAAATGCTCTCTCACCAGAGATATCACAATGTTCCATCCCTAGTCATCACAATACTCCCTCACCCTGGTAATCACAATGTTCCATGACCCCTGTCATCACAATGCTACATCCCCTTATCATCACAAAGTTCCATAACCCCTGTCATCAAAATGCTCCATGACCCTTTTCATCCCAAAGCTCCATGACCCCTGGCATCACAATGTTCTATAACCCCTGTCATCAAAATGTTCCATTACACTTTTCATCAAATTGCTCCATGACCCTGTCATCACAATTCTCCCTGCCCTTCTCATCACAATGCACAACGCCCTTGCATTCAAAATGCTCCGTGACTTTTGTCATCACAAAGCTCCATGACCCTTGACATCACAATGCTCCATGTCATTTTCATCACAATGCTCCATGAACCCTCTCATCATATTGCTCCATGCCCTTGTCATCACAAAGCTCCTTGACACTTGTCTTCACAATGCTCAATGCCCTTCTCATCACAATGCTCCATGCACTTGTCATTAAAATCCTCTATGATCATTGTATCACAGTGTTCCGTGCTCTTGTCATCACAATGCTCCATGCCCACTCTCATCACAATAATCCATGAAACATTTCACACCAATGTTTCCTGTCCGTCTCATCACAATGCTCCATTACACCTTTCATAACAATGTTCCATGACCCCTGCCATCACAATGTTCCACGGCCTTGTCATTCACAAGGCTTCATGACACTTGTCATCACAATGTTATAAGACCCCTCTAATCACAATGCTCGAAGCCCTTTTCATCACAAAGCTCCATGACGCATGTCATTAGAATGTTCCATGGACTTCTCATCACAATGCTCCATGCCCTTGTCATCACAATGCTCCAAGACACTTTTTATCACAATGCTCCATCCCCCTTTTCATCTCAAAGCTCCATGAATCCTATCATCACAATGCACCATGCCCATTATCATAATGCTTCAGGGTATTTTCATCACAATGAAATCAAAATGCTCCATGACCTCTGTCATCACAATTCTCCAAACCGTTGGGATCACAATGTTCCATAACACTTCTCATCACAACAACCCATGATGTTCGTAATCACAATTATCCATGGTCTTCTCATCACTATGCTCCATAACCTTTGTCATCACAATGCTCAATACACTTGTCATCACAGTGCTCCCTGACACTTGTCGTCAGTATGCTCCTTGAACACTGTCATGACAAGGCTCCATGCCTTTTTCATCACAATGATCCATGCCCTTTTCATCACAATGCTCCAAGACACCTCTAATCACAATGCTCCATGCACTTGTCATCACAGTGGTCCATGACGCATTCATCAGAATGCTCCATGGCCTTCTCTTCACAATGCTCCATGCCCTTGTCATCACAATGCTCCAAGACCCCTGTAAACACAATGCTCCATGCCGCTTGTCATTATAGCGCTCCATGACGCTCGTCATCACAATTATCCATGGTCTTCTCATCACAGTGCTCCACGGTCTTGCCATCACAGTGCTCCATGCCCTGGTCATCACAATGTTCTATGTTCCCTGTCATCACAATTCTCCACGTTCTTGGCATCACTATGTTCCATGACACTTCCCATCACAGTGTTAAATGCTTTGTCATCACAATACTCCACAAGTTTGTCATCAGAATACTCCATGACCCTTGTCATCACAATGATCCATGACCCCTGTCATCACAATGCTCCATGAGACGTATCATCACAATGCTCCATGCCCTTTCTCATTACAGTGCTCCATGATGCTCGTCACCAGAATTATCCATGGTCTTCTCATCACAGTGCTCCACGGTCTTGCCATAACAATGCTCCATGCCCTGGTCATCACAATGCTCCATGTCCCTTGTCATCACAATTCTCCACGTCCTTGTCATCACAGTGCTCCATGACAGTTCTCATCACAATGTTACATGCTCTTGTCATCACAATTCTCCATGCACTTGTCATCACAATGCCCCATGACCCCTGTCATAGCAAGCTCCATTCCTTTGTCATCACAATGCTTAACGACTTTTTCATCAAAATTCTCAAAGGCCGTTGTCATCACAATGCTCCATGACCTTGTCATCACAATGCTCCAGGACCCTTGTCATCTCAATGCTCCAAGCCCTTGTCGTCACAGTGCTCCATTACCTTTGTCATCACAATCCTCCATAACACTTGGCATCACAATGCTCCATGTCATTGTCATCACAATGGAACATGAAATATGCCATCACAATGCTCCCTGACACCTGTCTTCACAATACTCCATGACCTTGTCATCACAATGCTCCATTCCCTTGTCATCACATTGTGCCATGCCCACTGTCAACACAGTTATCCATGAAACTTGTCAGACCAATGCTTCATGCTCCTGTCATCACAATGCTACATGACCCCAGTCATCACAATGTTCCGTGTGTCCCGTCATCACAAGGCTCCATGACCTGTGTCACCACAAATGTCAATGTCCTCATCATCACAAGGCTCTGTGAAATGTGTCACCACAATGCTCCATGAACTTTTCACCACAATGCTCAATGTCATTGTCATCACAATGCTCCATGAACGCTCTCATCACATTGCTCCATGACTTGTCATCACAAAGCTCCATGACGCATGTCATCAGAATGCTCCATGGCCTTCTCATCACAATGTTCCATGCCCTTGCCATCACAATTCAAAATAACCCCTGTCATAACAATGCTCCATGACCCCTGCCATCACGATGTTCCATGGCCTTGTCATCACAAGGCTCAATGCCCTTGTCATCACAATGCACCAAGACCCCTGTAATCAAAATGCTCCATGCCCCTTTTCATCTCAATGCTCCAAGAACCCTGTCATCACAATACACCATGCCCATCATCAAAATGCTTCATGCTATTGTCATTACAATGAAATCAAAATGCTCCAGACCTCTGTCATCACAATGCTCCAAATCCTTGTGATCAAAATGTTCCATAACACTTATCATCACAACGCCCCATGACGCTCGTCATCACAGTTATCCATGGTCTTCTCATCAAAATGCTCCATGACCTTTGTCATCACAGTGCTCAATACACTTGTCATCACAATGCTCCCTGACACTTGTCGTCAGTATGCTCCCTTAACCCTGTCATGACAAGGCTCCATGCCTTTTTCATCACAATGTTCCATGCCCTTGTCTTCAAAAGCTCCATGATGCATGTCATCCAAACGCTCCATGGCCATCTCATCCCAATGCCCCATGCCGTTGTCATCACTATGCCCTAAGACCCCTGTAATCACAATGATCCATGCCCCTTTTCATCAGAATATTCCATGAGACTTGTCATCACATGTCTCCATGGTCTTCTCATCACAATGCTCCAGTACCTTGTCATCACAAGCCTCCATGGCCCCTGTCATCACAATACTCCATGAACGTTTTCAGCCCAATACTCCTTGACCTTCTCATCACAATGCTCCATGACCCCTGTCATCACAATTCTCCATGACTCCTGTCATCACAGTGATCCATGAAACCTGACAACACAATGATCCGGGACTCTTGTCATCAAAATGCTCCATGCCCTTGTCATCCCAATGCTCCATGACCCCTGTAATCACAATGCTCCGTGACACTTGTCATCAGAGTGCTCCATGAAACTTGACATCACAATGCTCCATGACTTTGTCAGCAATATGCTACATAATCTTGTCATCACAATGCTCCAGGCGCTTGTCATCACAATCCTTCATGACACTTTGTATCATATTGCTTCATGCCCTTGTCATCTCCCTCTTGCCTTTCTGGTTTTTACAGATTTTCAGATGTCCCTTTTGACCCGTGGGAAGTGACAATTCTTTGTAGTGTGGATTTGCATTGTGCGCTTGCTTGATTGTCCAAAAAGGTCGTATGCGTTTTCTCCTGAATATATTCAGGAGAAAACGCATACGCCCTTTTTGGCCAAGTGCATCATTGTCGAAGTTGTGATGCTTTTCCTGTGCTTTAAGGGCGATTCCTATTTACCTCTTGAAATATGTTTTGTGCAATTCTGCCTCATTTTCAAGTCAGCTTCGTTGCCTTCCCTCAACTGATTTTTGGAAGACAGTAGTCCTTTATAACTGTAGGTTTGTGAATTGCTGTGACCGTGAGCTACATTTTTCAAATCCCATTTTTGGGAGCTGACCGCAAATCCAGAATTTTGCTTCAGGACCTATACTTGTTCCAGGGGTGGATATACTGATCCCTGTGGGTGGCTGAGGCTTTGGTTACTTCTTCTTCCTGACGGGAATTTAGAGTGACATGTGCCCATCCAAATGCCTACATCTACTCTCTGATTGGTTCTCCCTCTTCCCTTTCATCCTCTTCACAATTAGCAAACTGTGCGAACCAGTAGGTTATAGGGGCTGGCTCTCCTAAGTTGGGAGATTGATAGTAAAGCAGTTGGAATGCCAAACTGGAGCACAAGGAGAGGAAAAATTATGAGACTTTTAGAAACCTTTCACCATCACAGGGTGTCCATTCTCTAGGTTTCCCATACATGTTATAACTGTAGTGATATTCCCTACTACCTGGAGATTTGGGATCCATGGAATGGTGGCATGCATTACTACTTTAAAGGGTCTGCATTTTCTCTCCCAATCTCACCAGTCCTCTCAGTCCCAAATGTCCAGCCTTATGTCTCATCCAGCTGTCTTTGCAGATATGGTCATTCCCGGTTTCATCAGAACCCTTGAAGGAATTGTGTAAGAATTTCACTGTTTTTGTGTTTGTTTTTGAAATTCATTTTTATAGTGCGGTGAGCTGATTTTCACTGACGTGTTTATGCCAGTCTAGACACACTTGATTCCCTTATGGAGACAAATCAATACATAGGATTTAAGATTCTCACTAGTCAGATATATTCCTCTGTGTGGAATAGGGGGTTTGAGTCCCGTTCACTGAGTAAGGGGTAGGTCTCGTCTATTCTCTATTTGGTTTATGGAATGGTACCTGTGCTGATATCAAACTCTGGTTTTATGCATCACCCCACCTCTCCTATCGCATTAAACAGGAATAAGAGTGTTTTCTAAATGTGAGACTCTGTTCTCTTTCTTAATTCAGTTCATGTGTTGTGATGTTGACATTCCCTCTATAAGTGATATCTTATGAATAGATTATTTTTCTGTGTGACTAATTTCACTTAGAATCATCATACCTAAATCCACTCTTTATGCTGCTACTGGCCTTATGACATTGATTCCACGTCTGAGTGATATTCCGTTGTACAAAATTACCACAAGTTATTTATGCATTTGTCTTTTTCCTGGGATATTTTAGGTGTACCGAAGTTGAGGTTCTTGTATGCAGAGCAGCCCTAAACTTTGGGGTGCCTGTGTCTTGTCGATATTTAGTCTTCCCAAGTTATATGTCCATGAGTTGAAGTTCCCTTTGCTCGGGGGCTTTGTATTTAAATGTTTTAGGAAACAGCATACACTTCTTCAGAGTGGCTCTTGGATATTTATACCCCACCCATCAGCGTGACTAGGCTCCCTGTTCTCCATGGCCTCTCCAGCATTTCTGGTTTGTACACATTTTTTGGATGGCCTTTCTGAGCAGTGGAAATTGAGACTTCTTTGTTGTGCGGATTTGCATTTCCCGCTTGGTTGGTTGGCCAAAAACTCTGTATGTGTTTTTTTCCTGAAGATATTCACGAAAAAAAGGCATACACCCTTTTGCCCAACTGCATCATTTTAGAAATTCTGCTGCTTTTCATATGCTTTAAATGTGAGTACCATCTACCTTTTGAAATCTGTTTCCTGCAATTCTGCCTCTCATTCAGATCCTCTTCGTTGCCTTACATGAATATATTTTTGGACGTTGGTTATCATTTATATCTTTGCAGGTCTTTGAATTGTCTGCTCCTGAGCTCCATTTTGCAACTCGCTTTTATTGTGAGCTCGCCGCCAAACCTTTGGATTTCTTCTGGCCCTATTCTGGTTATGAGGAGGCAGGCTGAGCCTTTGGTTAATTCTTCTTCTAATGGGAAATTAGAGTGACATGTGCCTGTCAAAAATCCTACAGCTAATCTCTCATTGGTTCCCCCCTTCCCATTTATCCTCTGCACAAATTGCAAACTGTGTGAAACAGGAGGTTAAAGGTGCTGATTCTCAAAGTGGGGAGATTTTTAGTAATGTGGCTGGAATGGCGAACCCCAGCACCAGGAGATCAAAAATGAGGTGCATTTTAGACACCTTTTCTGAACACACGGTGTACATTCATCTCGGTTTCGCAGGCATGTTTTCACTGTCAGAAGATTCCCTTGAACCTGCCGATTTGGGACCCATGGAATGGGTACCAGGCAGTATTACTTTAAAAGGTCTGCATTTCCTCACCCAGCCTCTCTAACATCTCTTAGCGTGCATAGCTTCCAGCCTTGTATATCATCCTGCTGTGGGTCTACATGTGTCCAATCCATGTTACATCGTAGCCCTTCAACAAAAGTTGTAAGAATTTTTGTCTGTCTCACCGTTTTTATAAATATTTTTAAATTTATTTTTATATTGGTTACAGCTGATTTTCAAAGCTCTGTTTTTTGCGCTGTACATCCACTTGATTCATGTACTGTGAGACAAGAAATTATTTTTCAGATGCTTATGATTCATATGTATTATTGTCCAGTGACTTGAGTGGGCTGAGTGCAGTTCTTTGAGGTACCGTGTAGGCCTTGCCAGTTATTCAATTGGGTACTTGGAATGGTATATTTGCTAATTTCAACCTCCTGGATAATACCTCACCATTCCCCACCTTTCCCATTTAGCAGCCTTATGTCTATTTTCTACATATTTGACTATGTTTCTGTTTTGTAGTTTATTTCATGTGTAGCCATTTTTCATTCCACCTTTAAGTGACATCTTATGATATGTGTCTTTTTCTTTCTGACATATGTCACTTAGAATGATCATATGTAACTCCTCCAGAGTTGTTCCAACTGGCCTTATTTCATTGATTTCGGGATGAGTAATATTCCACTCTACATAAGTACCCCATCTCTTTTATCCATTTTATCCTTCCAGGGACATTTAGGTTATATGCAAGTGAAGGCCCTTTTTAACAGAGAGGTGGTAAACGTTGTGGTGCCTGTTTACTGTCCATTTTTGTTTTTCCCAAGGTATACGCCCATGACTGCAAGTGCCCTATGATCTGTAGCTCATCTTTTAGATGTTTTAGCAAACACAATACACTTCTCCAGAGTGGCCGTTGGCAAATTACATTTCCACTATCAGCCTCACAGTGCTCCCATTTCTCCTCGCCCTGTCCTGCATTTTTGGTGTTTACACTTTATGTGGATGGCCCTTCTGACTGATGTGAAGTGATACATTTTGTAGTATTGATTTCCAGTGCCCACCTGTTTGGTTGGATAAAACGTGTGTATGGCCTTTACTTGAATATATTCAGAAAAATTCCATATGCCCTTTTGTGCCAACTGCATCATTGGCGATGCTGAGCCCCTTTTCTTGTGCTTTAATGGGGAGTCATTTCTACCTCTTCCAATCTGTTTCCTGCCACACCCCGTTGCTTACAAGTCCTTTTCTGTGACTTACCTTAAGACATTTTTCGATGATAGATATTTTCAACTCTGCAGTTTCATGAATTTTAGTGCCCCTGAGTTCCATTTTTCAACTTGTGTTTTTGGAAACTGGACACAAAACAGCGGGATTTCCTCTAGACCTATTCTGTTTCCGTGGGCAATTCTAGCCTTTGATTAATTTGTCTTCCAGATTGGAAATTAGAGTGGCATGTGCCTATCCGAACACCTAAGACTTGTCTCTAAATTTTTCTCATCCTTCTGCTTCATCCTCTGGACAAATTCCAAACTGTGTGCAACAGGATGTTGACGGTGCTGATATCCCCAAGTGAGGAGATTGTTAGGAAATATGCTGGAATGGTGAACCCGAGCACCAGGCGATGAGGAGAAGAGGTGCCTTTTCCAAACTCTTTCCGATCAAACGGTGTACCATCCTCTAGGTGTGACAGGCATGTTTTAGTTGTAGGAAGGGTCCCGTGCATGGAAGGAGAACACCAGGGATTTTTCCAAATCAGTGCCTCCCCGTACCCCAAACTGGGGAATTTTTAAGCTACAGCTACACATATGTCCATTAAGGGCCTTGGGAAATAGGCAGAGCCCAAACTTTAGATGATTGAAATATTCAGGGTCAGAAGCGTTCACCATCGGCCTTGCTTAGGTTACATTTTATCTGTCATTGATAGATGATGTCAATAAAAATATCTATTCTTTTTTTCAGATTATTTCCCCTTATAGGTTATTGCAAAATATTCAGTGTAGTTCCCTGTGCTATACAGTTGTTCCTTGTTGATGATCTATTTTATACATAGCAGTGTGTATGTGTTAATCCCAAACTGTTAATTTATCCCTTGTCCTACCTTTCCCCTTTGGTAATAATAAATTATAAGATTTTATACTTCTCAGAAATGGGGGAGCTGAAAGAGAGGTATCCTTTTCAATGGAAATGCATTCAAAACAAGATAGAAGCTTCAGCCAAGAGTATTTGATGTACATCCATGGAAATAAATCACTTCATTTCTCTAATGTTGACCTGACAAATAAGACAGACGTCTTCACTGAACTTGCTTATACTAAAGTGATGGAAATATAAAAGGTAAGTCTTAGAAACATCTTATTTTACCCGAGCATTATACACTGCTCTATGTTAACGACAGTTTGCCTCACACATCTGTTCATTGAAGTTACAATGTTCTCAATTTCTGTTACTGATCCTCCAGAGTGGACCCCAACAGGAGTCCCCATGCCCAGTGTCATTGGAGCCAACAGATCAAGACTGAGTTTGGTTCAGAAGCAAAGGAAACATTATTTTGAAAACAGAATGGAGAGGTGAGAGCGTGCAGTCCCCCACGGGCTGTGGGCTGGGCTGCTGTGTAGGGATCCCAGCAGCGTCAGTGGGAGGGAGGGGATGGAGCTCTCGAGGGCTGGGTTGGCTGCAGCTCAGGCTCTATGCCGTGCAGTCTGCATGGGACCCCGCTAGCTGAGGTGTCGACCAAGACATTCTGCACTAGGAAATCGGGTCTGAAGTGCCGGGTGTGGGACCTCTGCATGCGGAACCCTAGGAGCACGTGAAATTAGACAAAGCACAAAGGAAAAACAGGTTAGACTTTATTTTATTGCCCAGGTTCTCTTTTTATCTCACAGGAATTTTTAATGAACGTTTCCGGAGACGAACCCCTCCTCTGCTTTTTGTTCCGTTCCTCATTCTTGGGGTATTGAGGGTGCAGACCCCTCTTTTGTAACTGCTTCATGCTGTGGTGGCAGCCCTGATACCTGGGGGGAGGGGCAAAACATCTCCCCACAAGCCTTCAGGTGAGGTTGATTGTTCCAAGGCCTCCTGCCTCACTTCCCGTACGCCTGAGCACCAGCATTGGAAGTGTTATAGATTCTAATGATCTTTAAGTGTCCAGGAAAGAGATGCGCAGAGATGCTGAGGTGGCAGGTATCACCCCACCACACATTTGTTCGGCGACCTTAGGCTGACGGTTTTTGCCAGCCTAGATGCTCTGACCAGTAGTCTGTGCTTTCTTTTTTTTTTTTTTTTTTTTTGCCTTATAACAAATTTAATCAGTTATACATATACATATGTTTCCATATCCCCTCCCTTTTGCGTCTCCCTCCCACCCTCCCTATCCCACCCCTCCAGGCGGTCACAAAGCACCGAGCTGATCTCCCTGTGCTATGCGGCTGCTTCCCACTAGCTATCTATCTTACGTTTGGTAGTGTATATATGTCCATGCCGCTCTTTCACTTTGTCACAGCTTACCCTTCCCCCTCCCCATATCCTCAAGTCCATTCTCTAGTAGGTCTGTGTCTTTATTCCTGTTTTACCCCTAGGTTCTTCATGACATTTTTTTTCTTAAATTCCATATATATGTGTTAGCATACATTATTTGTCTTTCTCTTTCTGACTTACTTCACTCTGTATGACAGACTCTAGGTCTATCCACCTCATTACAAATAGCTCAATTTCATTTCTTTTTATGGCTGAGTAATATTCCATTGTATATATGTGCCACATCTTCTTTATCCATTCATCCGATGATGGACACTTAGGTTAGTCTGTGCTTTCTTTACTTAGGTCCCTAAATTAATGTACAAACAGCACCATGTGTCAGAACCCTGCCCGCGCAACTCCCAGACAGTCCAGGGTCAGTGGTGATCCAGGACCATGACGTCCACTGAGTCAACGGCCTTTAGAAGTAGCCAGCAGTCCAGCCGGTCATATTGGCCACCATCACTGCGTTGTCTGTAGGGTTTTCTATGGTGAAATCGTGATATAAGTTTCCCCCGCCAAGCTTATTAGCTCCCCTCTTGGTGCAGTAAGTCCTGCAAGCAGTAGTCTGCTCTTTCGGGGCACAGTCTTGTTGTTTTCTGAGAGAAACTCCAGGTCAAGTGATGGTCACACGAGTCATCTTGGGGCCCCGTTGCCCCCGTTTTTCTCTCTGGAGGTGGAGTTGGAGGGCCTCCTAACTCGAGGTCAGTGTGTCCACAGAGCGACCCCTGCAACTTCACGGCATGATGGGTGGTTAGGATCACGACGTGGGGTCCTTTTCCCTTAGGAGGGAGCTGGCCTTGTGGGCTGCTGATTTGTAGCTTTTTATATACCCATTATCCTGGCCTGATGAGTTGGTGGGCAAAGCCCTTCGTGACCATAGTTTATCATACCTGAAGGGCATTCTTGTGTTGCTCCATTTCAAGTGGTCCCAGTTTTTGCACTAAGTCTCCAAGGGCAATTAACCTTTGACTGGGTATGTAAAGGTCAAAGGGTTTAGCTAAATTAGGGAGTTCTTGGGCAAGGGTCTAAATTGACTGCTCTTTCCATTCTTGAAAGGCTGCTTCTGGATTCTATTCAAAAGGATCATCATCTTTTCGTGTCAGTGTTTCAGGTAGAGGCCCAGCTCTCAGACTGTAGTTAGGCATCCAGATGCAGAAAACCTTGGCCTCCCCAGGAACCCCTAAGCTGTCTTCTAGATTTAGAAGAGGTAAGGCTGCAAATGGCTTCTTCCCTGTCCTGGGATGCGTTTCTCCGAATATCTGTGAGGATGAAGCCCAGGCATGTCACCTGAGCCTGGGATATTTGAGCCTTTTCCTTGGACACCTTCTATCCTTTCTTGGCTAGGTAGTTCAGAGGCGTCTTTAGTAGGCCTGGCGATCAGAATGTCATCTGCATATTGAAGGAGGGTTCCCTTTTACAGAGGTAGAACTTTTAGGTCTTTAGAGCACATTTCCCCAATGATGGTGTGGGGATTTTTGAACCATGGGGGCAGGACGGCCCAGCATTATTGCTTTTGTTGCATGTTTTGTCCTGCCACCCACAAGCCAAAAATTCTTGTGACTCTGAGATGAATGGAATACAGAAGAAGGCATCATTGAAGTGTAATACAGAAAGTCATGGCCTGGTGGATGTTAGAATGAGCAGCAGCGTGTAGGAAATAGGAGCTACTGGATGTATATCCTCGTTGGCTTCACTGACTGTCCTGATATCCTTTACCAGGTCCCCAGCAGCCCATGGGGCTCTCGTGGTCAGGCCAATCCCAGGATATGGAGCTCAACTGGCTGCACCCCCCACCCCACAGCCCACGGGGCTCTCGTGTTCAAGTCCCTCCCAGGGTATGGAGCTCACCTGTGCAGCTACCCAGCAGCCCATGGGGCTCACATAGTCAGGCCCTTCCCAGGATACAGAACTCCCCTGGACAGGTACCCCAGCAGGGCTGGACACACAGGAACTGTGCACATAGCCCACCTTGCAGAGAACCCCCAGCTCACCTGTCGCTGACAGCTGACACAGAACACCTCAGAGCCTGACTTGAACTAACAAACAGCAGCTCTGACAGGTTTGTGACCCTGGCTATCACTCTGTGCAGCCTCTCTCTGCCTGGTCTTCCAGACACTTCCACTGCAGCCAGGGCACCGGCCTCTGTCTCCACCCACCATCACTCCTCTCCCTGACTCCTGGGTTCCTCTCATTAGGATACGGTCTTCTTGAAGTTGTTTTCCACTCATGGACCAGATAAAATGATAAGAAAACAAGCCGCAGCTGCAGCCCCTTGTCTAGCCTGACTCTCTAGGGCCCACACCTGTTCCTTGGGCCTGGCCCGTTTAGCAAGGTTCATTTTCTGCTACTGTGAGCCCCTGAGGGGTGAGGATTGGCTGATTTGGGCAGCCTGACACTGCCTGCCAACCCTCCCCATGTGTGCCTGGGTTGAGGTCAATATAAACACCTCTCCAGTCAGCAAGAGCCCCTGTAACTGTGCCTGACACCATATTCTCTGCCCCGTCAGCAGTGTCGGGGCTGGGGTGGTGGTAGGGAGTGAGGGGTCGTGGCTTTATGGGTGGCCCAGTGTGAGTGGGGCTCTGCTGGACTTTTCACAGGAGTTGCTAGGCTGCCACCTGCTAAAGAAGAGGATGTGTCATCCATACCTGCCGCTGGATTTTCTCCCCAGGCAGAGGTGAGGAAGTAAAAAAGCAGTGTGGGCCGTGGCAGGAGGGGTATAACAGGCAGGGAAATGGAAAGCTTCCAGAAGGGCATCTGGGGCCAGGACCATCCTGGCTGGCCTTCAGGCACCAAGTCGGGCTGCGTGCTGTCGCTTGTGTGGCTCCACAGCCCTTCCTCTAGGCTTGCAAGTGCTTGTACATATCCAGGTGTTTTACCTGGAAAGGGTGGGAAGAGTTCAGCTGCAGCAGGCCTGGGGCTCAGCTCACATTTACTCACAGACGCCTCGACACAGTCCCCCAGCTTTACAATGAGGATGCTCCTTGTGAGGGGGAGCGCTGCTGACTGCATGGGAGACGATTTCCCACCTCTGACCAACTTAAGAATTTTTTACCACTGGAGCAAGTGCCCTGATAAGATTTTCCTCTGTATCACTGGAGGGTTCTTTTTTTTTTTTTTTTCTTTTTTTGTTTTTGGTTCAAGGTAGATTTTATTTATTCCTCTTTTTTTTTTAATTTTGGAGATATAAACATGGAAATAATGCATTAATATAAAGACGTCTATGTGAAGGGAAAAACCTTTTTTTCTGTTTTATTTTATTAAATATTATTTATTTATTTTTATTTTTTTAAAATTTATTTATTTCTTTTATACAGCAGGTTCTTATTGGATATCTATTTTATACATATAAGTGTGCACATGTGAATCCTAGTCTCCCAATTCATCCCACCACCACCCTCACATGGTGTTCCCACCTTGGTGTCCATATGTTTGTTCTCTACATCTGTGTCTCTATCTCTGCCCTGCAAACCGGTTCATCTGTACCATTTTTCTAGGTTCCACATATATGCATTAATATACAATATTTGTTTTTCTCTTTCTGACTTACTTCACTCCGTATGACAGTCTCTAGATCCATCAAGGTCTCTACAAATGACCCAATTTCATTCCTATGTATGGCTGAGTAACATTCCATTGTATATATGTACCATGTCTTTATCCATTCGTCTGTCTGTGGTCACTTAGGTTGCTTTCATTACCTGGCTATTGTAAATAGTGCTGCAATGAACATTGTGGTGAATGTATCTTTTTGATTTATGGTTTTCTCTGGGTATATGCCCAGTAGTGGGATTGCTGGATTATATGGTAATTCTATTTTTAGTTTCTTAAGGAACCTCCATACTGTTCTCCATAGAGACTGTATCGATTTACATTCCCAAAAATAGTGGGAGAAGGTTCCTTTTCTCCACACCCTCTCCAGCATTTGTTGTTTGTAGATTTTCTGATGATTTGACGTGATACCTCATTGTAGTTTCGATTTCCATTTCTCTAATAATTAGTGATGTTGAGCAGATTTTCATGTGTGTACTGGCCATCTCTATGTCTTCTTGGAAGAAATATCTCTTTAGATCTTCTTCCATTTTTGTATTGGGTTGTTTGTTTTATTAATATTGAGCTGCATGAGCTGTTTATATATATTGGAGATTAATCATTTGTCCATTGATTCGTTTGCAATTATTCTCTGCCATTCTGAGGGTTGTCTTTTCATCTTGTTTGTAGTTTCCTTTGCTTTGCAAAAGCTTTTAAGTTTCATTACGTCCCATCTGTATAGTTTTCTGTTTTACTTCATTACTATAGGAGGTGGATCAAAAAAGATCTTGCTGTGATTTACGTCAGAGTATCCTTCGTAAGTTTTCCTCTCAGAGTTTTATACTGTCTGGTCTTACATTAAGGTCTCTAATCCATTTTGAATATATTTTTATGTATGGTGTTGGGGAGTGTTCTAATTTCATTCTTTTACATGTAGCTGTCCATATTTCCCAGCACCAATGATTGAAGAGACTCTCTTATCTCCATTGTATAGTCTTGCTTCCTTTGTCATAGATTAGTTGATCATAGGTGTATAGGTTTATCCCTGGGCCTTCTTTCTTTTTATTTTTTTCCTTTTACACGTTTATTGGAGTATAATTGATTTACAATGGAGTGTTCGTTTCTGCTGTATAACAAAGTGAATCAGCTATACATATACAAATATCACCAGATCCCCTCCCTCTTGCATCTCCCTCCCACACTCCATATCCCACCCCTTTATGTGGTCACAAAGCACCGAGCTGATCTCCCTGTTCTATGTGGCTGCTTCCCAGTAGCTATTGGTGTTACATTTGGTAATGTATTTATGTCCATGCCACGCTCTCACTTCGTCCAAGCTTACCCATCCCCCTTCTGGTGTCCTCAAGTCCTTTCTCTATGTCTGTGTCCTTAATCCTGTCCTGCCACTAGGTTCTTCAAAATCTTTTTTTTTCTTCATTAGATTCCGTATATCTCTGTTAACATACAGTATTTGTTTTTCCCTTTCTGACTTACTTCACTGTGTAGGACAGATTCGAAGTCCATCCACCTCAGAACAAATAACTCAGTTTTGTTTCATTTTATGGCTGAGTAATATTCCATTGTATATATATGCCAGATCTTCTTTAAACATTCATCTGTCGATGGACACTTAGGTTGCTTCCATGTCCTGGCTATTGCAAATAGAGCTGCAATGAACATTTTTCTACATAACTCTTTTTGAATTATGGTTTTCACAAGGCAAATGCCCAGTACTTGGATTGTTGTGTCATATGGTACTTCTATTGTTAGTTATTTAAAGGACCCTCCGTACTGTTCTCCCTAGTGCCCATATCAATTTACCTTCCCACCCACAGTGCAAGTGTGTTCCCTTTTCTCCAATAAAGGCCTCTCCAGCGTTTATTGTTTTGTAGACTTTTTTGATGATTGCCACTCTGACTGCTGTGAGGTGATACCTCAGGGTAGTTTTGATTTGCATTTCTCTAATGATTAGTGATGTTCAGCATCCTTTCATGTGTTTCTTGGTAATCTGTATATCTTCTTTCGAGAAATTTCTATTTAGGTCTTTTGCCCGTTTTTGGATTGGGTTGTTTGTTTTGTGATATTGAGCTACATATGGTGATTGTAAAGTTAGGAGATTAATCCTTTGTCAATTGCTTCATTTGAAAATAGTTTCTCCCATTCTGAGGGTTGTTTCTGCATCTTGTTTATGTTTTCCTGTACTGCGTAAAAGCTTTTAAGTTTCATTAGGTCCCATTTGTTGATTTCTGTTTTTATTTCCATTACTCTAAGTGGTGGGTCAAAAAGGATCTTGCTGTGATTTATGCCATAGAGTGTTCTGCCTATGGTTTCCTCTAAGTGTTTTATAGTGTCTGGTCTTATATTTAGATCTCTAATCAATTTAGAGTTTATTTTTGTGTAATGGGTTATGGAGTGTTCTAATTTCATTCTTTTATGTGTAGGGGTCCAGTTTTTCCAGCACCAATTACTGAAGAGACTGTCTTTTCTCCATTTTATATCCTTAGCTCCTTTGTCATAGATGAGATAGCCATAGGTATGTAGGTTTATCTCTGGGCTTTCTGTCCTGTTCCATTGATCTGTGTTTATGCCAATCTACATACACTTGATTCCATTATGGAGACATATAAATACATAGGTTTCAAGGTTATTACCAGTCAGATATATTACTCTTCAGTGAATAGGGTGTTTTGTGTCCAGTTCATTGAGAAAGGAGTAGGTCTTGTCTATTACATATTTGGTATATGGAATGGGATCTGTGCTAATTTCAAACTCTGCTTTTACACATCACCCCACGGCACCTTTCCTCTTAAGGAGGCATAAGTGTGTTTTCTAAATGTGTAACTCTGTTCTCTTTTGAAATTCAGTTCATGTGTGGCCATGTTTACATTTCCTCTATAAGTGATATATTACAATAAGTTTCTTTTCCTTTGTGGCTCATTTCACTTAGCATCATCGTACCTAAAGCCACTCATTATGCTGCTATTGGGCTTATGACATTGATTTTATGTCTGAGTGACATTCCATTGTATATAAGTACCACAACATCTATATCCAGTTTTTTTTTCTTTTACTGGGATATTTAAAGTGTACCGAAGTCGAGGTTCTTGTAAACAGAGCAGCCCTAAAGTTTGGGCTGTCTGTGTGTTGTGGAATTTTAGTTTTCCCAAAATACACGCCCATGAGTGGAAGTGTGCTATGCTCTGTAGCTCTGTTTTAGAAAACAACATACAGTTCTCCAGAGAGGCTGTTGGCAATTTACATCCTGTCCATCGGCGTAACCAGGCTCCCTTTTCTACATGGCCTGTCCTGCATTTGTGGTTTTTACACTATTTGTGGATGGCCCTTTTGACTGGAGGTAAGGGACACTTCTATGTAGTGTGGATTTGCAATGCCTGATGGCTTGCTTGGCCAAGAAGCGCATATGCATTTTTTCCCGAATATATTCAAGAAAATACACATACTCCCTTTTCAGCCAAGGGCAACATTGTCAAAATTCTGTCGCTTTTCATGTGCTTTAAAGACGACTCCAATCTACCTCTTGAAATCCGTTTCCTTCAATTCTGCCTTGCATTCAAATCCTCTTCACTGCCTTACCTCAATATATTTCTGGATGATAGTTGTCCTTTATAACTCTGCAAGTTTGTGAATTGCTGTGCCCCTGATTTCCATTTTTCAACTCGCCTCTTTGTGAGCTGGCTGCAATACCGCAGGATGGCTTTAGGCCCTAGTCTGGTTCCGGGGCTTCAGGCTGAGCCTTTGGTTAATTCTTCTTCCTGATGGGAAACTAGAGTGACATGTGCCCATCCAAACACCTACAGCTTATCTCTCATTTATTTCACCTCTTCCTGTTCATCCGCTGCAGAATTTGCAAACTGTGCATAACAGGAGGGTAAAGACGCTGACACTCCAAGTGGGGAGATTTTTAGTAATGCAGATGGAATGGCGAAGCCGAGCACGACAAAAGGAAAAATGAGGTACCTTTTAGAAAACTTTCCCAATTACACAGTGTACCATCCACTGGGTTTCCCATGCATGATTTAACTGTAGGAGGATTCCCTTACACCTGGAGAGTTGGGACCACTAGAATGGGTAGCACACAGTATTGCTCTAAGTGGTGTTCTTTTGTTCACACAACCTCAGCAATCTTGTCCGCCCCAAGTGTCCAGTCTTATGTCTCATCCAGCTGTGGGTGTAAAGGTGGTCAATCTAGCTTGCATCACAGGTCCTGAACGTAATTTTTAAGACTTTCTCACTGTTTTTGCATTTTGCTTTTGAAATTTATTTTTATAAGTGGGTTTAACTGAATTTCAGTGCTGTGTTCATGCCATTATACACACACATGATTCCTTTATGGCGACATGAGAATACATATGTTTTAAAATTCTTAGAGTCAAATATATTCCTCAGAAATGAATAAGGGTTGTTGAGTCCAGTTCATTATGCCGGGAGTAGGTGCGGTCTATTAAATACTTGGTTTATGTAACGGTATGTGTGCTAATTTAAAACTGTGGTTTTATGCATCACCTCACCTCGCCTTTCCCATTAAGCAGGAAGAAGATTATTTTCTAAATGTGTGACTCTGTTGTGTTTCTAATTCAGTTCACGTGTAGTCATGTGTACACTCCCACTATGAGTGATATCTTATGATAAGACTTGTTACTCTGTTATCTTTCCTAAATCAGTTCATGTGTAGCCATGTTTGCAGGACCTTCATAAGTGATATCTTATGATAAGTTTCTTTTTCTGTGTGACTTATTTCACTTAGAATCATCGTACCTGAGACCACTCATTTTAGTGCTACTGGCCTTATGACATTAAGGTCATGGCTGAGGGATATTCCATCGTACGTAAGTACCACAATTTCTTGAATCATTTTTGTCTTTCCTGGGATACTTAAGGTGTACCCAAGTTTAGGTTCTTGTAAGCAGTGCAGCCCTAAATTTGGGCATGGATGTGTCTTATCGATTTTCAGTTTTCCAAAGGTATATTCCCTAGACGGGAACTGCCCTTGGATTTTTAGCTCTGCTGTTTATTTGATATAGGGAACACAATGCACTCCTCCAGAGAGGTAGTTGGCAATTTATATCCTGCCCTTTAGACTAACAAGGTTCACGTATCTCCAGGGCCTATCTTGACTTTCTGGTTTCTACACATTTTTCGGATATCCCTTTTGACCTGTGGGAAGTGATCGTTCTTTTAGTGAAGATTTGCATTGCCCGCTTGCTTGCTTGCCCAAAAAGGGCATATGCTTTCTTTCCTGAATATATTCAGGATAAAACACATACGCCCTTTTCGGCCAAGTGCATCACTGTCGAAGTTGTGCCCCTCTTCCTGTGCTTCAAAATCGATTCCAATGTACTTCATGAAATCTGTTTCCTGTTATTCTGCCTCATTTTCAAATCCGCCTCATTGCCTTCCCTCAATAGATTTTTGGACGATAGTTGTCCTTTATTACTCTGCCAATTTGTGAATTGCTGTGCCCCTGAGCTCCATTTTTCAGCTCGCTTTTTTGTGATCTGACCGCAAATCCACAATTTTGGTTCAGGACTTATACTCGTTCCTACAGGCAGGCTGAGACTTTAGTAAATTCTTCTTCCTGATGGGAAATTAGAGTGACATGTGCCCGTCCAAATGCCTAACAACTACTCTCTAATTGGTTCTCCCTCTTCCCTTTCATCCTCTGCCTAATTGCTAACCTGTGCGAACCAGGAAGTTAAAGGGGATGTCTCTCCAAGTAGGGATATTGATAGTAAAGCAGTTAAAAGGTCAAACCGGAGCACCAGGAGAGGGACTATTCGTTGAGTTTTAGATACCATTCGTATCCACAGTGTGTCCATTCTCTAGGATTCCCGTACATGTTATAGCTCTAGTAATAATCCCTTCAACCAGGAGAGTTGGGACCAATGCAATATGTGCAACGCATTATTGCTTTAAAGGGTCTTCATTTGCTCACCCAATCTCACCAATCCTCTCAATCACAAGTATCCAGCCATAAGACACATCCAGCTGTCATTGTAGATACGGTCATTTCAGGTTTCATCAGAGCCCCTGAAGGAATTGTAAAGAATTTCCCTATTTTTGTTTTGTTTTTGAAATTCCTTTTTATAGTGGGTTTGAGCTGATTCTCACGGCCATGTTTATGCCAGTCGAGACACACTTGAATCCCTTAAGGACACATTTCAATACATAGGTTTTAAGATTTTACTAATCAGATATATTCCTCTGCGGGGAATATGGGGTGTTGAGTCCCTTCCACTGAGGAAGGTGTAGGTCTTGTCTATTCCCTATTAGGGTTTTGGATTGGTACCTGTACTAATATCAAAATCTGGTTTTATGCATCACCCCACCTCTCCTTCCCCCTTGAGCAGGCATAAGTGTTTTCTAAATGTGAGACTCTTCTCTTTCCTAACTCAGTTCATGTGTAGCCATATTTACTGGTTTTTCATAAGTGATATCTTATGATAAGTTTCTTTTTTTGTGTGACTTATTTCACTTAGAATCATCGTACCTGAATCCACTCATTTTTTTCCTACTGGTCTTAAGACATTGATTTCATGGCTGAGGGATATTCCATCGTACGTAAGTACCACAATTTTTTGAACCATTTTTATATTTCATGGGATATTTAAGGTGTACCCAAGTTGAGCTTCTTGTAAGAAGTGCAGCCCTAAATATTGGGGTGTCTCTGTCTTATTGATTTTCAATTTTCCCAAGGTATATTCCCTAGACTGGAAATGCCCTTGGCTCTGTAGCTCTGTTGTTTACTTGTGTTAGGGAACACAATGCACTCCTCCAGAGAGGCAGTTGGCAATTTACATCCCACCCATCAGCATAACAAGGCTCCCTGTTCTCCAGGACCTGTCTTGCCTTTCTGATTTTTAAATATTTTGCGGATGTCCCTTTTTACAGGTGGGAAGTGATACTTCTTAGTAGTGCAGATTTGCATTGCCTGCTTGCTTGCTTGGCCAAAAAGGGCGTATGCGTTTTCTCCTGCATATATTCAGGAGAAAACACATATGCACTTTTTGGCCAAGTGCATTATTGTAGAAGTTGTGCCCCTCTTCCTGTGTTTAAAGATGATTCCAACGTACCTCTTGAAATCTGTTTCTTGCTATTCTGCCTCGCATTGATGGCCGCCTCGTTGCGTTCCCTCACCAGATTTTTGGATGCTAGTTGTCCTTTATTACTCTGCCAGTTTGTGAATTGCTGTGCCCCTGAGTTCCATTTTTCAACTCGATTTTTGTGAGCTGAATGCAAGTCCAAAATTTTGGTTCAGGAACTATACTGTTTCCTGGTGGGTGGCTGAGACTTTGGTTAATTCTTCTTCCTGCCAGGAAATCAGAGTGACATATGCCCCTCCAAATGCCTAACAACTACTCTCTCATTGGTTCTCCCTCTTCCCTTTCATCCTCTGCCAAATTGGCAACCTCTGTGAAACAGCAGGTTAAAGGTGCTGTCTCTCCAAGTTGGGAGATGGATAGTAAAGCAGTTGGAAACTAAAACCGGAGCACCAGGAGAGGGACTATTAGTTGAGGTTTAAAAACCTTTCGTATTCACAGTGTGTCCATTCTCTAGGTTTCCCGTACATGTTATAGATGTAGTAATATTCCCTTAAACCTGGAGAGTTGGGACCCATGGAATGGGTGCCCCACATTATTGCTTTAAAGGGTCTGCATTTCCTTACACAATCTCACCTATCGTCTCACACCCAAGTGTCCAGCTTTATGCCACATCCAGCTCTCGTTGTAGATAGGGTCATTCCAGATTTCATCAGAGACCCTGAAGGAATTGTAAAGAATTTCCCTGTTTTGTTGTTTTGTTTTTGAAATTCCTGTTTATAGTGGGTTTGAGCTGATTCTCACTGCCATGTTTATGCCAGTCTAGACACACTTGTTTCCCTTATGGAGACATATCAATACACAGGTTTTAAGATTCTTACTAGTAAGATATATTCCTCTGCAGGGAATATGGGGTGTTGAGTCCCTTTCACCCAGGAACGAGTAGGTCTTGTCTAATCCGTATTAGGTTTTTGGAATGGTATATGTGCTTATATCAAACTCTGGTTTTATGCATCACCCCACCTCTCCATCACACTTAGGCAGGCATAAGATTGTTTTCTAAATGTGAGACTCTGTTCTCTTTCCTAACTCAGTTCATGTGTAGCCATGTTTACAGGATCTTCATAAGTGATATCTTATGATAAGTTTCTTTTTCTGTGTGACTTATTGCACTTAGAATCATCGTACCTGAATCCACGCATTTTGCTGCTACTGGTCTTATGACATTGATTTCATGGCTGAGGGATCTTCCATCGTACATATATACCACAATTTTTTGAACCATTTTTATCTTTCCTGGGATATTTAAGGTGTACCCAAGTTGAGGTTCTTGTAAGCAGTGCAGCCCTAAATTTGTGGGTGGCTCTGTCTTACTTATTTTCAGTTTTCCCAAGGTATATTCCCTAGACTGGAAGTGCCCTTGTCTGTAGCTCTCTTGTTTACTTGTTTTAGAGAACACAATGCACTCATCCAGATAGGCAGTTGGCAATTTATTTCCCACCCATCAGCATTACAAGGCTCCATGTTCTCCAGGGAATGTCTTGTCTTTCTGTTTTTTACACATTTTGTGGATGTCCATTTTGACCGGTGGGAAGTGATACTTCTTTGTAGTTCAGATTTGCATTGCCCGGTTACTTGCTTGGCAAATAATGGCGTATGCGTATTCTCCTGAATATATTCAATAGAAAACGCATATGCTCTTTTTGACCAAGTGCATCATTGTCGAAGTTTTGCCCCTCTTCCTTTGCTTTACAGGTGATTCCAACATACATCATGAAATCTGTTTACTGCTATTGTGCCTCGCTTTCAAGTCCACATCGGAGCCTTCCTTCAAAAGATTTTTGGATGATAGTTGTCCTTTATTATTCTGCCAGTTTTTGAATTGCTGTGCCCCTGAGCTCCATTGCTCAACTCGTTTTTTGTGAGCTGACCGCAAGTCCAAAATTTTGGTTCAGGACCTATACTGGTTCCCGGTGGGTGACTGAGACTTTGGTTAATTCTTCTTCCTGCCGGGCAATTATAGTTACATGTGCCCGTCCAAATGCCTAACAGCTACTCTCTCATTGGTTCTCCCTCTTCCCTTTCATCCTCTGCCAATTTGGCAACCTGTGTGAACCAGGAGGTTAAAGGGCCTGTCTCTCCAAGTTGGGTGATTGATAGTAAAGCATTTGGAGAGTGAAACCGGAGCAGCAGAAGAGGGACTATTAGTTGAGTTTTAGAAAACTTTCGTATTCACAGTGTTTCCTTTCTCTAGGTTTCACGTTCCAGTTATAGCTGTAGTAATATTCACTACAACCTGTTGAGTTGGGACCCATGGAATGGAGCCCACACATTATTGCTATAAATGGTCTGTGTTTGCTCACCCAATCTCACCAATCCTCTCAGTCCCATGTGTCCAGCCTTATGCCACATCAAGCTGTCGTTGTAGATAGGGTCATTACATGTTTCATCATATACCCTGAAGGAATTGTATAGAATTTACCTTTTCTTTTGTTTTTGAAATTCCTTTTTATAGTGGGTTTGAGCTGATTCTCGCTGCCATGTTTATGCCAGTCTAGACACACTTGATTCCCTTATGGAGACATATCAATACATAGGTTTTAAGATTCTTACTAGTCAGATATATTCCTCTGTGGGAAATATGGGGTTTTGAGTCCCTTTCACTGAGGAAGGTATAGGTAGGTCTTGTTTATTCCATAGTTGGTTTTTGGAACGGTACCTGTGCTTATATCTAACTCTGGTTTCATGCATTGCCCCACCTCTCCTTCCCCCTTAAGCAGGCATAAGAGTGTTTTCTAAATGTGAGACTCTGTTCTCTTTCCAAACTCAGTTCATGTGTAGCCATGTTTACAGGATCTTCATAAGTGATATCTTATGATAAGCTTCTTTTTCTGTGGGACTTATTTCACTTAGAATCATCGTACCTGAATCCACTCATTTTGCTACTACTGGTCTTATGACATTGATTTCATGGCTGAGGGATATTCCATCGTACCTAAGTACCACAATTTTTTGAACCATTTTAATATTTCCTGGGATATTTAAGGTGTACCCAAGTTGAGGTTCTTGTAAGCAGTGCAGCCCTAAATTTGACGGTGGCTCTGTCTTATTGATTTTCAGTTTTCCCAAGGTATATTCCCTAGACTGGAAGTGCCCTTGGCTCTGTAGCTCTGTTGTTTACTTGTTTTAGGGAACACAATGCACTCCTACAGAGAGAAAGTTGGCAGTTTACATCTCGCCCAACAGCATAACAAGGCTCCCTGTTCTCCAGGGCCTGTCTGGCCTTTCTGGTATTTACCCATTTTGTAGAGGTCCCTTTTGGCCTGTGGGAAATGATACATCTTTGTAGTGCAGATTTGAATTGCCTGCTTGCTTGCTTGGCCAAAAAGGGCGTATGGGTTTTCTCCTGCATATGTTAACAAGAAAATGCATACGCCATTTATGGCCAAGTGCATCATTGTCGAAGTTGTGCCCCTCTTCCTGTGCTTTACAGGTGATTCCAACGTACCTCTTGAAATCTGTTTCCTGCTATTCTGCCTCACTTTCAAGTCCGCCTCGTTGCCTTCCCTCAACAGATTTTTGGATGATAGTTGTCCTTTATTTCTTTGCCAATTTGTGAATTGCTGTGTCCTTGAGCTCCATTTTTCAACTCATTTTTTGTGAGCTGAACGCATGTCCAAAATTTTGGTTCAGGACCTACACTGGTTCCCGGTGGGTGGTTGCAACGTTGGTTAATTCTTCTTCCTGCCCGGGAAATTAGAGTGACCTATGCCCGTCCAAATGCCTAACAGCTACTCTCTCATTGGTTCTCCCTCTTCACTTTCATCCTTTGCCAAATTGGAAACCTGTGCGAACCAGGAGGTTAAAGGGGCTGTCTCTCCAAGTTGGGAGATTGATAGTAAAGCAGGTGGAAAGTCAATCTGGAGCACCAGGAGAGGGACTATTCGTTGAGTTTTAGAAACCTTTCATATTCAGAGTGTCTCCATTCTCTAGGTTTCCCGTACATGTTATATCTGTAATATTCCCTTTAACCTGGAGAGTTGGGACCCATAGAATGGGGGCGATGCATTATTGCTTTAAAGTGTCTGTATTTGCTCACTGAATCTCACCAATCCTCTCAGTCCCAAGTGTCCAGCCTTATGCCACATCCAGCTGTCATTGTAGACAGGGTCATTCCACGTTTCATCAGAGACCCTGAAGGAATTGTAAAGAATTTCCCTGTTTTTTGGTTTTGTTTTTGAAATTCATTTTTATAGTGGGTTTGAGCTGATTCTCGCTGCCTTGTTTATGCCAGTCTAGACACACTTGATTCCCTTACGGAGACATATCAATACATAGGTTTTAAGATTCTTACTAGTCAGATATATTCCTCTGCAGGAAATATGGGGTTTTGAGTCCCTTTCACTGAGGAAGGTGTAGGTCTTGTCTATTCCATAGTTGGTTTTTGGAACGGTACCTGTGCTTATATCAAACTGTGGTTTTATGCATCACCCCACCTCTCCTTCCCCCTTAAGCAGGCATAAGAGTGTTTTCTAAATGTGAGACTCTGTTCTCTTTCCTAACTCAGTTCATGTGTAGCCATGTTTACAGGATCTTCATAAGTGATATCTTATGATAAGCTTCTTTTTCTGTGTGACTTATTTCACTTAGAATCATCGTACCTGAATCCACTCATTTTGCTGCTACTGGTCTTATGACATTGATTTCATGGCTGAGGGATATTCCATCGTACCTAAGTACCACAATTTTTTGAACCATTTTTATGTTTCCTGGGATATTTAAGGTGTACCCAAGTTGAGGTTCTTGTAAGCAGTGCAGCCCTAAATTTGAGGGTGGCTCTGTCTTATTGATTTTCAGTTTTCCCAAGGTATATTCCATAGACTGGAAGTGCCCTTGGCTCTGTAGCTCTGTTGTTTACTTGTTTTAGGGAACACAATGCACTCCTCCAGTGAGGCAGTTGGCAATTTACATCCCGCCCATCAGCATAACAAGGCTCCCTGCTCTCCAGGGCCTGTCTTGCCTTTCTGGTATTTACCCATTTTGTGGAGTTCCCTTTGGACCTGTGGGAAGTGATACTTCTCAGTAGTGCAGATTTGCATTGCCCGCTTGCTTGCTTGGCCAAAAAGGGCGTATGCGTTTTCTCCTGCATATGTTCACGAGAAAAAGCATACGCGATTTTTGGCCAAGTGCATCATGTCGAAGTTGTGCCCCTCTTTCTGTGCTTTACAGGCGACTCCAACGTACCTCTTGAAATCTGTTTCCTGCTATTCTGCCTCGCTTTCAAGTCCGCCTCGTTGACTTCCCTCAACAGATTTTTGGATGATAGTTGTCCTTTATTACTTTGCCAGTTTGTGAATTGCTGTGCCCTTGAGTTCCATTTTTCAACTCGTTTTTTGTGAGCTGAACGCATGTCCAAAATTTTGTTTCAGGACCTATATTGCTTCCCGGTGGGTGGCTGCAACTTTGGTTAATTCTTCTTCCTGCTTGGAACTTAGAGTGACATATGCCCGTCCAATTGCCTAACAGCTACTCTCTCATTGGTTCTCCCTGTTCCCTTTCATCTTCTGCCAAATTGGCAACCTGTGAGAACCAGGAGGTTAAAGGGGCTGTCTCTCCAAGTTGGGAGATTGATAGTAAAGCAGTTGGAAAGTCAAACCGGAGCACCAGGAGAGGGACTATTCGTTGAGTTTTAGAGACCTTTCGTATTCACAGTTTGTCCATTCTCTAGATTTGCTGTACATTTTATAGATGTAGTAATATTCCCTTCAACCTGGAGAGTTGGGACCCATGGAATGTGTGACACGCATTATTGCTTTAAATGGTCTGCATTTGCTCACCCAATCTCACCAATCCTCTCAGTCCCAAGTGTCAAAACTTATGCCACATCCAGCTGTCATTGTAGACAGGATCATTCCATGTTTCATCAGAGACCCTGAAGGAATTGTAAAGAATTTCCCTGTTTTTTTGTTTTGTTTTTGAAATTCCTTTTTATAGTGGGTTTGAGCTGATTCTCGCTGCCATGTTTATGCCAGTCTAGAAACACTTGATTCCCTTATGGAGACATATCAATATATAGGTTTTAAGATTCTTACTAGTCAGATATATTCCTCCTTGGGAAATATGTGGTTTTGAGTCCCTTTCACTGAGGAAGGTGTAGGTCTTGTCTATTACATAGTTGGTTTATGGAAGGGTACCTGTGCTTATATCAAACTCTGGTTTTATGCATCACGCCACCTCTCCTTCCACGTTAAGCAGGCATAAGAGTGTTTTCTAAATGTGAGAGTCTGTTCTCTTTCCTAACTCTGTTCATGTGTAGCCATGTTTACAGGATCTTCATAAGTGATATCTTATGATTAGCTTCCTTTTCTGTGTGACTTATTTCACTTAGAATCATCGTACCTGAATCCAGTCATTTTGCTGCTACTGGTCTTATGACATTGATTTCATGGCTGAGGGATATTCCATCGTACGTAAGTACCACAATTTTTTGAACCATTTTTATATTTCCTGGGATATTTCAGGTGTACCCAAGTTGAGGTTCTTGTAAGCAGTGCAGCCCTAAATTTGAGGGTGGCTCTGTCTTATTGATTTTCAGATTTCCTAAGGTATATTCCCTAGACTGAAAGTGCCCTTGGCTCTGTAGCTCTGTTTTTTACCTGTTTTAGGGAACACAATGCACTCCGCCAGAGAGAAAGTTGGCAATTTACATCCCGCCCAAGAGCATAACAACGCTCCCTGTTCTCCGGGGCCTGTCCTGCCTTTCTGGTTTTTACACATTTTGTGGATGTCCCTTTTGAACGGTGAGAAGTGATACTTCTTTGTAGTGCAGATTTGCAATGTCCGCTTGCTTGCTTGGCCAAAAAGGGCGTATGCATTTTCTCCTGCATATGTTCAGGAGAAAATGCATACGCCATTTTTGGCCAAGTGCATCATTGACGAAGTTGTGCCCCTCTTCCTGTGCTTTACAGGTGATTCCAACGTGCCTCTTGAAATCTGTTTCCTGCTATTCTGCCTAGCTTTCAACTCTGCCTCGTTGTCTTCCCTCAACAGATTTTTGGATGATAGTTGTCCTTTATTACTCTGCCAGTTTGTGAATTGCTGTGCCCTTGAGCTCCATTTTTCAACTCGTTTTTTGTGAGCTGAACGCATGTCCAAAATTTTCGTTCAGGACCTATACTGGTTCCCGGTGCATGGCTGCAACTTTGGTTAATTCTTCTTCCTGCCGGGAAATTAGAATGACATATGTCCGTCCAAATGCCTAACAGCTACTCTCTCATTGGTTCGCCCTCTTCCCTTTCATCCTCTGCCAAATTGGCAACCTGTGAGAACCAGGAGGTTAAAGGGGCTGTCTCTCCAAGTTGGGAGATTGATAGTAAAGCAGTTGGAAAGTCAAACCGGAGCACCAGGAGAGGGACTATTCGTTGAGTTTTAGAGACCTTTCGTATTCACAGTGTGTCCATTTTCTACGTTTCCCATACATGTTATACTTGTAGTAATATTCCCTTCAACCTGGACAGTTGGGACCCATGGAATGGCTGCCATGCATTATTGCTTTAAATGGTCTGCATTTGCTCACCCAATCTCACCAATACTCTCAGTCCCAAGTGTCCACACTTATGCCACATCCAGCTGTCATTGTAGACATGGTCATTCCACTTTTCATCAGAGACCCTGAAGGAATTGTAAAGAATTTCCATGTTTTTTTGTTTTGTTTTTGAAATTCCTTTTTATAGTGGGTTTGAGCTGATTCTCACTGCCATGTTTATGCCAGTTTAGGCACACTTGATTCCCTTACGGAGACATATCAATACATAGGTTTTATGATTCTTACTAGTCAGATATATTCCTTTGCGGGAAATATGAGGTTTTGAATCCCTTTCACTGAGGAAGGTATAGGTAGGTCTTGTCTATTCCATAGCTGGTTTTTGGAACGGTACCTGTGCTTATATCTAACTCTGGTTTTATGCATCACTCCACCTCTCCTTCCCCCTTAAGCAGGCATAAGATTGTTTTCTAAATGTGAGACTCTGTTCTCTTTCCTAACTCAGTTAATGTGGAGCCATGTTTACAGGATCTTCATAAGTGATATCTTATGATAAGCTTCTTTTTCTGTGTGACTTATTTCACTTAGAATCATCGTACCTGAATCCACTCATTTTGCTGCTACTCTTCTTATGATATTGATTTCATGGCTGAGGGATATTCCATCGTACGTAAGTACCACAATTTTTTAAACCATTTTTATATTTCCTGGGATATTTCAGTTGTACCCAAGTTGAGGTTCTTGTAAGCAGTGCAGCCCTAAATTTGAGGATGGCTCTGTCTTATTGATTTTCAGTTTTCCCAAGGTATATTCCCTAGACTGGAAGTGCCCTTGGCTCTCTAGCTCTGTTGTTTACTTGTTTTAGGGAACACAATGCACTCCTCCTGTGAGGCAGTTGGCAATTTACATCCCACCCATCAGCATAACAAGGCTCCCTGTTCTCCAAGGCCTGTTTGCCTTTCTGGTTTTTACCCATTTTGTGGATGTCCCTTTTGACCGGTGGAAAGTGATACTTCTTTGTAGTGCAGATTTGCATTGCCCGCTTGCTTGCTTGTCCAAAAAGGGCGTTTGCGTTTTATCCTGCATATATTCAGGAGAAAATGCATACGCCCTTTTTGGCCAAGGGCATCATTGTCGAAGTTGTGCCCCTCTTCCTGTGCTTTACAGGTGATTCCAACGTACCTCTTGAAATCTGTTTCCTGCTATTCTGCCTCGCTTTCAAGTCCACCTCATTGCCTTCCCTCAACAGATTTTTGGATGATAGTTGTCCTTTTTTACTTTGCCAGTTTGTGAATTGCTGTGCCCTTGAGCTCCATTTTTCAACTCGTTTTTTGTGAGCTGAACGCATGTCCAATATTTTGGTTCAGGACCTATACTGGTTCCCGGTGGGTGGTTGCAACTTTCGTTAATTTTTCTTCCTGCCAGGAAATTACAATGACATATGCCCATCAAAATGCCTAACAGTTACTCTCTCATTGGTTCTCCCTCTTCCCTTTCCTCCTCTGCCAAATTGGCAACCTGTGAGATCCAAGAGGTTAAAGGGGCTGTCTCTCCAAGTTGGGAGATTGATAGTAAAGCAGTTGGAATGTCAAACTGGAGCATCAGGAGAGGGACTATTCATTGAGTTTTAGAGACGTTTCGTATTCACAGTGTGTCCATGCTCTAGGTTTCCCGTACATGTTATAGCTGTAGTAATATTCCCTTCAACCTGGAGAGTTGGGATCCATGGATTGGGTGCCATGCATTATTGCTTTAAAGGGTCTGCATTTGCTCACCCAATCGCACCGTTCGCCTCAGTCCCAAGTGTCCAGCCTTATGCCACATCCAGCTGTCATTGTAGACAGGGTCTTTCCAGGTTTCATCAGAGACCCTGAAGGAATTGTAAAGAATTTCCCTGTTTTTTGTTTTGTTATTGAAATTCCTTTTTATAGTGGGTTTGATCTGATTATCGCTGCCATGTTTATGCCATTCTAGGCACACTTGATTGCCTTACGGAGACATATCAATACATAGGTTTTAAGATTCTTACTAGTCAGATATATTCCTCTGCGGGAAATATGGGGTTTTGAGTCCCTTTCACTGAGGAAGGTATAGGTATGTCTTGTCTATTCCATAGTTGGTTTTTGGAACGATACCTGTGCTTATATCAAACTCTGGTTTTATGCATCACCCCACCTCTCCTTCCCCCTTAAGCAGGCATAAGAGTGTTTTCTAAATGTGAGACTCTGTTCTCTTTCTTAACTCAGTTCATGTGTAGCCATGTTTACAGGTTCTTCATAAGTGATATCTTATGATAAGCTTCTTTTCTGTGTGACTTATTTCACTTAGAATCATCGTACCTGAATCCACTCATTTTGCTACTACTGGTTTTATGACATTGATTTCATGGCTGAGGGATATTCCATCGTACGTAAGTACCACTATTTTTTGAACCATTTTTATATTTCCTGGGATATTTAACGTGTACCCAAGTTGAGGTTCTTGTAAGCAGTGCAGCCCTAAATTTGAGGCTGGCTCTGTCTTATTGCTTTTCAGTTTTCCCAAGGTATATTCCCTAGACTGGAAGTGCCCTTGGCTCTGTAGCTCTGTTGTTTACTTGTTTTAGGGAACACAATGCACTCTTCCTGAGAGGCAGTTGGCAATTTACATCCCGCCCATCAGCATAACAAGGCTCCCTGTTCTCCAGGGCCTGTCTTGCGTTTCTGAAATTTACACATTTTGTGGATGTCCCTTTTGACTGGTGGGAAGGGATACTTCTTTGTAGTGCAGATTTGCATTGCCCGAATGCTTGCTTGGCCAAAAAGAGCGTATGCGTTTTCTCCTGCATATATTCAGGAGAAAATGCATACGCCCTTTGTAGCCAAGTGCATCCTTGTTGAAGTTGCGCCCCTCTTCCTGTGTGTTACAGGTGATTTCAATGTACCTCTTGAAATCTGTTATCTGCTATTCTGCCTCGCTTTCAAGTCCACCTCATTGCCTTCCCTCAAAAGATTTTGGGATGATAGTTGTCCTTTACTACTCTGCCATTTTGTGAATTGCTGAGCCATTGAGCTCCATTTTTCAACTCGTTTTTTGTAAGCTGAACGCATGGCCAATATTTTTGTTCAGGACCTATACTGGTTCCCGGTGGGTGGCTGAGACTTTGGTTAATTCTTCTTCCTGCCGGGAAATTAGAGTGACATATGCCCGTCCAAATGCCTAACAGCTACTCTCTCATTGGTTCTCCCTCTTCCCTTTCATCCTCTGCCAAATTGGCAACCTGTGAGTACCAGGAGGTTAAAGGGGCTGTCTCTCCAAGTTGGGAGATTTATAGTAAAGCAGTGGGAACATCAAACTGGAGCACCAGGAGAGGGACTATTCGTTGAGTTTTGAAACATTTCGTATTCACAGTGTGTCCATTCTCTAGGTTTCCCATACATGTTATAGCTGTAGTAGTATTCCCTTCAACCTGGAGAGTTGGGACCCATGGAGTGGGTGCCATGCATTATTGCTTTAAAGGGTCTGCATTTGATCACCCAATCTCACCAATCCTCTCAGTCCCAAGTGTCCAGCCTTATGCCACATCCAGCTGTCATTGTAGACAGGGTCATTCCACGTTTCATCAGAGACCCTGAAGGAATTGTAAAGAATTTCCCTGTTTTGTGGTTTTGTTTTTGAAATTCATTTTTATAGTGGGTTTGAGCTGATTCTCGCTGCCTTGTTTATGCCAGTCTAGACACACTTGATTCCCTTACGGAGACATATCAATACATAGGTTTTATGATTCTTACTAGTCAGATATATTCCTCTGCAGGAAATATGGGGTTTTGAGTCCCTTTCACTGAGGAAGGTGTAGGTCTTGTCTATTACATAGTTGGTGTTTGGAACGATACCTGTGCTTATATCAAACTCTGGTTTTATGCATCACCCCACCTCTCCTTCCCCCTTAAGCAGGCATAAGAGTGTTTTCTAAATGTGAGACTCTGTTCTCTTTCTTAACTCAGTTCATGTGTAGCCATGTTTACAGGTTCTTCATAAGTGATATCTTATGATAAGCTTCTTTTCTGTGTGACTTATTTCACTTAGAATCATCGTACCTGAATCCACTCATTTTGCTACTACTGGTTTTATGACATTGATTTCATGGCTGAGGGATATTCCATCGTACGTAAGTACCACTATTTTTTGAACCATTTTTATATTTCCTGGGATATTTAACGTGTACCCAAGTTGAGGTTCTTGTAAGCAGTGCAGCCCTAAATTTGAGGCTGGCTCTGTCTTATTGCTTTTCAGTTTTCCCAAGGTATATTCCCTAGACTGGAAGTGCCCTTGGCTCTGTAGCTCTGTTGTTTACTTGTTTTAGGGAACACAATGCACTCTTCCTGAGAGGCAGTTGGCAATTTACATCCCGCCCATCAGCATAACAAGGCTCCCTGTTCTCCAGGGCCTGTCTTGCGTTTCTGAAATTTACACATTTTGTGGATGTCCCTTTTGACTGGTGGGAAGGGATACTTCTTTGTAGTGCAGATTTGCATTGCCCGAATGCTTGCTTGGCCAAAAAGAGCGTATGCGTTTTCTCCTGCATATATTCAGGAGAAAATGCATACGCCCTTTGTAGCCAAGTGCATCCTTGTTGAAGTTGCGCCCCTCTTCCTGTGTGTTACAGGTGATTTCAATGTACCTCTTGAAATCTGTTATCTGCTATTCTGCCTCGCTTTCAAGTCCACCTCATTGCCTTCCCTCAACAGATTTTGGGATGATAGTTGTCCTTTACTACTCTGCCATTTTGTGAATTGCTGAGCCATTGAGCTCCATTTTTCAACTCGTTTTTTGTAAGCTGAACGCATGGCCAATATTTTTGTTCAGGACCTATACTGGTTCCCGGTGGGTGGCTGAGACTTTGGTTAATTCTTCTTCCTGCCGGGAAATTAGAGTGACATATGCCCGTCCAAATGCCTAACAGCTACTCTCTCATTGGTTCTCCCTCTTCCCTTTCATCCTCTGCCAAATTGGCAACCTGTGAGAACCAGGAGGTTAAAGGGGCTGTCTCTCCAAGTTGGGAGATTTATAGTAAAGCAGTGGGAACATCAAACTGGAGCACCAGGAGAGGGACTATTCGTTGAGTTTTGAAACATTTCGTATTCACAGTGTGTCCATTCTCTAGGTTTCCCATACATGTTATAGCTGTAGTAGTATTCCCTTCAACCTGGAGAGTTGGGACCCATGGAGTGGGTGCCATGCATTATTGCTTTAAAGGGTCTGCATTTGATCAACCAATCTCACCAATCCTCTCAGTCCCAAGTGTCCAGCCTTATGCCACATCCAGCTGTCATTGTAGACATGGTCATTCCACGTTTCATCAGAGATCCTGAAGGAATTGTAAAGAATTTCCCTGTTTTTTTTGGTTTGTTTTTGAAATTCCTTTTTATAGTGGGTTTGAGCTGATTCTCGCTGCCATGTTTATGCCAGTCTAGACACACTTGATTCCCTTATGGAGACATATCAATACATAGGTTTTAAGATTCTTACTAGTCAGATATATTCCTCTGTGGGAAATATGGGGTTTTGAGTCCCTTTCACTGAGGAAGGTATAGGTAGGTCTTGTCTATTCCATAGTTGGTTTTTGGAACGGTACCTGTGCCCTCTGTGGGAAATATGGGGTTTTGAGTCCCTTTCACTGAGGAAGGTATAGGTAGGTCTTGTCTATTCCATAGTTGGTTTATGGAACGGTACCTGTGCTTATATCAACCTCTGGTTTTATGCATCACCCCACCTCTCCTTCCCCCTTAAGCAGGCATAAGAGTGTTTTCTAAATGTGAGACTCTGTTCTCTTTCCAAACTCAGTTCATGTGTAGCCATGTTTACAGGATCTTCATAAGTGATATCTTATGATAAGCTTCTTTTTCTGTGAGACTTATTTCACTTAGAATCATCGTACCTGTATCCACTCATTTTGCTACTACTGGTCTTATGACATTGATTTCATGGCTGAGGGATATTCCATCGTACGTAAGTACCACGATTTTTTGAACCATTTTAATATTTCCTGGGATATTTAATGTGTACCCAAGTTGAGGTTCTTGTAAGCAGTAGAGCCCTAAATTTGAGGGTGGCTCTGTCTTATTGATTTTCAGTTTTCCCAAGGTATATTCCATAGACTGGAAGTGCCCTTGGCTCTGTAGCTCTGTTGTTTACTTGTTTTAGGGAACACAATGCACTCCTCCAGAGAGAAAGTTGGCAGTTTACATCTCGCCCAACAGCATAACAAGGCTCCCTGTTCTCCAGGGCCTGTCTGGCCTTTCTGGTATTTACCCATTTTGTGGAGGTCCCTTTTGACCTGTGGGAAATGATACTTCTTTGTAGTGCAGATTTGCATTGCCTGCTTGATTGCTTGGCCAAAAAGGGCGTATGCGTTTTCTCCTGCATATGTTCACGAGAAAAAGCATACGCCATTTTTGGCCAAGTGCATCATTGTCGAAGTTGTGCCCCTCTTTCTGTGCTTTACAAGTGATTCCAACGTACCTCTTGAAATCTGTTTCCTGCTATTCTGCCTCTCTTTCAAGTCTGCCTCGTTGCCTTCCCTCAACAGATTTTTCGATGATAGTTGTCCTTTATTTCTTTGCCATTTTGTGAATTGCTGTGCCCTTGAGTTCGATTTTTCAACTCGTTTTTTGTGAGCTGAACGCATGGCCAAAATTTTGGTTCAGGACCTATACTGGTTCCCGGTGGGTGGTTGCAACGTTGGTTAATTCTTCTTCCTGCCCGGGAAATTAGAGTGACATATGCCCGTCCAAATGCCTAACAGCTACTCTCTCATTGGTTCTCCCTCTTCCCTTTCATCCTCTGCCAAATTGGCAACCTGTGACAACCAGGAGGTTAAAGGGGCTGTCTCTCCAAGTTGGGAGATTGATAGTAAAGCAGGTGGAAAGTCAAACCGGAGGACCAGGAGAGGGACTATTCGTTGAGTTTTAGAAACATTTCATATTCAGAGTGTCTCCATTCTCTAGGTTTCCCGTACATGTTATATCTGTAATATTCCCTTTAACCAGGAGAGTTGGGACCCATGGAATGGGGGCGATGCATTATTGCTTTAAAGTGTCTGTATTTGCTCACTGAATCTCACCAATCCTCTCAGTCCCAAGTGTCCAGCCTTATGCCACATCCAGCTGTCATTGTAGACAGGGTCATTCCACGTTTCATCAGAGACCCTGAAGGAATTGTAAAGAATTTCCCTGTTTTTTGGTTTTGTTTTTGAAATTCCTTTTTATAGTGGGTTTGAGCTGATTCTCGCTGCCTTGTTTATGCCAGTCTAGACACACTTGATTCCCTTACGGAGACATATCAATACATAGGTTTTATGATTCTTACTAGTCAGATATATACCTCTGCAGGAAATATGGGGTTTTGAGTCCCTTTCACTGAGGAAGGTGTAGGTCTTGTCTATTCCATAGTTGGTTTTTGGAAAGGTACCTGTCCTTATATCAAACTGTGGTTTTATGCATCACCCCACCTCTCCTTCCCCCTTAAGCAGGCATAAGAGTGTTTTCTAAATGTGAGACTCTGTTCTCTTTCCTAACTCAGTTCATGTGTAGCCATGTTTACAGGATCTTCATAAGTGATATCTTATGATAAGCTTCTTTTTCTGTGTGACTTATTTCACTTAGAATCATCGTACCTGAATCCACTCATTTTGCTGCTACTGGTCTTATGACATTGATTTCATGGCTGAGGGATATTCCATCGTACCTAAGTACCACAATTTTTTGAACCATTTTTATGTTTCCTGGGATATTTAAGGTGTATCCAAGTTGAGGTTCTTGTAAGCAGTGCAGCCCTAAATTTGAGGGTGGCTCTGTCTTATTGCTTTTCAGTTTTCCCAAGGTATATTCCCTAGACTGGAAGTGACCTTGGCTCTCTAGCTCTGTTGTTTACTTGTTTTAGGGAACACAATGCACTCCTCCAGTGAGGCAGTTGGCAATTTACATCCCGCCCATCAGCATAACAAGGCTCCCTATTATCCAGGGCCTGTCTTGCCTTTCTGGTATTTACCCATTTTGTGGATGTCCCTTTTGACCGGTGGAAAGTGATACTTCTTTGTAGTGCAGATTTGCATTGCCCGCTTGCTTGCTTGGCCAAAAAGGGTGTATGCGTTTTCTCCTGCATATATTCAGGAGAAAATGCATACGCCCTTTGTGGCCAAGTGCATCATTGTCGAATTTTTGCCCCTCGTCCTGTGCTTTACAGGTTATTCCAACGTACCTCTTGAAATCTGTTTCCTGCTATTCTGCCTCGCTTTCAAGTCCACCTCGTTTCCTTCCCTCAACATATTTTGGGATGATAGTTGTCCTTTATTACTCTGCAAGTTTGTGAATAGCTGTGCCCTTGAGCTCCATTTTTCAACTCTTTATTGTGAGCTGAACGCATGTCCAAAATTTTGTTTCAGGACCTATATTGGTTCCCGGTGGGTGGCTGCAACTTTGGTTAATTCTTCTTCCTGCCGGGAACTTAGAGTGACATATGTCCGTCCAATTGCCTAACAGCTACTCTCTCATTGGTTCTCCCTGTTCCCTTTCATCTTCTGCCAAATTGGCAACCTGTGAGAACCAGGAGGTTAAAGAGGCTGTCTCTCCAAGTTGGGAGATTGATAGTAAAGCAGTTGGAAAGTCAAACCGGAGCACCAGGAGAGGGACTATTTGTTGAGTTTTAGAGACCTTTCGTATTCACAGTTTGTCCATTCTCTAGATTTCCTGTACATGTTATAGCTGTAGTAATATTCCCTTCAACCTGGAGAGTTGGGACCCATGGAATGTGTGACACGCATTATTGCTTTAAATGGTCTGCATTTGCTCACCCAATCTCAACAATCCCCTCAGTCCCAAGTGTCAAAACTTATGCCACATCCAGCTGTCATTGTAGACAGGATCATTCCATGTTTCATCAGAAACCCTGAAGGAATTGTAAAGAATTTCCCTGTTTTTTTGTTTTGTTTTTGAAATTCCTTTTTATAGTGGGTTTGAGCTGATTCTTGCTGCCATGTTTATACCAGTCTAGAAACACTTGATTCCCTTATGGAGATATATCAATATATAGGTTTTAAGATTCTTACTAGTCAGATATATTCCTCTGCGGGAAATATGTGGTTTTGAGTCCCTTTCACTGAGGAAGGTGTAGGTCTTGTCTATTTCATAGTTGGTTTTTGGAAGGGTACCTGTGCTTATATCAAACTCTGAATTTTTGCATCACGCCACCTCTCCTTCCACGTTAAGCAGGCATAAGAGTGTTTTCTAAATGTGAGAGTCTGTTCTCTTTCCTAACTCAGTTCATGTGTAGCCATGTTTACAGGATCTTCATAAGTGATATCTTATGATTAGCTTCCTTTTCTGTGTGACTTATTTCACTTAGAATCATCGTACCTGAATCCAGTCATTTTGCTGCTACTGGTCTTAAGACATTGATTTCATGGCTGAGGGATATTCCATCGTACGTAAGTACCAAAATTTTTTGAACCATTTTTATATTTCCTGGGATATTTCAGGTGTACCCAAGTTGAGGTTCTTGTAAGCAGTGCAGCCCTAAATTTGAGGGTGGTTCTGTCTTATTGATTTTCAGTTTTCCTAAGGTATATTCCCTAGACAGAAAGTGCCCTTGGCTCTGTAGCTCTGTTTTTTACCTGTTTTAGGGAACACAATGCACTCCGCCAGAGAGAAAGTTGGCAATTTACATCCCGCCCAAGAGCATAACAACGCTCCCTGTTCTCCAGGGCCTGTCCTGCCTTTCTGGTTTTTACACATTTTGTGGATGTCCCTTTTGACCGGTGGGAAGTGATACTTCTTTGTAGTGCAGATTTGCATTGTCCGCTTGCTTGCTTGGCCAAAAAGGGCGTATGCGTTTTCTCCTGCATATGTTCAGGAGAAAATTTATACGCCCTTTTTGGCCAAGTGCATCATTGACGAAGTTGTGCCCCTCTTCCTGTGCTTTACAGGTGATTCCAACGTACCTCTTGAAATCTGTTTCCTGCTATTCTGCCTATCTTTCAACTCTGCCTCGTTGCCTTCCCTCAACAGATTTTTGGATGATAGTTGTCCTTTATTACTCTGCCAGTTTGTGAATTGCTGTGCCCTTGAGCTCCAATTTTCAACTCGTTTTTTGTGAGCTGAACGCATGTCCAAAATTTTCGTTCAGGACCTATACTGGTTCCCAGTGCGTGGCTGCAACTTTGGTTAATTCTTCTTCCTGCCGGGAAATTAGAATGACATATGTCCGTCCAAATGCCTAACAGCTACTCTCTCATTGGTTCGCCCTCTTCCCTTTCATCCTCTGCCAAATTGGCAACCTGTGAGAACCAGGAGGTTAAAGGGGCTGTCTCTCCAAGTTGGGAGATTGATAGTAAAGTAGTTGGAAAGTCAAACCGGAGCACCAGGAGAGGGACTATTCGTTGAGTTTTAGAGACCTTTCGTATTCACTGTGTGTCCATTCTCTAGGTTTCCCATACATGTTATAGCTGTAGTAATATTCACTTCAACCTGGAGAGTTGGGACCCATGGAATGGCTGCCATGCATTATTGCTTTAAAGGGTCTGTATTTGCTCACCCAATCGCACCGTTCGCCTCAGTCCCAAGTGTCCAGCCTTATGCCACATCCAGCAGTTATTGCAGACAGGGTCATTCCAGGTTTCATCAGAGACCCTGAAGGAATTGTAAAGAATTTCCCTGTTTTTTTGTTTTGTTATTGAAATTCCTTTTTATAGTGGGTTTGAGCTGATTCTCGCTGCCATGTTTATGCCAGTCTAGGCACACTTGATTGCCTTACGGAGATATTTCAATACATAGGTTTTAAGATTCTTACTAGTCAGATATATTCCTCTGCGGGAAATATGGGGTTTTGAGTCCCTTTCACTGAGGAAGGTATTGGTAGGTCTTGTCTATTCCATAGTTGGTTTTTGGAACAGTACCTGTGCTTATATCAAACTCTGGTTTTATGCATCACCCCACCTCTCCTTCCCCCTTAAGCAGGCATAAGTGTGTTTTCTAAATGTGAGACTCTGTTCTCTTTCCTAACTAAGTTCATGTGTAGCCATGTTTACAGGATCTTCATAAGTGACATCTTATGATAAGCTTCTTTTTCTGTGTGATTTATTTCACTTAGAATAATCGTATCTGAATCCACTCATTTTCCTGCTACTGGTCTTATGACATTGATTTCGTGGCTGAGGGATATTCCATCGTACATAAGTACCACAATTTTTTGAACCAATTTTATATTTCCTGGGATATTTAAGGTGTACCCGAGTTGAGGTTCTTGTAAGCAGTGCAGCCCTAAATTTGAGGTTGGCTCTGTCTTATTGATTTTCAGTCTTCCTAAGGTATATTCCCTAGAATGGAAGTGCCCTTGGCTCTGTAGCTCTGTTGTTTACATGTATTAGGGAACAAAATGCACTCCTCCAGTGACAAAGTTGGCAATTTACCTCCCGCCCATCAGCATAACCAGGCTCCCTGTTCTCCAAGGCCTGTCTTGCCTTTCGCTTATTTACACATTTCGTGGATGTCCCTTTTGACCGGTGGGAAGTGATACTTCTTTGTAGTGCAGATTTGCATTGCCCGCTTGCTTGCTTGGCCAAAATGGGCGTATGCGTTTTCTCCTGCATATAATCAGGAGAAAACACATACGCCCTTTTTGGCCAAGTGCATCATTGACGAAGTTGTGCCCCTCTTCCTGTGCTTTACAGGTGATTCCAACGTACCTCTTGAAATCTGTTGCCTGCTCTTCTGCCTCACTTTCAAGTCCGCCTCGCTGCCTTCCCTCAACAGATTTTTGGAGGATAGTTGTCCTTCATTACTTTGCCTGTTTGTGAATTGCTGTGCCGGTGAGCTCCATTTTTCAACTCTTTTTTTTTGAGCTGAACGCATGTCCAATATTTTGGTTCAGTAACTATACTGGTTCCTGGTGGGTGGTTGAAACTTTGGTTAATTATTCTTCCTGCCGGGAAATTAGAGTGACATATGCCCGTTCAAATGCCTAACAGCTACTCTCTCATTGGTTCTCCCTCTTCCCTTTCATCCTCTGCCAATTTGGCAACCTGTGAGAACCAGGAGGTTAAAGGGGATGTCTCTCCAAGTTGGGAGATTGATAGAAAAGCAGTTGGAAAGTCAAACTAGAGCACCAGGAGAGGGACTATTCGTTTAGTTTTAGAGACCTTTCGTATTAACAGTGTGTCCATTCTCTAGGTTTCCCGTACATGTTATAGCTGTAGTAGTATTCCCTTCAACCTGGAGAGTTGTGACCCACGGAATGGGTTCCATGCATTATTGCTTTAAATGGTCTGCATTTGCTCACCCAATCTCACCAATCCTCTCAGTTGCAAGTGTCCAGCCTTATGCCACATCCAGCTGTCATAGTAGACAGGGTCATTTCACGTTTAATCAGAGACCCTGAAGGAATTGCATAGAATTTCCCTGTTTTTTGTTTTGGTTTTGAAATTCCTTTTTATAGTGGGTTTGAGCTGATTCATGCTGCCATGTTTATGCCAGTCTAGACACACTTGCTTCCCTTACGGAGACATATCAATACATAGGTTTTAAGATTCTTACTAGTCAGATATATTCCTCTGCGAGAAATATGGGGTTTTGAGTCCCTTTCACTGAGGAATGTATAGGTAGGTCTTGTCTATTCCATAGTTGGTTTTTGGAACGGTACCTGTGCTTATATCAACCTCTGGTTTTATGCATCACCCCACCTCTCCTTCCCCCTTAAGCAGGCATAAGAGTGTTTTCTAAATGTGAGACTCTGTTCTGTTTCCTAACTCAGTTCATGTGTAGCCATGTTTACAGGATCTTCATAAGTGATATCTTATGATAAGCTTCTTTTTCTGTGTGACTTATTTCCCTTAGAATCATCGTACCTGAATCCACTCATTTTGCTGCTACTGGTCTTATGAGATTGATTTCGTGGCTGAGGGATATTCCATCGTACGTAAGTACCACAATTTTTTGAACCATTTTTATATTTACTGGGATATTTCAGGTGTACCCAAGTTGAGGATCTTGTAAGCAGTGCAGGCCTAAATTTGAGGGTGGCTATGTCTTATTGAATTTCAGTTTTCCTAATTTATATTCCCTAAACTGGAAGTGCCCTTGGCTCTATAGCTCTGTTGTTTACTTGTTTTAGGGAACACAATGCACTCCACAAGTGAGGCAGTTGGCAATTACATCCCGCCCATCAGCATAACAAGGCTCCCTGTTCTCCAGGGCCTGTCTTGCCTTTCTGGTTTTTACACATTTTGTGGATGTCCCTTTGGAACGGTGGGAAGTGATACTTCTTTGTAGTGCAGATTTGCATTGCCCGCTTGCTTGCTTGGCCAAAAAGGGCGTATGCATTTTCTCCTGCATATATTCAGGAGAAAAAGCATAGGCCCTTTTTGGCCAAGTGCATCATTGTCGAAGATGTGCCCCTCTTCCTGTGCTTTACAGGTGATTCCAACGTACCTCTTGAAATCTGTTTCCTGCTATTCTGCCTCGCTTTCAAGTCTGCATCGTTGCCTTCCCTCAACAGATTTTTGTATGATAGTTGTCCTTTATTACTTTGCCTGTTTGTGAATTGCTGTGTCCTTAAGCTCCATTTTTCAACTTGTTTTTTGTGAGCTGAACGCATGTCCAAATTTTGGTTCAGGACCTATACTGCTTCCCGGTGGGTGGTTGCAACTTTGGTTAATTTTTCTTACTGCTGGGAAATTAGAGTGACATATGCCCGTCCAAATGCATAACAGCTACTCTCTCATTGGTTCGCCCTCTTCCCTTTCATCCTCTGCCAAATTGGCAACCTGTGAGAACCAGGAGGTTAAAGGGGCTGTCTCTCCAAGTTGGGAGATTGATAGGAAAGCAGTTGGAAAGTCAAACTGGAGCACCATGAGAGGGACTATACGTTGAGTTTTAGAAACCTTTCGTATTCACAGTGTGTCCATTCTCTAGGTCTCCCGTACTTGTTATATATGTAGAAGTATTCCCTTCAACCTGGAGAGTAGGGACCCATGGAATGGTTGCCATGCATTATTGCTTTAAAGGTTCTGCATTTGCTCACCCAGTCTCACAAATCCTCTCAGTCCCTAGTGTCCAGCCTTATGCCACATCCAGCTGTCATTGTAGACAGGGTCATTCCACGTTTAATCAGAGACCCTGAAGGAATTGTAAAGAATTTCTCTGTTTTTTTGTTTTGTTTTTGAAATTCCTTTTTATACTGGGTTTGAGCTGATTCTTGCTGCCATTTTTAAGCTAGTCAAGACACACTTGATTCCCTTATGGAGACTTATCAATACATAGGTTTTAAGATTCTTACTAGTCAGATATATTCCCCTGTGGGAAATATGGGGTTTTGAGTCCCTTTCACTGAGGAAGGTATAGGCATGTCTTGTCTATTCCATAGTTGGTTTTTGGAATGGTACCTGTGCTTCTATCAAACTCTGGTTTTATGCATCACCCCACCTCTCCTTCCCCCTTAAACAGGCATAAGGGTGTTTTCTAAATGTTAGACTCTGTTCTCTTTCCTAACTCAGTTCATGTGTAGCCATGTTTACAGGATCTTCATAAGTGATATCTTATGATAAGCTTCTTTTTCTGTGTGACTTATTTCACTTAGAATCATCGTACCTGAATCCACTCATTTTGCTGATCCTGGTCTTATGAAATTGATTTCGTGGCTGAGGGATATTCCATCGTACGTAAGTACCACAATATTTTGAACCATTTTTATATTTCCTGGGATAATTCAGGTGTACCCAAGTTGAAGTTCTTTAAGCAGTGCAGCCCTAAATTTGAGGGTGGCTCTGTCTTATTGATTTTCAGTTTTCCCAAGTTATATTCCCGAGCCTGGAAGTGCCCTTGGCTCTGTAGCTCTGTTGTTTACATGTTTTAGGGAACAAAATGCACTCCTCCAGTAAGGCACTTGGTAATTTACATCCCGCCAATCAGCATAACAAGGCTCCCTGTTCTCCAGGGCCTGTCTTGCCTTTCTGGTTTTTACACATTTTGTGGATATCCCTTTTGACCGGTGGAAAGTGATACTTCTTTGTAGTGCAGATTTGCATTGCCCGCTTGCTTGCTTGTCCAAAAAGGGCGTTTGCGTTTTATCCTGCATATATTCAGGAGAAAATGCATACGCCCTTTTTGGCCAAGTGCATCATTGTCGAAGTTGTGCCCCTCTTCCTGTGCTTTACAGGTGATTCCAACGTACCTCTTGAAATGTGTTTCCTGCTATTCAGCCTTGCTTTTAAGTCCGCCTCGTTGCCTTCCCTAAACAGATTTTTGGATGATAGTTGTCCTTTATTACTCTGCCAGTATTTGAATTGCTGTGCCCTTGAGCTCCATTCTTCAACTCGTTTTTTGTGAGCTGAATGCATGGCCAATATTTTGGTTCAGGACCTATACTGGTTCCCTGAGGGTGGTTGCAAATTTGGTTAATTCTTCTTCCTGCTGGGAAATTAGAGTGACATATGCCCGTCCAAATGCCTAACAGCTACTCTCTCATTGGTTCTCCCTCTTCCTTTTCATCCTCTGCCAAACTGGCAACCTGTGAGAACCAGGAGGTTAAAGGGGCTGTCTCTCCGAGTTGGGAGATTGATCGTAAAGCAGTTGGAAAGTCAAACTGGAGCACCAGGAGAGGGACTATTCGTTGAGTTTTAGAAACCTTTCGTATTCACAGTGTGTCCATTCTCTAGGTTTCCCGTACATGTTATAGCTGTAGTAATATTCCCTTCACCCTGGAGAGTTGGGAGCCATGGAATGGGTGCCATGCATTATTGCTTTAAATGGTCTGCATTTGCTCACCCAATCTCACCAATCCTCTCAGTCCCAAGTGTCCAGCCTTATGCCAAATCCAGCTGTCATTGTAGATAGGGTCTTTCCAGGTTTCATCAGAGACCCTGAAGGAATTGTAAAGAATTATCCTTTTTTTTGTTTGTTTTTCAAATTCCTTTTCATAGTGGGTTTGAGCTGATTCTCACTGCCATTTTTATGCCTGTCTAGACACACTTGATTCCCTTATGGAGACATATAAATACATAGGTTTTAAGATTCTTACTAGTCAGATATATACCTCTGCGGAAAATATGGGGTTTTGAGTCCCTTTCAGTGAGGAAGTTGTAGGTCTTCTCTATTCCATAGTTGGTTTTTGGAACGGTACCTGTGCTTATTTCAAACTCTATATTATGCATCACCCCACCTCTCTTTCCCCCTTAAGCAGGCATAAGAGTGTTTTGTAAATGTGAGACTCTGTTCTCTTTCCTAACTCAGTTCATGTGTAGCCATGTTTACAGGATCTTCATAAGTGATATCTTATGATAAGTTTCTTTTTCTGTGTGACTTATTTCACTTAGAATCATCGTACCTGAATCCACTCATTTTGCTGCTACTTGTCTTATGACATTGATTTCATGGCTGAGGGATATTCCGTCATACGTATGTACCACAATTTTTTGAACCATTTTTATGTTTCCTGGGATATTTAAGGTGTACCCAAGTTGAGGTTCTTGTAAGCAGTGCAGCCCTAAATTTAAGGGTGGCTCTGTCTTATTGATTTTCAGTTTTCACAAGGTATATTACCTAGACTGGAAGTGCCCTTGGCTCTGTAGCTAAGTTGATTACTTGTTTTAGGGAACACAATGCACTCCTCCAGTGAGGCAGTTGGCAATTTACATCCCGCCCATCAGCATTACAAGGCTCCCTGTTTTCCAGGGCCAGTCTTGCCTTTCTGGTTTTTACACATTTTGTGGATATCCCTTTTGACCAGTGGGAAGTGAAACTTCTTTGTAGTGCAGATTTGCATTGCCTGCTTGCTTGCTTGGCCAAAAAGGTCGTATGCGTTTTCTCCTGCATATATTCAGGAGAAAATGCATACGCCCTTTTTGGCCAAGTGCATCATTGTCGAAGTTGTGTCCCTCTTCCTGTGCTTTACAGGAGATTCCAAAGTACCTCTTTAAATCTGATTCCTGCTATTTTGCTTCGCTTTCAAGTCCGCCTCGTTGCCTTCCCTCAACAGATTTTTGAATGATAGTTGTCCTTTATTACTTTGCCAGTTTGTGAATTGCTGTACACTTGAGCTCCATTTTTCAACTCATTTTTTGTGAGCTGAACGCATGTGCAAAATTTGGGTTCAGGACCTATACTGATTCCCGGAGGGTGTTTGCAACTTTGGTTAATTCTTCTTCCTGGCCAGAAATTAGAGTGACATATGCCCGTTCAAATGCCTAACAGCTACTCTCTCATTGGTTCTCCCTCATCCCTTTCATCCTCTGCCAAATTGGCAACCTGTGAGAAACAGCAGGTTAAAGGGGCTGTCTCTCCAAGTTGGGAGATTGATAGTAAAGCAGTTGGAAAGTCAAACTGGAGCACCAGGAGAGGGACTATTCGTTGAGTTTTACAAACTTTTCGTATTCACAGTGTGTCCATTCTCTAGGATTCCCGTACATGTTATAGCTGTAGTAATATTCCCTTCAACCTGGAGAGTTGGGACCCATGGAATGGTTGCCATGCATTATTGATTTCACGGGTCTGCATTTGCTCACCCAATCTCAACAATCCCCTCAGTCCCAAGTGTCCAGCCTTATGCCACATCCAGCTGTCATTGTAGACAGGGTCATTCCACGTTTAATCAGAGACCCTGAAGGAATTGTAAAGAATTTCTCTGTTTTATTGTTTTGTTTTTGAAATTCCTTTTTATAGTGGGTTTGAGCTGTTTCTCTCTGCCATGTTTATGTCAGTCTAGACACACTTGATTCCCTTATGGAGACATATCAATACATAGGTTTTAAGATTCTTACTTGTCAGATATATTCCTCTGCGCGAAATATGGGTTTTTGAGTCCCTTTCACAGAGGAATGTATAGGTAGGTCTTGTCTATTCCATAGTTGGTTTTTGGAACGGTACTTGTGCTTATATCAAACTCTGGTTTTAAGCATCACCCCACCTCTCCTTCCCCCTTAAGCAGGCATAAGAGTGTTTTCTAAATGTGAGACTCTGTTCTCTTTCCTAACTCAGTTCCTGTGTAGCCATGTTTACAGGATCTTCATAAGTGATATCTTATGATAAGCTTCTTTTTCTGTGTGACTTATTTCACTTAGAATCATCGTACCTGAATCCACTCATTTTGCTGCTACTGGTCTTATGACATTGATTTCATGGCTGAGGGATATTCCATCGTACGAAAGTACCATAAATTTTTTAACCATTTTTTTTTATTTCCTGGGATATTTCAGGTGTAACCAAGTTGAGGTTCTTGTAAGCAGTGCAGCCCTAAATTTGAGGGTGTCTCTGTCTTATTGATTTTCAGTTTTCCCAAGGAATATTCCCTAGACTGGAAGTGCCCTTGTCTCTGTAGCTCTGTTGTTTACTTGTTTTAGGGAACACAGTGCACTCCTCCAGTGAGGCAGTTGGCAATTTACATCCCGCCCATCAGCATTACAAGGCTAACTGTTCTCCAGGGCCTGTCTTGCCTTTCTGTTTTTTACACATTTTGTGGATGTCCCTTTTGACAGGTGGGAAGTGATACTTCTTTGTAGTGCAGATTTGCATTGCCCGCTTGCTTGCTTGGCCAAAATGGATGTATGCGTTTTCTCCTGCATATATTCAGGAGAAAACGCATACACCCTTTTTGGCCAAGTGCATCATTTTCGAAGTTGTGCCCCTCTTCCTGTGCTTTACAGGTGATTCCAACGTACCTCTTGAAATCTGTTTCCTGCTATTCTGCCTCGCTTTCAAGTCCGCCTCGTTCCCTTCCCTCAACAGATTTTTGTATGATAGTTGTCCTTTATTACTTTGCCAGTTTGTGAATTGCTGTGCCCTTGAGCTCCAATTTTCAACTCGTTTTTTTGTGAGCTGAACGCATGTCTAAATTTTGGTTCAGGACCTATACTGGTTCCCCGTGGTTGGTTGCAACTTTGGTTAATTCTTCTTCCTGCCGGGAAATTAGAGTGACATATGCCGTCCAAATGCCTAACAGCTACTCTCTCATGGGTTCGCCCTCTTCCCTTTCATCGTCTGCCAAATTGGCAAACTGTGAGAACCAGGAGGTTAAAGGGGCTGTCTCTCTAATTTGGGAGATTGATAGTAAAGCAGGTGGAAAGTCAAACTGGAGGACCAGGAGAGGGACTATTCGTTGAGTTTTAGAAACTTTTCGTATTCACAGTGTGTCCATTCTCTAGGTTTCCCGTATATGTTATAGCTGTAGTAGTATTCCCTTCAACCTGGAGAGTTGGGACCCATGGAGTGGGTGCCATGCATTATTGCTTTAAAGTGTCTGCATTTGCTCACCCAATCTCACAATTCCTCTCAGTCCCAAGTGTCCAGCCTTATGCCACATCCAGCTGTCATTGTAGACAGGGTCATTCCACGTTTCATCAGAGACCCTGAAGGAATTGTAAAGAATTTCCCTGATTTTTTGTTTTGTTTTTGAAATTCCTTTTTATAGTGGGTTTGAGCTGATTCTCGCTGCCATGTTTATGCCAATCTAGACACACTTGATTCCCTTACGGAGACATATCAATACATAGGTTTTAAGATTCTTAGTAGTCAGATATATTCCTCTGCGGGAAATACGGAGTTTTGAGTCCCTTTCACTGAGGATGTTGTAGGTAGATCTTGTCTATTCCATAGTTGGTTTTTGGAACGGTACCTGTGCTTATATCAAACTCTGGTTTTATGCATCAACCCACCTCTCCTTCCCCCTTAAGCAGGCATAAGAGTGTTTTCTAAATGTGAGACTCTGTTCTCTTTCCTAACTCAGTTCATGTGTAGCCATGTTTACAGGATCTTCATAAGTGATATCTTATGATAAGCTTCTTTTTCTGTGTGACTTATTTCACTTAGAATCATCGTACCTGAATCCACTCATTTTGCTGCTACTGGTCTTATGACATTGATTTCGTGGCTGACGGATATTCCATCGTACGTAATTACCACAATTTTTTGAACCATTTTTATATTTCCTGGTATATTTAAGTTGTACTCAAGTTGAGTTTCTTGTAAGCAGTGCAGCCCTAAATTTGAGGGTGGCTCTGTCTTATTGATTTTCAGTTATCCCAAGGTATATTCCCTAGACTGGAAGTGCCCTTGGCTCTGTAGCTCTGTTGTTTACTTGTTTTAGGGAACACAATGCACTCCTCCAGTGAGGCAGTTGGCAATTTACATCCCGCCCATCAGCATAAAAAGGCTCCCTGTTCTCCAAGGCCTGTCTTGACTTTCTGGTATTTACACATTTGTGGTTGTCCCTTTTGACAGGTGGAAATTTATACTTCTTTGTAGTGCAGATTTGCATTGCCCGCTTGCTTGCTTGGCCAAAAAGGGCGTATGCATTTTCTCCTGCATATATACAGAAGAAAACGCATACACCCTTTTTGGCCAAGTGCATCATTGTCGAAGTTGTGCCCCTCTTCCTGTGCTTTAAAGGGGATTCCAACGTACCTCTTGAAATCTGTTTCCTGCTATTCGGCCTCACTTTCATGTCCGCTTCTTTGCCTTCCCTTAACAGATTTCTGGACTATAGTAGGCCTTTATTACTCTGCCAGTTTGTGAATTGCTCTGCCACTGAGCTCCATTTTTCAACTCGTTTTTTGTGAGCTGAATGCAAGTCCAATATTTTGGTTCAGGACCTATACTGGTTCCCTGTGGGTGGTGGCAACTTTGGTTAATTCTACTTCCTGCCGGGAAATTAGAGTGACATATGCCCGTCCAAATGCCTAACAGCTACTCTCTCATTGGTTCTCCCTCTTCCTTTTCATCCTCTGCCAAATTGGCAACCTGTGAGAACCAGGAGGTTAAAGGGGCTGTCTCTCCAAGTTGGGAGATTGTTAATAAAACAGTTGGAAATTCAAACTGGAGAACCAGGAGAGGGACTGTTCGTTGAGTTTTAGAAACCTTTTGTATTCACAGTGTGTCCATTCTCTAGGTTTCCCGTACATGTTATAGCTGTAGTAATATTCCCTACAACCTGGAGAGTTCGGACCCATGGAATGGGTGCCATGCATTATTGCTTTAAAGGGTCTGCATTTGCTCACCCAATCTCACCAATCCTCTCAGTCCCAAGTGTCCAGACTTATGACACATCCAGCTGTCATTGTAGACAGGGTCATTCCACGTTTCATCAGAGACCCTGAAGGAATTGTAAAGAATTTCCCTGGTTTTTTTTGGTTTGTTTTTGAAATTCCTTTTTATAGTGGGTTTGAGCTGATTCTCGCTTCCATGTTTATGCCAGTCTAGACTCACTTGATTCCCTTACGGAGACATATCAATACATAGGTTTTAAGATTCTTACTAGTCAGATAAAATCCTCTGCGGGAAATATGGGGTTTTGAGTCCCTTTCACTGAGGAAGGTATAGGTAGGTCTTGCCTATTCCATAGTTGGTGTTTGGAACGGTTCCTGTGCTCATATCAAACTCTGTTTTTATGCATCACCCACATCTCCTTCCCCCTTAAGCAGGCATAAGAGTGTTTTCTAAATGTGAGTCTCTGTTCTCTTTCCTAACTCAGTTCATGTGTAACCATGTTTACAGGATCTTCATAAGTGATATCTTATGATAAGCTTCTTTTTGTGTGTGACTTATTTCACTTAGAATCATCGTACCTGAATCCACTCATTTTGCTGCTACTGGTCTTATGACATTGTTTTCACGGCTGAGGGATATTCCATCAAACGTAAGTACCACTATGTTTTGAACCATTTTTATATTTCCTGTGATATTTAAGGTGTACCCAAGTTGAGGTTCTTGTAAGCAGTACAGCCCTAAATTTGAGGGTGGCTCTGTCTTATTGATTTTCAGTTTTCCCAAGGTATATTCCCTACACTGGAAGTGCCCTTGGCTCTGTAGCTCTGTTGATTACTTCTTTTAGGGAACTCAATGCACTCCTCCAGTGAGGAGTTGGCAATTTACATCCCGCCCATCAGCATTACAAGGCTCCCTGTTCTCCAGGGCCTGTCTTGCCTTTCTGGATTTTACACATTTTGTGGATGTCTCTTTTGACCGGTGGGAAGTGATACTTCTTTGTAGTGCAGATTTGCATTGCCCGCTTGCTTGCTTGGCCAAAAAGGGCGTATGCGTTTTCTCCTGCATATATTCAGGAGAAAACGCATAGGCCCTTTTTGGCCAAGTGCATCATTGTCGATGTTGTGCCCCTCTTCCTTTGCCTTAAAAACGATTCCAACGTACCTCTTGAAGTCTGTTTCCTGCTATTCTGCCTCACTTTCAAGTCCGCCTCGTTGCCTTCCCTCAACAGATTTTTGGACGATAGTTGTCCTTTATTACTCTGCCTGTTTGTGAATTGTTGTGCACTGAGCTACATTATATAACTCCTTTTTTTGTGAACTGAACGCAAGTCCAATATTTTGGTTCAGGACCTATACTGGTTCCCGGTGGGTGGCTGAGGCTTTGCTTATTTCTTCTTCTTCCCGCGAAGTAAGATGACATGTGCCCGTACAAATGTCTAACAGCTAATCTCTCACTGGTTCTCCCTCTTCCCTTTCATCCTCTGCCAAATTGGCAACCTGTGCGAACCAGGAGGTTAAAGGTGCTGTCTCTCCAAGTTGGGAGATTGATAGTAAAGCAGTTGGAAAATCAAATGGGAGCACCAGGAGTGGGACTATTCGTTGAGTTTTATAAACTTTTCGTATTCACACTGTGTCCATTCTCTAGGGTTCCCGTACATATTATAGCTGTAGTAATATGCCCTTAAACCTGGCCTGTTGGGACCCATGGAATGGGTGCCACACATTATTGCTTTAAAGGGTCTACATTTGCTCACCCAATCTCACCAATCCTCTCAGTCCCAAGTGTCCAGCCTTATGCCACATCCAGCTGTCGTTGTAGATAGGGTCATTCCAGGTTTCATCAGCGACCCTGAAGGTATTGTGTAAGAATTGTTCTGTTTTTATGTTTTGTGTTGAAATTCATTTTTTATTGGGTTTGAGCTGATTCTCCCTGCCATGTTTATGTCATTCTAGACACACTTAGTTACCTTAAGGAGACATATCAATACATAGGTTTTAAAATTCTTTCTACTCAGATATATTTCTCTGTGGGGAATAGGGATGTTGAGTTCCGTTCACTGAGGAAGGAGTAGGGCTTGTCTCTTTTGTTTTTGGATTATGGAACGGTGCCTGTGCTAATATCAATCTTTTGTTTTGGGCATCTCCCCACCTGTCTTTCCCCTTAAGCAAGCGTTAGAGTGTTTTCTAAATCTGAGACTCTGTTCTATTCCCTAAATCAGTTCATATGTAGCCATGTTTACATTCCCTTCATAAGTGATATCTTATGTCAGAATGCACTATGGCCCTTGTCATAATAATGCTTCATGACCCCTGTCATCACAATGATCCATGCCCTGGTTATCAAAATGCTCCATGTCCCTTGTCATCAAAATTCTCCACGTACTTGTCATCACAGTGCTACATGACACTTCTCATCAAAATGTTACATGCTCTTGTCATCACAATTCTCCATTCTCTTGACATTGCAATGCTCCATGACCCCTGTCATCACATTGCTCCCTGACACCTGTCAACACAATGCTTCATGCCCATTGTCATTACAGTGCTCCATGATGTTCAACATCACAATTACCCAAGGTCTTCTCATCACAATGCTCCACGGTTTTGCCATCACCATGCTCCTTGCCTTGTCATCTCAAAGCTCAATGTCCCTTGACCTCACAATTCTCCACGTCCTTGTCATTACAATGCTCCATGGCTCTTCACATCACAATGTTATATGCTCTTGTCATCACAATACTCCATGCACTTGTCATCGCAATGCTCCATGACCCCTGTCATAGGAAGCTCCATGCACTTTTCATCAAAATGTTTCACGACCAGGACATTAAAATTCTCAATGGCCCTTGATATCACAGTGCTCCATGCCCTTGTCATCACAATGCTCCTTTACTTTGTCACAACAATCCTCCATAACAATTGGCATCACAATGCTCCATGATATTGTCATCAAACTGGAACATGACATATTTCATCACAATGCTCCCTGACACCTTTCTTCACAATAATCCATGACCTTGTCATCACAGTGCTCCATGACCTTGTCATCACAATGTGCCATGCCCATTCTTATCACAATAATCCAAGAAACTTGTCAGACCAATGCTCCATGCCACTTTTCATCACAATGCTCCATGAACGCTGTCATCAAAATGCACCATGCCCATCATCATAATGCTTCATGCTATTGTCATCACAATGAAATCAAAAAGCTCCATGACATCTGTCATCACAATGCAGCAAACCCTTGTGATCACAATGTCCCATAACACTTGTAATCACAATGCCCCATGACGCTGGTCACCACAGTTATCCATGGGCTTCTCATCACAATGCACCATGACTTTTGTCAACACAATGCTCAATACCATTGTCAACACAATGCTCTCTGATTATTGACCTCAGTATGCACCGTGCACTCTTTCATGACAAGGCTCCATGCCTTTTTCATCACAATGATCCATGGCCTTCTCATCAAAATGTTCCAAGAAACCTGTGATCACAATGCTCCTTGCAATTGTCATCACAAAGCTCCATGACGAATGTCATCAGAATGCTCCATGGCCTTCTCATCATAATGTTCCATGCCCTTGTCATCACAATGCTCCAAGACCCCTGTAATCAAAATGATCCCTGTGCCTTTTCATCAGAATGCTCCATGAGACTTGTAATCACAATGTTCCATGGTCTTCACATCAGAGTGCTCCAGGACCTTGTCATCACAGTGCTCCATTCCCTTGTCATCACAATGCAACATGACCACTGTCATCACAATAATCCATGAACATTTTCAGCCCAATGCTCCACGAAATTCTCATCACAATGCTCCATAGCCCATATCACCACAATGCTCCATGACCACTCTCATCAAAACACTCCATGACACCTGACAACACAATGATCCAGGAAACTTGTCATCACCATGCTCCATTCCCTTGTCATCACAATGCTCCATGACCCCTGTCATCACAATAATCCATGAACATTTTCAGCCCAGTGCTCCACGACATACTCATCACAATGCTCCATGGCCAATATCATCACAATGCTCCATGACCACTGTCATCACAACACTATATGAAACCTGACAACACAATGATCTGGGACTCTTGTCATCACAATGCTCCATTCCGTAGTCATCACAATGCTTTATGACCCCTGTCATCACAACACTCCATGAATATTTTCAGCCCAGTGCTCCATGACTCTTCTCATCACAATGATCCATGCCATTGTCATCCCAATGCTCCATGACCCCGTATTCACAATGCTCCATGACTCTTGTCATCACAGTGCTCCATGACACCTGTGTTCACAATGCTCCATGCATTTGTCAGCAAAATGCTACATGACGTTGTCATTACAATGCTCTATGCGCTTGTCAGCACAGTACTCCATTTCCATTGTCATCACACTCCTCCATGAACATTGGGATCACATTGCTTCATGCCCTTGTCATCACAATGCTCCATGCTCCTTGAAATCCAAATGATCCATGACCTCTGTCATCACAATGCTCCTAACCCTTGTGATCACAGTGTTCCATAACACTTCTCATCACAATGCTCCATGATGCCTGTCATCACAATACTCCATGCCCTTGTCATCACAATGCTCCATGACCATTGTCATCACAATTCTCAATACACTTGTCATCAAATTGCTCCCCGACTCTTGTCGTCAGAATCCTCCTTGAACCCTGTCACGAAACGGCTCCATGCCTTTTTCATCACAATGCCCCATGGTGTTTTCATCACAATGCTCCATGCCATTGTCATCAAAATACTCCAAAAGTTTGTCATCAGAATGCTCCATGACCCTTGTCATCACAATTCTCCATGCACTTGTCCGCACAATGCTCCCTGACCCTTATCATCACAATGATCCAAGCCATTGTCATCACAATGGGCCATTACATATGTCATCACAATGCTACCTGACACGTGTCTTCACAATACTGCATGACCTGGTCATCACAATGCTCCATGCCCTTTTCATCACAATGCGCCATTCCAACTGTCATCACAATAATCCATGAAACTTATTAGACCAATGATCCATGCCCTTGTCATCACAACGCTCCATGCCCTTATTATCACAATGCTCCATGGCCCCTGTCATCACAATGCTCCGTGACTCCAGTCATCACAGTGCTTCATGACCTTTGTCATCACAATGGTCCATGCCCTCATCATCAACAGTCTCTGTGACCTTTTTAACCACAATGCTCCATGAACTTTTCATCACAATACTCTTTGACCCTTGTCATCACAATGCTCCATGCGCTGGTCAGCACAATGCTCCATGACACATGTCATCACAATGCACCATGCGCTTGTCATCACAGTGCTCCACAATCTTGTCATCACAATGCTCCTTAAAATTTGTCATCACAATGCTCCATGCACTTCTCATCAAAATGCTCTCTCACCACTGATATCACAATGCTACATCACTATTTGTCACAATACTCCCTCACCCCTCTGATCACAATGTTCCATGACTCCTGTCATCACAATGCTACATGCACTTATCACAATGTTCGATGACCCCTGACATCACAGTGTTCCATAACACCTGTCATCAAAATGTTCCATGACACTTTTCATCAAAGTGCTCCATGTCCCTGTCATCAGAATGTTCCCTGCCCTTCTCATCACAATGCACAACGCCCTTGCCATCTAAATGCTCCATGACCTTTGTCATCACAAAGATCCATGACCCTTGGCATCACAATGCTCCATGTCATTGTCATCACCATGCTCCATGAACCCTCTCATCACATTGCTCCATGCCCTTGTCTTCACAAAGCTCCATGACACATGTCATCAGAATGCTCCATGGCCTTCTCATCACAATGCTCCATGCCCTTGCCATCACAATGCTCCATTACCCCAGTCATAACAATGCTCCATGAACCCTGCCATCACGATCTTCCATGATCTTGTCATCACAAAGCTCCATGACCCTTCTCATCACAATGCTCCAAGAACACTGTAATCACAATGCTCTATGCCCCTTTTCATCTCAATGATCCATGAACCCTGTCATCACAATGCACCATGCCCATCATCATAATGATTCATGCTATTGTCATCACAATGAAATCAAAATGCTCCATGACCTCTGTCATAACAATGCTCCAAACCCTTGTGATCATAATATTCCCTATCACTTGTCATCACAATGCCCCATGACACTCGTCATCACAATTATCAATGGTCTTCTCATCACAATGCTCAATACACTTGTCATCAAAATGCTCCCTGACACTTGTTGTCTGTATGCTCCTTGAACCCTGTCATGACAAGGCTCCATGCCTTTTTCATCACAATGATCCATGCCCTTTTCATCATAATGCTCCAAGACCCATGTAATCACAATGCTCCATGTCCTTGTCATCACAAAGCACAATGACGCATGCCATCAGAATGCTCCTTGATTTCTCCTCACAATGCTCCATGCCGTTGTCATCACAATGTGCCAAGACCCCTCTAATCACAATGCTCCATGCCCCTTTTCATCAGTATGCTCCATGAGACTTGTCATCACAAGGCTCCATGGTTTTGCCATCACAATGCTCCAGGACCTTGTCATCACAATGCTTCTCGACATTGTCATGAAAATTTTCAATGGCCCTTGTCATCATAATGCTCCAAGCCCTAATCATCAAAATGCTCCATTATATTTGTCATCACAATTCTCCATTACATTTTGCATCACAATGCTCCATGCCATTGTAATCGCAATGGACCATGACATATGTCATCACAATGCTCCTTGACACCTGTCTTCACAATACTCCATGACGTTCTCATCAGAATGCTCCAGGCCCTGGTCATCAAAATGCACCATGCCCACTGTCATCACAATAATCTATGTAACATGTCAGACCAATGCTCCATGCCCCTGTCATCATAATGCTCCATGTCCTTATCATCACAAAGCTACATGACACCTGTCTTCACAATGCTCCATGACTCCAGTCATCACAATATTTCATAACGTTTGTCATCACAGTGGTCCATGCCCGCATCATCACAAGGCTCTGTGACCTTTGTAACCACAATGCTCCATGAACTTTTCATCACAATGCTCTTTGACCCTTGTCATCACAATGCTCCATGCGCTCGTCAGCACAATGCTCCATGACACATGTCATCACAATGCACCATGCGCTTGTCATCACAGTGCTCCACAATCTTGTCATCACAATGCTCCTTAAAATTTGTCATCACAATGCTCCATGCACTTCTCATCAAAATGCTCTCTCACCACTGATATCACAATGCTACATCACTATTTGTCACAATACTCCTTCACCCCTGTCATCACAATGTTCCATGACTCCTGTTATCATAATGCTACATGCACTTATCACAATGTTCGATGACCCCTGACATCACAGAGTTCCATAACACCTGTCATCAAAATGTTCCATGACACTTTTCATCAAATTGCTCCAAGACCCTGTCATCAGAGTGCTCCCTGCCCTTCTCATCACAATGCACAACGCCCTGGCCATCTAAATGCTCCGTGACCTTTGTCATCACAAAGATCCATGACCCCTGTCTTCACAATACTCCGTGACTCCAGTCATCACAATGTTTCATAACGTTTGTCATCACAGTGGTCCAAGAGCGTGTCATCACAAGGCTCTGTGACCTTTGTAACCACAATGCTCCCTGAAATTTTCATCACAATTCTCTGTGACCCTTGTCATCATAATGCTCCATGTCTTTTTCAGAACAATGCACAATAACCATTGTCATCACAACGTGACACGCGATTTTCATCACAACGGTCCACAACCTTGTCATTGAAATGCTCCATAAACCTTGTAATCACAATGCTCCATGCACTTCTCATCAAACTGCTCTCTCACACGAGATATCACAATGTTCCATCACTAGTCATCACAATATTCCCTCACCCCTGTAATCACAATGTTCCACGAACCTGTCATCACAATGCTACATCCCTTTGTCATCACAATATTCCATGACCCCTGACATCACAATGTTCCATAACCCCTGTCATCAAAATGCTCCATGACGCTTTTCATCCCAAAGCTCCAAGACCCCTGACATCACAATGTTCTATAACCACTGCCATCAAAATGTTCCATTACACTTTTCATCAAATTGCTGCATGACCCGGTCATCAAAATGCTCCCTGCCCTTCTCATCACAATGCACCATGCCCTTGTCATCAACATGCTCCATGACTTGTCATCACAAAGCTCCATGACCCTTGGCATCACAATGCTCCATGTCATTGTCATCACAATGCTCCATAAACCCTCTTATCACATTGCTCCATGCCCTTGTCATCACAAAGATCCCTGATACTTGTCATCACAATGTTCGATGCCCTTCTCATCATAATGCTCCATGCCCCTGTAATTACCATCCTGAATGACCCATGTATCACAGTGCTCCGTGCCCTTGTCATCACAATGCTCCATGCCCCCTCTCATCACAATAATCCATGAAATATTTCAGACCAATGTTCCATGCCCTTCTCATCAAAATGCTCCATTACCCCTGTCATAACAATGCACCATGACCCTTGCCATCAAAATGTTCCTCGGAATAGTCATCACAAGGTTCCATGACACTTGTCATCACAATGCTTAAGACCCCTGAAATCACAATGCTCCATGACCTTGTCATCAAAAAGCTCCATGACGCATGCCATCAGAATGTTTCATGGCCTTTTCATCACAATGCTCCATGCCCTTGTCATCACAATGCTCCATGACCCTTGTAATCACAATGCTCCATGCCCCTTTTCATCTCAATGCTCCATGAACCCTGTCATCACAATGCACCATGGCCATCATCATAATGCTTCAGGCTATTTTCATCACAATGAAATCAATATTCTCCATGACCTCTGTCATAATAATGCTCCAAACCCTTGTGATCACAATGTTCCATAACACTTATCATCACAACACCCCATGACGCTCATCATCACAATTATCCATGGTCTTCTCATCACAATGCTCCATGATCTTTGTCATCACAATGCTCAATACACTTGTCGTCACAATGCTCCCGGACACTTGTCGTCAGTATGCTCCTTGAACCCTGTCATGACAAGGCTCCATGCCTTTGTCATCACAATGATCCATGCCCTTTTTATCACAATGCACCAATATGCCTGTTATCACAATGCTCCATGCCCTTGTCATCACAAAACTCTATGACGCATGTCATCAGAATGCTCAATCGCCTTCTCATCACAATGCTCCATGCCCTACTCATCACAATGCTCCATGACCACTGTCATCACAACACTCCATGACACCTGACAACAGAATGATCTGGGACTCTTGTCATCACCATGCTCCATTCCGTTGTCATCACAATCCTTCATGACACCTGTCATCACAACACTCCATGAACATTTTCAGCCCAGTGCTCCATGACCCTTGTCATCAAAATGCTCTATGACCCCTGTATTCACAATGCTCCGTGACGCTTGTCATCACTGTGCTCCATGACACATGTCATCACAATGCTCCATGTCTTTGTCAGCAAAATGCTACATGACATTGTCATTACAATGCTCTATGTGCTTGTCATCACAATACTCTATTTCCATTGTCATCACAATCCTCCATGAACCTTGGGATCACATTGCTTCATACCCCTGTCATCACAATGCTCCACGCTCCTTGAAATCAAAATGATCCATGATGTCTGTCATCACAATGCTCCAAACACTTGTGATCACAATGTTCCATAACACTTGTCATCACAATGCTACATGATGCCTGTCATCACAATACTCCATGCCCTTTTCATCCCAATGCTCCATGACCTTTGTCATCACAATTCTCAATACACTTGTCATCACAAAGCTCCCTGACACTTGTCATCAGAATGCTCCTTCAAACCTGTCACGAAAAGGCACCATGCCTATTTCATCACAATGCCCCATGCCATTTTCATCTCTATGATCCATGGCATGCTCATTAAAATACTCCACAAGCTTGTCATCAGAATGCTCCATGACCCTTGTCATCACAGTTCTACATGCACTTGTCAGCACAATGTTCCCTGACCCTTGTCATCACAATGCTCCAAGCCATTGTCATCACAATGCTCCATTACTTTTGTCATCAGAATCCTCCATGACACATGGCATCACAATGCTCCATGCCATTGTCATCACATTGGGCCATTACATATGTCATCACAATGCTTCCTGACACCTGTCTTCACAATACTGCATGACCTGGTCATCACATTGCTCCATGCCCTTGTCACCACAATGCGCCATTCCTACTGTCATCACAATAATCCATGAAACTTATTAGACCAATGTTCCATGCCCTTGTCATCACAATGCTCCATGCCCTTGTCATCACAAAACTCCATGACGCATGTCATCAGAATGCTCCATGGCCTTCTCATCACATTGCTCCATGCCCTAGTCATCACAATGCTCCAAGAACCCTGTAATCACCATGCTCCATGCCCCTTTTCATCAGAATGTTCCGTGAGACTTGTCATCACAAGTCTTCATGGACTTCTCATCACAATGCTCCAGGACCTTGTAATCCCCATGCTTCATTCCCTGGTCTTCAAATTGCTCCATGACCACTGTCATCACAACACTCCATGACACCTGACAACACAATGATCCTTGACCCTTGTCATCACAATTCTCCATTCCCTAGTCATCACAATGCTGCATGACGCGTGTCATCACAACACTCCATGAACATTTTCAGCCCAGGGCTCCATGACCATTGTCATCACAATATTCCATGCCCTTGTCATCCCAATGGTCCATGACCCCTATATTCACAAAGCTCCGTGACCCTTGTCATCACAGTGCTCCATGACACATGTCATCACAATGTTCCATGCCATTGTCAGCAAAATACTACATGACCTTGTCATTACAATGCTCTATGCACTTGTCATCAAAATACTCCATTTCCATTGTCATCACAATCCTCCATGAACTTTGGGATCACATTGCATCATGCCCTTCTCTTTACAATGCTCCATGCTCCTTGAAATCAAAATGATCCATGACCTCTCTCATCACAATGCTCCAAACCCTTGTGATCACAGTGTTCCATAACACTTGTCATCACAACGCTCCATGATGCCTGTCATCAAAATACACCATGCACTTTTCATCACAATGTTCCATGCCATTGTCATCAAAATACTCCACAAGCTTGTCATCAGAATGCTCCATGACCCTTGTCATCACAATTCCCATGCACTTTTCAGCACAATGCTCCCTGTCCCTTGTCATCACAATGCTCCAAGCCATTGTCATCACAATGCTCCATTACCTTTGTCATCAGAATCCCACATGACACTAGGCCTCACAATGCTCCATGCCATTGTCATGACAATGGGCCATTACATATGTCATCACAATGCTCCCTGACACCTGTCTTCACAATACAGCATGACCTGGTCATCACAATGCTCCATGCCCTTGTCATCACAATGCACCATTCCAACAGTCATCGCAATAATCCATGAAACATATTAGACCAATGATCCATGCCCTTGCAATCACAATGCTCCATTACCCTGTCATAACAATGCTCCATGACTTCTGCCATCACGATGTTCCATCGCCTTGTCATCACAAGGATCCATGACCCTTCTCATCACAATGCTCCAAGACCCCTGTAATCACAGTGCTCCACAAACTTCTCATCACAATGCTCCATGGCCAATATCATCACAATGCTCCATGACCACTGTCATCACAACACTCCATGACACCTGACAACCCAATGATCCAGGACTCTTGTCATCACAATGCTCCATTCCCTAGTCATCACAATACTCCATGACCCCTGTCATCACAACACTCCATGAATATTTTCAGCCCATTGCTCCATGACCCTTGTCATCACAATGATCCATGCCCTTGTCTTCCCAATGCTCCATGACCAATATATTCACAATGATCCGTGATTGTTGTCCTCACAGTGCTCCATGACACGTGTCATCGCAATGCTCCCTGCCTTTGTCAGCAAAATGCTACATGACCTTGTCATTACAATGCTCTATGCGCTTGTCATCACAATACTCCATTTCCATTGTCATCACAATCCTCCATGAAACTTGGGATCACATTGCTTCATGCCCTTTTCATCACAATGCTCCATGCTCCTTGAAATCAAAATGATCCATGACCTCTGTCATCACAATGCTCCAAACCCTTGTGATCACAGTGTTCCATAACACTTGTCATCACAACACTCCATGATGCCTGTCATCACAATACTCCATGCACTTTTCATCACAATGCTACATGACCTTGGTCATCACAATGATCAATACACTTGTCATCAAAATGCTCCCTGACACTTGTTGTCTGTATGCTCCTTGAACCCTGTCATGACAAGGCTCCATTCCTTTTTCCTCACAATGATCCATGTCCTTTTCATCACAATGCTCCAAGACCAATATAATCTCAATGCTCCATGCCTTTGTCATCACAAAGCTCAATGACGCATGTCATCAGAATGCTATATGGCCTTCTCATCACAATGATCCATGCCCTAGTCATCACAATGCTCCAAGACCCCTGTAATCACAATGCTCCATGCCCCTTTTCATCAGAATGTTCCATGAGATTTGTCATCACAAGCCTTCATGGACTTCTCATCACAATGCTCCAGGACCTTGTAATCCCCATGCTCCATTCCCTGGTCTTCAAAATGCTCCATGACCACTGTCATCACAACACTCCATGACACATGACAACACAATGATCCGGGACCTTGTCATCACAATGCTCCATTCCCTAGTCATCACAATGCTCCATGACCCGTGTCATCACAATATTCCATGAACATTTTCAGCCAAGTGTTCCATGACCCTTGTCATCCCAATGATCCATGCCCTTGTCATCCCAATGCTCCATGACACCTGTATTCACAATGCTCCGTGACGCTTGTCATCACAGTGCTCCATGACATATGTCATCACAATGGTCCATGCCTTTGTCAGCACAATGCTCCACGACCTTGTCATTATAATGCTCTATGCGCTTGTCATCTCAATACTCCATCTCCATTGTCATCACAATCCTCCATGAAACTTGGAATCACATTGCTTCATGCCCTTGTCATCACAATGCTCCATGCTCCTTGAAATCAAAATGATCCATGACCTCTGTCATCACAATGCTCCAAAACCTTGTGATCACAGTGTTCCATAACACTTGTCATCACAACGCTCCATGATGCCTGTCATCACAATACTTCATGCCCTTTTCATGACAATGCTCCATGACCTTTGTCATCACAATGCTCAATACACTTGTCATCACAATGCTCCCTGACACTTGTCATCAGAATGCTCCTTGAAACGTGTCATGACAAGGCTCCATGCATTTTTCATCACAATGCCCCATGCCGTTTTCATCACAATGCTCCATGTCATTGTCATCAAAATACTCAACAAGCTTGTCATCAGAATGCTCTATGACACTTGTCATCACAATTCTCCATGCACTTGTCAGCACAATGCTCCCTGACAATTTTCATCACAATGCTCCAAGCCACTGTCATCACAATGCTGCATTACCTTTGTCATCAGAATCCTCCATGACACTTGGCATCACAATGCTCCATGCCATTGTCATCACAATGCGCCATGACATATGTCATCACAATGCTCCCTGACACCTCTCTTCACAATACTGCATGACATCGTCATCACAATGCTCCATGACCTTGTCATCACAATGTGCCATTCCAACTCTCATCGCAATAATCCATGCAACTTATTAGACCAATGTTCCATGCCCTTGTCATCACAATGCTCCATGCCCTTGTTATCACAATGCTCCATGACCGCTGTCATCACAATGCTCCGTGACTCCAGTCATCACAATGCATCATGACCTTTGTCATCACAATGGTCCATGCCCTCGTCATAAACAGTCTCTGTGACCTTTTTAACCACAATGGTCCATGAACTTTTCTTCACAATGCTCTTTGACACTTGTCATCACAATGCTCCATGTTCTTGTCAGCACAATGCTCCATGACACATGTCATTACAATGCACCATACGCTTGTCATCTCAGTGCTCCACAATCTTGTCATCACAATGCTCCTTAAAATATGTCATCACAATGCTCCATGCACTTCTCATCAAAATGCTCTCTCACCACTGATATCACAATGCTACATCACTATTTGTCACAATACTCGCTCAACCCTTTCATCACAATGTTCCATGACTCCTGTCATCACAATGCTACATGCACTTATCATCACAATATTCGATGACCCCTGACAACACAATGTTCCATAACACCTGTCATCAAAATGTTCCATGACACTTTTCATCAAATTGCTCCATGACCCTGTCATCAGAATGCTCCCTGCACTTCTCATCACAATGCACAATGCCCTTGCCATCAAAATGCTCCATGACCTTTGTCTTCACAAAGATCCATGACCCTTGGCATCACAATGCTCCATGTCATTGTCATCACAATGCTCCATGAACGCTCTCATCACATTGCTCCAGGCACTTGTATTCACAAAGCTCCATGACACATGTCATCAGAATGCTCCATGGCCTTCTCATCACAATGCTCCATGCTCTTGCCATCACAATTCTCCATTACCCCTCTCATAACAATGCTCCATGACCCCTGCCATCACGATGTTCCATGGCCTTGTCATCACAAAGCTCCATGACCCTTCTCATCACAATGCTCCAAGAACCCAGTAATCACAATGCTCTATGCCCTTTTTCATCTCAATGATCCATGAACCCTGTCATCACAATGCACCATGCCCATCATCATAATGCTTCATGTTATTGTCATCACAATGAAATCAAAATGCTGCATGACCTCTGTCATAACAATGCTCCAAACCCTTGTGATCACAATATTCCGTAACACTTGTCATCACAAAGCTCAATGACGCATGCCATCAGAATGATCCTTGTTCTTTGCCTCACAATGCTCCATGCCCTTGTCATCACAATGTTCCAAGACCCCTGTAATCACAATGCTCCTTTCCCTTGTCATCAAAAAACTCCATGACGCATGTCATCAGAATGCTCCATGGCCTTCTCATCACAATGCTCCATGCCCTAGTCATCACAATGCTACAAGACCCCTGTAATCACAATGTTCCATTTCCGTTTTCATCAGAATGCTCCCTGAGACTTGTCATCACAAGTCTCCATGGTCTTCTCATCACAATGCTCCAGGACCTTGTCATTACCGTGCTCCATTCGCTTGACATCACAATGCTCCATGACCCCTGTCATCACAATAATCTATGAACATTTTCAACCAAATGCTCCACGACCTACTCATCACAATGCTCCATGTCCAATATCATCACAATGCTCCATGACCACTCTCATCACAACACTCCATGACACCTGACAACACAATGATCCGGAACTCTTTTCATCACAATGCTCCATTCCCTAGTCATCACAATGCTCCATGACCCCTGTCATCACAACACTCCATGAACATTTTCAGCCCATTGCACCATGACACTTGTCATCACAATGATCCATGCCCTTGTCATCCCAATGCTCCATGACCCCTGTATTCACAATGCTCCGTGACACTTGTCATCACAGTGCTCCATGACACATGTCATCACAATGCTCCATGCCTTTGTCAGCAAAATGCTACATGACCTAGTCATTACAATGCTCTATGCGCTTGTCATCACAATACTCCATTTCCATTGTCATCACAATCCTCCATGAACCTTGGGATCAGATTGCTTCATGCAGTTTTCATCACAATGCTCCATGCTCCTTGAAATCAAAATGATCCATGACCTCTCTCATCACAATGCTCCAAACCCCTGTGATAACACTGTTCCATAACACTTGTCATCACAACGCTCCATGATGCCTGTCAGGACAATATTCCATGGTTTTCCATCACAGTGCTCCATGACCTTTGTCATCACAATGCTCAATACACTTGTCATCACAGTGCTCCCTGACACTGGTCATCAGAATGCTCCTTGAAACCTGTCATGACAAGGCTCCATGCCTTTTTCATCACAATGCCCCATGCGGTTTTCATCACAATGCTCCATGTCATTGTCATCAAAATACTCCACATGCTTGTCATCAGAATGCTCCATGACCCTTGTCATCACAATTCTCCATGCACTTGTCAGCACAATGCTCCCTGACCCTTGTCATCACAATGCTCCAAGCCATTGTCATCACAATTCCCCATTACCTTTGTCATCAGAATCCTCCATGACACATGGCATCACAATGCTCCATGCCATTGTCATCACAATGGGCCATTACATATGTCATCACAATGCTCCCTGACACCTCTCTTCACAATACTGCATGACATCGTCATCACAATGCTCCATGCCCTTGTCATCACAATGTGCCATTCCAACTGTCATCGCAATAATCCATGCAACTTATTAGACCAATGTTCCATGCCCTTGTCATCACAATGCTCCATGCCCTTGTTACCACAATGCTCCACGACCCCTGTCATCACAATGCTCCGTGACTCCAGTCATCACAATGAATCATGACCTTTGTCATCACAATGGTCCATGCCCTCGTCATCAACATTCTCTGTGACCTTTTTAACCACAATGGTCCATGACTTTTCTTCACAATGCTCTTTGACACTTGTCATCACAATGCTCCATGTGCTTGTTAGCACAATGCTCCATGACACATATCATCACAATGCACCATAGGCTTGTCATCACAGTGCTCCACAATCTTGTCATCACAATGCTCCTTTAAATTTGTCATCACAATGCTCCATGCACTTCTCATCAAAATGCTCTCTCACCACTGATATCACAATGCTACATCACTATTTGTCACAATACTCCCTCACCCCTGTCATCAAAATGTTCCATGACTCCTGTCATTACAATGCTACATGCTCTTATCATCACAATGTTCGATGACCCCAGACATCACAGTGTTTCATAACACCTGTCATCAAAATGATCCATGACACTTCATCAAATTGCTCCATGACCCTGTCATCACAATGCTCCCTGCCCTTCTCATCACAATGCACAACGCCCTTGCTATCAAAATGCTTCTTGACTTTTTTCATCACAAAGATCCATGACCTTTGGCATCAAAATGCTCCATGTCATTGTCATCACAATGCTCCCTGAACGCTCTCATCACATTGCTCCATGCCATTGTCTTCACAAAGCTCCATGACACATGTCATCAGAATGCTCCATGGCCTTCTCATCACAATGCTCCACGCCCTTGCCATCAGAATGCTCCATTACACCAGACATAACAATGCTCCATGACCCCTTCCATCACGATGATCCATGGCCTTGTCATCACAAAGCTCCATGACCCTTCTCATCACAATGCTCCATGACCCCTGTAATCACAATGCTCTATGCCCCTTTTCATCTCAATGATCCATGAACCCTGTCATCACAATGCACCATGCCCATCATCATAATGCTTCATGCTATTTTCATCACAATGAAATCAAAATGCTCCATGACCTCTGTCATAACAATGCTACAAACCCTTGTGATCACAATATTCCATAACACTTGTCATCACAATGCCCCATGACGCTCGTCATCACAATTATCAATGGTGTTCTCATCACAATGTTCCAAGGTCTTTGTCCTCACAATGCTCAATACACTTGTCATCAAAATGCTCCCTGACACTTGTTGTCTGTATGCTCCTTGAATCCTGTCATGACAAGGCTCCATGCCTTTTTAATCACAATAATCCATGTCCTGTTCATCACAATGATCCAAGACACATATAATCTCAATGCTCCATGCCCTTGTCATCACAAAGCTCAATGTTGCAGGCCATCAGAATGCTCCTTGGACTTTTGCTCTCATTGCTCCATGCCCTTGTCATCACAATTTTCCACGACCCCTGTAATCACAATGCTCCATGCCCTTGTCATCAGAAAACTCCATGACGTATGTCATCAGAATGCTCCATGGCCTTCTCATCACAATGCTCCATGCCCTAGTCATCACAATGCTCCAAGACCCCTGTATTCACAATGCTCCATGCCCCTTTTCATCAGAATGCTCCATGAGACTTGTCATCACAAGTCTCCATGGTCTTCTCATCACAATGCTCCAGGACCTTGTCATAACCATGCTCCATTCCCTTGTCATCACAATGTTCCATGACCCCTGTCATCACAATAATCCATGAACATTTTCAGCCCAATGCTTCACGACCTACTCATCACAATGCTCCATGGCCAATATCACAAAGCTCCATGACCACTGTCATCAAAACACTCCATGACTCCTGACAACACAATGATCCGGGACACTTGTCATCACAATGCTCCATTCCCTAGTCATCACAATGCTCCATGACCCCTGTCATCACAATAATCCATGAACATTTTCAGCCCAATGCTCCATGACACTTGTCATCACATTGAACCATGCCCTTGTCATCCCAGTGCTCCATGACACCTGTATTCACAATGCTCCGTGACTCCAGTCATCACAATGCTTCATAAGGTTTGTCTACACAACGGTCCATGCCCGCATCATCACAAGGCTCTGTGACCTTTGAAACCACAATGCTCCATGAACATTTCATCACAATTCTCCGTGACCCTTGTCATCACAATGCTCCATGCGTTTTTCAGAACAATGCTCCATGATCTTTGTCATCACAATTCTCAATACACTTGTCATCACAATGCTCCCTGACACTTGTTGTCAGTATGCTCCTTGAACCCTGTAATGACATGGCTCCATGTCCTTTCATCACAATGATCCATGCCCTTTCATCACAATGCTCCAAGACCCCTGTAATCACAATGCTCCATGCCCTTGTCATCATAAAGCTCCATGACGCATGTCATCAGAATGCTCCATGGCCTCCTCCTCACAATTCTCCATGCACTTGTCATCACAATGCTCCAAGTAACATGTAATCACAATGCTCCATGCCCCTTTTCATCACAATGCTCCATGAGACTTGTCATCACAAGTCTCCATGGTCTTCCCATCACAATGCTCCAGGATCTTGTCATCACCATGCTCCATTCCCTTGTCATCACAATGCTTCATGACCCCTCTCATCACAATACTCCATGAACATTTTCAGCCCAGTGCTCCATGAACTTCTCATCACAATGCTCAATGACAAATATCATCAAAATACTCCATGACCACTGTCATCACAACACTCCATGACACCTGACAACACAATGACCCGGGACTCTTGTCATCACAATGCTCCATTCCCTACTCATCACAATGCTCCATGACCCCTGTCATCACAGTACTCCATGAACATTTTCAGCCCAATGACCCATGACCCTTGTCATCACAATCATCCATGCCCTTGTCATCCCAATTCTCCATGACACTAGTAATCACAATGCTCCAAGAACCCTTAATCAAAATGCTCCATGCCCCTGTCATCACAAAGCTCCATGACGCATGTCATCAGAATGTTCCATGGGATTCTCCTCACAATGTTCCATGCCCTTGTCATCACAATGCTCCATGACACCTGTAATCACAATGTTCCATGCCCTTGTCTTCACAATGCTCCATGACCCCTGTAATCACAATGCTCCATGCCCTTATCATCACAAAGCTCCATGACACATGTCATCAGAATGTTCCATGGCCTTCTCATCAATATGTTCCATGCCCTTTTCATCACAATGCTCCCAGACCCCTGTAATCACAATGCTCCATGCCCCTTTTCATCTCAATGCGCCATGAACCCTGTCATCACAATGCATCATGCCCATCATCATAATGCTTCCGGCTATTGTCAGCACAATGAAATCAAAATTCTCCATGACCTCTCTCATCACAATGCTCCATGACCCCTGTCATCCCAATATTCCATGAACATTTTCTGCCCAATGCTCCATGACACTTGTCTGCACAATGATCCATGCCCTTGTCATCCCAACTCCCAATGACCCATGTATTCACAATGCTCCGTGACGCTTCTCATCACAGTGCTCCATGACACCTGTCATCACCATGCTCCAGGCATTTGTCAGCAAAATGCTACGTGACCTTTTCATTGCAATGCTCTATGCGCTTGTCATCACAATACTCCATTACCACTGTCATCACAATCCTCCATGAACCTTAGGATCACACTGCATCATGCCCTTGACATCACAATGCTCCATGCTCCTTGAAATCAAAATGATCCATGGCCTCTGTCATTGCAATGCTCCAAACCCTTGTGATCACAATGTTCCATAACTCTTGTCATCACAACGCTCCATGATGCCTGTCATCACAATACTCCATGCCCTTTTCATCACAATGTTCCATGAACTTTTTCATCACAATTCTCAATACACTTGTCATCACAATGCTCCCTGACTCTTGTCGTCAGAATGCTCCTTGAAACCTGTCACGAAAAGGCTCCATGCCTTTTGCATCACAAAGACCCATTCCATTTCCTTCACAATTCTCCATGCCATTGTCTTCAAAATACTCCTCAAGATTGTCATCAGAATTTTCCATGACCGTTGTCATCAAAATTCTCCATGCACTTGTCAGCCCAATGCTCCCTGACCCTTGTCATCACAATGCTCCAAGCCATTGTCATCACAATGCTCCATTACCTTTGACATCAGAATCCTCCATGACATTTGGCATCACAATGCTCCATGCCATTGTCATCACAATGGGCCATTACATATGTCATCACAATGCTCCCTGATACCTCTCTTCACAATAATGCATGACCTGGTCATCACAATGCTCCATGCCCTTGTCATCACAATGCGCCATTCCTACTGTCATCACAATAATCCATGAAACTTATTAGACCAATGTTCCATGCCCTTGTCATCACAATGCTCCATGCCCTTGTTATCACAATGTTCCAACACCCATGTAATCAGAATGCTCCGTGCCCATTTTCATCAGTATGCTCCATGAGACTTGTCATCACAAGGCTCCATGGTTTCTCATCACAATGCTCAAGGACCTTGTCATCACAATGCTTCATGACATTGTCATGAAAATTCTCAATGGTCCTTTTCATCATAATGCTCCAAGCCCAAGTCATGACAATGCTCCATTATATTTGTCATCACATCCTCCATTACATTTGACATCACAATGCTCCATGCCATTGTCATCGCAATGGACCATGGCATATGTCATCACAATGCTCCCTGACACCTGTCTTCACAATACTCCATTCCCTTGTCTTCACAATGCTCCATGCCCTTGTCATCACAATGCACGATATCCACTGTCATCACAATAATCTATGAAACTTGTCAGACCAATGCTCCATGCCCCTGTCATCACAGTGCTCCATGCCCTTGTCATCACAATGCTCCATGACCCCTGTCATCACAATGTTCCGTGACTCCAGTCATCACAATGCTTCATAACGTTTGCCATCACAACGGTCCATGCCCGCATCATCACAAGGCTCTGTGACCTTTGTAACCACAATGCTCCATGAACTTTTCATCACAATGCTCCGTGATCCTTGTCATCATAATGCTCCATGCCTGTGTCAGTACAATGCTCCATGACCCTTGTCATCACAATGTGCCATGCGCTTTTCATCACAATGATCCACAACTTTGTCATCGCTATGCTCCATAAACCTTGTAATCACAATGCTCCATGCACTTCTCATCCATATGCTCTCTCTCATGAGATATCTCAATGTTCCATGACTAGTCATCACAATCCAACCTCACCCCAGTTATCACAATATTCCATGACCCCTATCATCACAATGCTATATCCCCTTATCAGCACAATGTTCCATGACCCCTGACATCACAATGTTCCATAACCCCTGTCATCAAAGTGCTCCATGACCCTTTTCATCCCAAAGCTCCATGAACCCTGGCATCACAATGTTCTATAACTCCTGTCATCAAAATATTCCATTACACTTTTCGTCAAATTGCTGCATGAACCTGTCATCAAAATGCTCCCTGCAATTCTCATCACAATGCACCAAACACTTGTCATCAAAATGCTCCAAGACCTATGTCATCACAAACTCCATGACCGTTGGCATCACAATGCTCCATGTCATTGTCATCACGATGCTCCATGAACCCTCTCATCACATTGCTCCATGCCCTTGTCATCACAAAGCTCTATGACACTTGTCTTCACAATGATTGATGCCCTTCTCATCACAATGCTCCATGCCCTTGACATTACAATCGTCCATGACCCAAGTATCACAGTGTTCCGTGCCCTTCTCATCACAATGCTCCATATCCAATCTCATCACAATAATCCATGAAATATTTCAGACCAATCCTCAATGCCCTTCTCATAACAATGTTCCATTACCTCTGTCATAACAATGCTCCATGACCCCTGCCATCACAATGTTCCACGGCCTTGTCATCACAAGGCTCCATGACCCTTGTCATCACAATGCTCCAAGACCCGTGTAATTACAAAGCTCTATGCACTTGTCATCAGAAAGCTCCATGACACATGTCATCAGAAGGTTCCATGGCCTTCTCGTCACAATGCTCCATGCCCTTGTCATCACAATGCTCCAAGATCCCTGCAGTCACAGTGATCCACGCACCTTTACATCAGAATGCTCCATGAGACTTGTCATCACAAGTCTCCATGGTTATCTCATCACAATGCTCCAGGACCTTGTCATCACCATGCTCCATGCACATGTCATCACAATGCTCCAAGACCCCTGTAATCACAATGCTCCCTGCCCCTTTTCATCAGAATGCTCCATGAGACTTGTCATCACAAGTCTCCATGGTCTTCTCATCACAATGCTCCGGGACCTTGTTATCACCATGCTCCATTCCCTTGTCATCACAATGCTCCATGACCCATGTCATCAAAATACTCTATGAATATTTTCAGCCAAATGCTCCATGACCTTCTCATCACAATGCTCCATGACCAATATCATCACAATGCTTCATGACCACTGTCATCACAACACTCCATAACACCTGACAACACAGTGCTCCGGGACTCTTGTCATCACAATGCTCCAAGTCCCCTGTAATCAGAGTGATCCATGACCACTGTCATCACAATAATCCATGAACATTTTCAGCCCAATGCTCCATGACCCTTGTCATCACAATGATCCATGCCCTTGTCATCCCAATGCTCCATGACCCCTGTAATCACAATGCTCCATGAGGCTTTTCATCACAGTGCTCCATGACTCTTGTCATCACAATGCTCCATGCCTTTGTCAGCAAAATGCTACATGACATTGTCATTACAATGCTCTATGCACTTGTCATCACAATACTCCATTACCATTGTCATCACAATCCTACATGAAACTTGGAATCACATTGCTTCATGCCCTTGTCATCACAATGCTCCATGCTCCTTGAAATCAAAATGATCCATTACCTCTGTTATCACAATACTCCAAACACTTGTGATCACAATGTTCCATAACACTTGTCATCCCAACGCTCCATGATGCCTGTCATCACAATACTCGATGCCCTTTTCATCACATTGCTCCATGACACTTGTCATCAGAATGCTGCTTGAACCCTGTCACGAAAAGGCTCCATGCATTTTTCATCACAAAGTCACATGCCATTTTCATCACAATGCTCCATGCCATTGTCATCAAAATACTCCACATGCTTGTCATCAGAATGCTCCATGACCCTTGTCATCACAATTCTCCATGCACTTATCAGCACAATGCTCCCTGACCCTTGTCATCACAATACTCCAAGCCATTGTCATCACAATGCTCCATTACTTTTATTATCAGAATCCTCCATGACACTTGGCATCACAATGCTCCATGCCATTGTCATCACAATGGGCCATTACATATGTCATCACAATGCTCCCTGACACCTCTCTTCACAATACTGCCTGACCTGGTCATCAGAAAGCTCCATGCCCTTGTCATCACAATGTGCCATTACAACTGTCATCACAATAATTCATGAAACTTATTAGACCAATGCTCCATGCCCTTGTCATCACAATGCTCCATGCCCTTGTTATCACAATGTTCCAAGACCCATGTAATCAGAATGTTCCATGCCCCTTTTCATCAGTATGCACCATGAGACTTGTCATCACAAGGCTCCATGGTTTTCTCATCACAATGCTCCATGCCCTTGTCATCTCAATGCTCCATGACCCCTGTCATCACAATGCTCCGTGACTCCAGTCATCACAATGCTTCATAACGTTTGTCATCACAATGTTCCATGCCCGCGTCATCACAAAGCTCTGTGACCTTTGTAACCACAATGATCCATGAACTTTTCATCATAATGCTCCGGACACTTGTCATCATAATGCTCCATGCATTTGTCAGAACAATGCTCAATGACACTTGTCATCACAATGCACCATGCGCTTTCCATCACAATGATCCACAACCTTGTCATCGCTATGCTCCATAAACCTTGTAATCACAATGCTCCATGCACTTCTCATCCAAATGCTCTCTCACATGATATATCACAATGTTCCATCACTAGTCATCACAATCCTCCCTCACCCCTGTTATCACAATGTTCCATGACCCCTGTCATCACAATGCTACATTTGCTTATCAGAACAATGTTCCATGACCCCTGACATCACAATGTTCCATAACCCCTGTCATCAAAATGCTCCATGACCCATTTCATCCCAAAGCTCCATGATCCCTGGCATCACAATGTTCTATAAACCCTGTCATCAAAATGTTCCATTACAATTTTCATCAAATTGCTGCATGACCATGTCATCAAAATGCTCCCTGCCCTTCTCAACACAATGCACCACACCCTTGTCATCAAAATGCTCCATGACCTTTGTCATCACAAAGCTCCATGACCCTTGGCATCACAATGCTCCATGACATTGTCACCACAATGCTCCATGACCAATATCATCACAATGCTCGATTACTTTTGTCATCAGAATCCTCCATGACACTTGCCATCACAATGGTCCATGCAGTTGTCATCACAATGGGACATTACATATGTCATCACAAGGCTCCCTAATACCTCTCTTCACAACACTGCATGAAATGGTCATCACAATGCTCCATGCCCTTGTCATTAAAATGCGCCATTCCAACTGTCATCACAATAATCCATGAAACTTATTAGACCAAAGCTCCATGCCCTTGTCATCACAATGCTCCATGCACTTGTTATCACAATGTTTCAAAACCTCTGTAATAAGAATGCTCCATGCCCCTTTTCATCAGTATGCTCCATGAGACTTGTCCTCACAAGGCTCCATGGTTTTCTCATCACAATGCTCCAGGACCTTGTCATCAAAATGCTTCACGACATTGTCATGAAAATACTCAATTGCCCTTTTCATCATAATGCTCCAAGCCCTATTCATCACAATGCTCCATTATATTTGTCATCACAATCCTCCATTACATTTGGCATCCCAATGCTCCATGCCATTGTCATCGCAATGGACCATGACATATGTCATCACAATGCTCCCTGACACCTTTCTTCACAATACTCCATGCCCTTGTCATCACAATGCTCCATGCACTTGTCATCACAATGCACCATGTCCACTGTCATCACAATAATCTATGAAACATGTCAGACCAATGCTCCATGCCCCTGTCATCACAATGCTCCATGCCCTTGTCATCACAATGCTCCATTATCCCTGTAATCACAGTGGTCCGTGACTCCAGTCATCATAATGCTTCATAACGTTTGTCATTACAACGGTCCATGCCCGCATCATCACAAGGCTCTGTGACATTTGTAACCACAATCCTCCATGAACTTTTCATCACAATGCTCCGTGACCCTTGTCATCACAATGCTCCATTTCTTTGTCATCACCATGCTGCATTCCCTTGTCATCACAATGCTCCATGACACCAGTCATCACAATAATCCATGAACATTTTCAACCCAATGCTCCACGACCTACTCATCACAATGCTCCATGGCCAATATCATCACAATGCTCCATGACCACTGTCATCACAGCACTCCATCACACCTGACAACACAATGATCCAGGACTCTTGTCGCCACAATGCTCCATTCCCTAGTCATCACAATGCTCCATGACCCATGTATTCACAATGCTCCAAGCCCTTGTCATCACAATGCCCCATTAAATTTGTCATCAGAATCCTCCATGACATTTGACATCACAATGTTCCATTCCATTGTCATCACAATGGGCCATTACATATATCATCACAATGCTCCCTGAAACCTGTCTTCACAATAGTGCATGACCTGGTCATCACAATGCTCCATGCCCCTGTCATCACAATGCACCATGCCCACTGTCAGCACAATAATCTATGAAACATTTCAGACCAATTCTCCATGCCCCTGTCATCACAATGCTCCATGCTCTTGTCATCACAATGCTCCATGACCCCTGTCATCATAATTCTCCATGACTCCAGTCATCACAATGCTTCATAACGTTTGTCATCACAACGGTCCATGCCCGTGTCATCAAAAGTCTCTGTGACCTTTGTAACCACAATGCTCCATGAACTTTTCATCACAATGCTCCGTGACCCTTGTCATCACAATGCTCCATGCATTTGTCAGAACAATGCTCCATGACCATTGTCATCACAATGTGCCATGTGCTTTTCATCACAATGATACACAAATTTGTCATCGCTATGTGCCATAAACCTTGTAACCACAATGCTCCATGCACTTCTCATCAAAATGCTCTCTCACCAGAGATATCACAATGTTCCATCACTAGTCATCACAATCCTCTCTCACCCCTGTTATCACAATGTTCCATGACCCCTGTCATCACAATGCTACATCCGCTTATCAGCACAATATTCCATGACCCCTGACATCACAATGTTCCATAACCCCTGTCATCAAAATGCTCCATGACCCTTTTCATCCCAAAGCTCCATGACCCCTGGCATCACAATGATCTATAAAACCGGTCATCTAAGTGTTCCATTACACTTTTCTTCAAATTGCTGCATGACCCTGTCATCAAAATGCTCCCTGCCCTTCTCATCACAATGCACCACACACTTGTCATCAAAATGCTCCATGACCATTGTCATCACAAAGATCCATGACCCTTGGCATCACAATGCTCCATGTCATTGTCATCACAAAGCTCCATGACCCTTGGTATCACATTGCTCCATGTCATTGTCATCACAAATCTCCATGACCCTTGGCATCACATTGCTCCATGTCATTGTCATCACAATGCTCCATGAACCCTCTCATCACATTGCCCCATGCCCTTGTCATTACAATCCTCCATGACTCATGTATCACAGTGTACCGTGCCCTTATCATCACAATGCTACATGCCCACACTCCTCACAATAATTCATGAAACATTTCAGACCAATGCACAATCCCCTTCTCATCACAATGTTCCATAACCTCTGTCATAACAGTGCTCAATGTCCCCTGCCATCACAATGTTCCACGGCCTTGTCATCACAAGGCTCCATGACCCTTGTCATCACAATGCTCAAAGACACCTGTAATCACAATGCTTAATGCCCTTGTCATCACAAAGCTCCATGACGCATGCCATTAGAATGTTCCATGGTCTTCTCCTCACAATGCTCCATGCCCTTCTCATCACAATGCTCCAAGACCACTGTAATCACAATGCTCCATGCCCCTTTTCATCAGAATGCACCATAAGAATTGTCATCACAAGTTTACATGGTCCTCTAATCAAAATGCTCCAGGACCTTGTCATCACCATGCTCCATTCCCTTGTCATCACAATGCTCCATGACCACTGTCATCACAATTATCCATGAATATTTTCAGCCCTATTATCCATGACCTTCTCATCACAATTCTCCATGACCAGTATCATCACAATGCTGAATGACCGCTGTCATCACAACACTCCATGACACCTGAAAACACAATGATCCGGGACTCTTGTCATCACAATGCTCCAAGACCCATGTAATCACAATGCTCCAAGACCCCTGTCATCACAATACTCCATGAACTTTTTCAGCCTAATGTTCCATGACCCTTGTCATCACAATGATCCATGCCCTTGACATCCCAATGCTCGATGACCCCTGCATTCACATTGCTCCGTGACGCTTGTCATCACAGTGCTCCATGACACCTGTCATCACAATGCTCCATGCCTTTGTCAGCAAAATGCTACATGACCTTGTCATTAAAATGCTCTATGCGCTTGTCATCACAATACACCATTACCATTGTCATCACTATCCTCCATGAACCTTGGGATCACATTGCTTCATGCCCTTGTCATCCCAATGCTCCTTACTCCTTGAAATCAAAATGATCCATGCCCTCTGTCATCGCAATGCTCCAAACACTTGTGATCACAATGTTCCATAACTCTTGTCACCACAATGCTCCATGATGCCTATCATCACAATACTCCATGCCCTTTTCATCACAATGCTCCATGACCTTTGTCATCACAATTCTCAATACACTGGTCATCACAATGCTCCCTGACACTTGTCGTCAGAATGCTCCTTGAACCCTGTCATGAAAAGGCTCCATGCATTTTTCATCACAATGCCCAATGCCGTTTTCATCACAATGCTCCATGCCATTGTCATCAAGATACTCCACAAGATTGTCATCAGAATGCTCCATGACCCTTGTCATCACAATTCTCCATGCACTTGTCAGCACAATGCTCCCTGACCATTGTCATCACTATGCTCCAAGCCCTTGTCATCACAATGCTCCATTACCTTTGTCATCAGAATCCTCCTTGACACTTGGCATCAAAATGCTCCATGCCATTGTCATCACAATGGGCCAATACATATGTCATCAGAATGCTCTCTGACACCACTTTTCACAATACTGCATGACCTGGTCATCACAATGCTCCTTGCCCTTATCATCACAATGCTCCATTACCTCTGTCATAACAATGCTCCATGAACCCTGCCATCACAATGTTCCACGGCCTTGTCATCACAAGGCTCCATGACCCTTGTCATCACAATGCTCCAAGACACCTGTAATCACAAAGCTCCATGCCCTTGTCATCACAAAGCTCCATGACGCATGTCATCAGAATGTTCCATGGCCTTCTCCTCACAATGCTCCATATCCTTGTCATCACAATGCTCCATGCCCTTGTTATCACAATGTTCCATGACCCCTGTAATCACAATGCTCCGTGACTCCAGTTATCACAATGCTCCATGACCTTTGTCATCACAATGGTCCATGCCCTCATCATCAACAGTCACTGTGACATTTTTAACCACAATGCTCCAAGAACATTTCATCACAATGCCCTTTGACCCTTGTCATCACAATGCTCTATGCCTTTCTCAGCACAATGCTCCATGCACTTTTCATCACAATCCTCCATGACCCCTGTTAGCACAATGCTCCGTGACTCCAGTCATCACAATTCTTCATAACATTTGTCATCACAGTGGTCGATACCAGCGTCATAACAAGGCTCTGTTACCTTTATAACCACAGTGTTCCATGAACTTTTCATCACAATGCTCCGTGACCCTTGTCATCACAATGCTCCATGCCTTTGTCAGAACAATGCTCCATGACCCTTGTCATCACAATGTGCCATGCGCTTTTCATCACAATGATCCACAACCTTGTCATCGCTATGCTCCATAAACATTGTAATCACAATGCTCCATGCATTTCTCATCCAAATGCTCTCTCACATGAGATATCACAATGTTCCATCACTAGTCATCACAATCCTCCCTCACCCTTGTTATCAAAATGTTCCATGGCCACTGTCATCAAAATGCTACATCCCCTTATCAGCACAATGTTCCATGACCCATGACATCACAATGTGCCATAATCCCTGTCATCAAAATGTTCCATGACCCTTTTCATCCCAGAGCTCCATGACCCCTGGCATCACATTGTTCTATAACCCCTGCCATCAAAATGTTCCATTACATTTTTCATCAAATTGCTGCATGACACGGTCATCAAAATGTTCCCTGCCCTTCTCATCACAATGCACCATACCCTTGTCATCAAAATGCTCCATGACCGTTGTCATCACAAAGCTCCATGACCCTTGGAATCACAATGCTCCATGCCATTGTCATCACAATGCTCCATGAACCCTCTCATCACATTGATCCATGCCCTTGTCATCACAAAGCTCCATGACACTTGTCATCACAATGCTCGATGCCCTTCTCATCACAATGCTCCATGCCCTTGTCATTACAATCCTCCATGACCCATGTATCACAGTGTACCGTGCCCTTGTCATCACAATGCTCCATGCCCACTCTCATCACAATAATTTATGAAACATTTCAGACCAATGTTCAATGCCCTTCTCATCACAATGGTCCATGACCTCTGTCATAACAATGCTCCATGACCTCTGCCATCAAAAAGTTCCACGGCCTTGTCATCACAAGGCTCCAAGACCCTTGTCATCACAATGCTCCAAGACCCATGTAATCACAATGCTCCATGCCGTTGTCATCACAAAGCTCCATGATTCATGTCATCAGGATATTCCATGGCCTTCTCCTCACAATGCTCCATGCCCTTGTCATCAAAATGCTCCAAGACACCCGTAATCACAATGCTCCATGCCCCTTTTCATCAGAATGCTCCATGAGACTTGTCATCACAAGTCTCCATTGTCATCTCATCACAATGCTCCAGGACCTTGTCATCACCATGCTCCATTCCCTTGTCATCACAATGCTCCATGACCCCTGTCATCACAATACTCCATGAATATTTTCAGCCCAATGCTCCATGACCTTCTCATCACAATGCTCCATGACGAATATCATCACAATGCTCCATGACCACTGTTATCATACACTCCATGACAGCTGACAACACAATGATCCGGGACACTTGTCATCACAATGGTCAAACACCCCTATAATCACAATGCTCCATGACCCCTGTCATCACAATACTCCATGAATATTTTCAGCCCAATGCTCCATGACCCTTGTCATCACAATGATCCAGGCCCTTGTCATCCCAATGCTCCATGACCCCGGTATTCACACTGATCCGTGACGCTTGTCATCACAGTGCTCCATGACACCTGTCATCACAATGCTCCATGCCTTTGTCAGCAAAATGCTACATGACCTTGCCATTAAAATGCTCTATGCGCTTGTCATCAAAATACTCCATTACCATTGTCATCACAATGCTCCATGAATCTTGGGATCACATTGCTTCATTTCCTTGTCATCACAATGCTCTATGTTCCTTGAAATCAATATGATCCATGACCTCTGTCATCACAATGTTCCAAAACCTTGTGATCACAATGTTCCATAACACTTGTCATCACAACGCTCCATGATGCCTGTCATCACAATACTCCATGTACTTTCCAACACAATGATCCATGCCCTTTTCATCACAATGCTCCAAGACCCCTGTAATCACATTGTTCTATGCCCTTGTCATCACAAAGCTCCATGACGCATGTCATCAGAATGCTCCATGGACTTCTCCTCATAATGCTCCATGCCCTTGCAATCATAATGCTCCAAGACCACTGTAATCACAATGCTCCATGCCCCTTTTCATCAGGATACTCCATGAGACTTGTCATCACAAGTCTCTATGGTCTTCTCATCACAATGCTCCAGGACCTTGTCATCACCATGCTCCATTCCCTTGTCATCAAAATGCTCCATTACCACTGTCCTCACAACACTCCATGACACCTGACAACACAATGATCCGGGACCCTTGTCATCACAATGCTCTATACCCTACTCATCACAATGCTCCGTTACCCCTGTCATCACAATTCTCCATGAACATTTTGCACCCAATGCTCCATGCCTTTGTCAGAAAAATTTTCCATGACACTTGTCATCACAATGTGCCACGCACTTTTCATCACAATGGTCCAAAATTTGTCATGGCAATGCTCCATAAATCTTGTAATCACAATGCTCCAGGCCCTTCTCATCACAATGCTCCATTACCCCTGTCATAACAATGCTCCATGACCCCTGCCATCACAATGTTCCAAGGCCTTGTCATCACAAGGCTCCATGACACTTGTCATCACAGTGCTCCAAGACTCCTGTGATCACAATGCTCCATGCCCTTGTCATCACAAAGCTCCATGACACATGCCATCAGAATGTTCCATGTCCTCCTCATCAAAATGCTCCATGCCCTTGTCATCACAGTGCTCCAAGACACCTGTAATCACAATGCTCCATGTCCCTTTTCATCTCAATGCCCCATGAAGCATGTCATAACAATGCATCATGCCCAACATCATAATGCTTCCGGCTATTGTCAGCACAATGAAATCAAAATTCTCCATGACCTCTGTCATCACAATGCTCCAAACCCTTGTGATCACAATGTTCCATAACACTTATCATCACAACACCCCATGATGCTCATCATCACAATTATTCATGGTCTTCTCATCACAATGCTCCATGATCTTTGTCATCACAATGCTCAATACACTTGTCATCACAATGCTCCCTGACACTTGTCGTCAGTATGCTCCTTGAACCCTGTCGTGACAAGGCTCCGTGCCTTTTTCATAACAATGATCCATGCCCTTTTTATCACAATGCTCCAAGATGCCTGTAATCACAATGCTCCATGCCCTTGTCATCACAAAACTCTATGACGCATGTCATCAGAATGCTCCATGGCCTTCTCATCACAATGCTCCATGCCCTACTCATCACAATGCTCCATGGCCAATATCATCACAATGCTCCATGACCACTGTCATCACAACACTCCATGACACCTGACAACACAATGATCTGGGACTCTTGTCATCACAATGCTCCATTCCGTAGTCATCACAATGCTTCATGACCCCTGTCATCACAACACTCCATGAACATTTTCAGCCCAGTGCTCCATGACCCTTGTCATCACAATGCTCTATGACCCCTGTATTCACAGTGCTCCGTGACGCTTGTCATCACTGTGCTCCATGACACATGTCATCATAATGCTCCATGTCTTTGTCAGCAAAATGCTACATGACATTGTCATTACAATGCTCTATGCGCTTGTCATCACAATACTCTATTTCAATTGTCATCACAATCCTCCATGAAACTTGGGATCACATTGCTTCATACCCCTGTCATCACAATGCTCCATGCTCCTTGAAATCAAAATGATCCATTACGTCTGTCATCACAATGCTCCAAACCCTTGTGATCACAATGTTCCACTTGTCATCACAATTCTCCATGATGCCTGTCATCACAATACTCCATGCCCTTTTCATCCCAATGCTCCATGACCATTGTCATCACAATTCTCAATACACTTGTCATCACAAAGCTCCCTGACACTTGTCATCGGAATGCTCCTTCAAACCTGTCACGAAAAGGCACCATGCCCCTTACATCACAATGCCCCATGCCATTTTCATCTCAATGATCCATGCCATTCTCATTAAAATACTCCACAAGCTTGTCATCAGAATGCTCCATGACCCTTGTCATCACAGTTCTACATGCACTTGTCAGCAAAATGTTCCCTGACCCTTGTCATCACAATGCTCCAAGCCATTGTCATCACAATGCTCCATTACCTTTGTCATCAGAATCCTCCATGACACTTGGCATCACAATGCTCCATGCCATTGTCATCACATTGGGCCATTACATATGTCATCACAATGCTTCCTGACACCTGTCTTCACAATACTGCATGACCTGGTCATCACATTGCTCCATGCCCTTGTCATCACAATGCGCCATTCCAAATGTCATCACAATAATCCATGAAACTTATTAGACCAATGTTCCATGCCCTTGTCATCACAATGCTCCATGCCCTTGTCATCACAAAACTCCATGACGCATGTCATCAGAATGCACCATGGCCTTCTCATCACATTGCTCCATGCCCTAGTCATCACTATGCTCCAAGAACCCTGTAATCACAATGCTCCATGCCAATTTTCATCACAATGCTCCATGAGATTTGTCATCACAATTCTCCATGGTCTTCTCATCACAATGCTCCAGGACCTTGTCATCACCATGCTCCAATCCCTTGTCATCATAATGCTCCATGACCACTGTCATCACAACACTCCATGACACCTGACAACACAATGATCCTTGACTCTTGTCATCAAAATTCTCCATTCCCTAGTCATCACAATGCTGCATGACCCGTGTCATCACAACACTCCATGAACACTTTCAGCCCAGGGAACCATTACCCTTGTCATCACAATATTCCATGCCCTTGTCATCCCAATGGTCCATGACCCCTATATTCACAAAGCTCCGTGACGCTTGTCATCACAGTGCTCCATGACACATGTCATCACAATGTTCCATGCCATTGTCTGCAAAATGCTACATGACCTTGTCATTACAGTGCTCTATGTGCTTGTCATCACAATACTCCATTTCCATTGTCATCACAATCCGCTATGAACTTTGGGATCACATTGCATCATGCCCTTGTCATTAAAATGCTCCATGCTCGTTGAAGTCAAAATGAACCATGACCTCTCTCATCACAATGCTCCAAACCCTTGTGATCACAGTGTTCCATAACACTTGTCATCACAACGCTCCATGATGCCTGTCATCAAAATACACCATGCCCTTTTCATCACAATGTTCCATGCCATTGTCATCAAAATACTCCACAAGCTTGTCATCAGAATGCTCCATGACCCTTTTCATCACAATTCCCATGCACTTTTAGCACAATGCTCCCTGTCCCTTGTCATCACAATGCTCCAAGCCATTGTCATCACATTGCTCCATTACCTTTGTCATCAGAATCCTCCATGACACTTGGCCTCACAATGCTCCATGCCATTGTCATGACAATGGGCCATTACATATGTCATCACAATGCTCCCTGACACCTGTCTTCACAATACTGCATGACCTGGTCATCACAGTGCTCCAAACCCTTGTGATCACAGTGTTCCATAACACTTGTCATCACAACACTCCATGATGCCTGTCATCACAATACTCCATGCACTTTTCATCACAAAGCTACATGACCTTTGTCATCACAATGCTCAATACACTTGTCATCAAAATGCTCCCTGACACTTGTTGTCTGTATGCTCCTTGAACCCTGACATGACAAGGCTCCATTCCTTTTTCATCACAGTGATCCATGCCCTTTTCATCACAATGCTCCAAGACCAATGTAATCTCAATGCTCCATGCCATTGTCATCACAAAGCTCAATGACGCATGTCATCAGAATGCTACATGGCCTTCTCATCAAAATGATCCATGCCGTAGTCATCACAATGCCCCAAGACCCCTGTAATCACAATGCTCCATTCCCCTTTTCATCAGAATATTCCATGAGATTTGTCATCACAATTTTTCATGGCCTTCTCATCACAATGCTCCAGGACCTTGTAATCCCCATGCTCCATTCCCTGGTCTTCAAAATTCTCCATGACCACTGTGATCACAACACTCCATGACACCTGACAATACAACGATCCGGGACTCTTGTCATCACAATGCTCCATGACCCATGTCATCACAATACGCCATGAACATTTTCAGACAAGTGCTCCATGACCCTTGTCATCCCAATGATCCATGCCCTTGTCATCCCAATGCTCCATGACTGGTGTATTCACAATGCTGCATGACGCTTGTCATCACAGTGCTCCATGACACCTGTCATCACAATGGTCAATGCCTTTGTCAGCAAAATGCTCCACGACCTTGTCATTATAATGCTCTATGCGCTTGTCATCTCAATACTCCATCTCCATTGTCATTACAATCCTCCATGAACCTTGTAATCATATTGCTTCATGCCCTTGTCATCACAATGCTCCATGCTCCTTGAAATCAAAATGATCCATGACGTCTGTCATCACAATGCTCCAAACCCTTGTGATCACATTGTTCCATAACACTTGTCATCACAACGTTCCATGATGCCTGGCATCACTATACTTCATGCCCTTTTCATCACAATGCTCCATGACATTTGTCATCACAATGCTCCCTGACACTTGTCGTCAGAATGCTCCTTGAACCCTGTCATGACAAGGCTCCATGCCTTTTTCATCACAATGCCCCATGCCGTTTTAATCACAATGCTCCATGTCATTGTCATCAAAATACTCCACAAGCTTGTCATCAGAATGCTCTATGACCCTTGTCATCACAATTCTCCATGCACTTGTCAGCACAATGCTCCCTGACCATTTTCATCACAATGCTCCAAGCCATTGTCATCACAATGCTCCATTACCTTTGTCATCAGAATCCTCCATGACACTTGACATCACAGTGCTCCATGCCATTGTCATCACAATGGGCCATGACATATGTCATCACAATGCTCCCAGACACCTCTCTTCACAATACTGCATGACCTGGTCATCACAATGCTCCATGCCCTTGTCATCACAATGTGCCATTCCAACTGTCATCGCAATAGTCCATGCAACTTATTAGACCAATGTTCCATGCCCTTGTCATCACAATGCTCCATGCCCTTGTTATCACAATGATCCATGGGCCCTGTCATCACAATGCTCCATGACTCCAGTCATCAGAATGCTTCATGACCTTTGTCACCACAATGGTCCATGCCCTCGTCATCAGTAGTCTCTGTGACCTTTTTAACCACAATGGTCAATGAACTTTTCTTCACAATGCTCTTTAACACTTGTCATCAGAATGCTCCATGTGCTTGTCAGCACAATGCTCCATGACACGTCATTACAATGCACCATACGCTTGTCATCACAGTGCTCCACAATCTTGTCATCACAATGCTCCTTAAAATATGTCATCACAATTCTCCATGCACTTCTCATCAAAATGCTCTCTCACCACTAATATCACAATGCTACATCACTATTTGTCACAATACTCGCTCAACCCTTTCATCATAATGTTCCATGACTCCTGTCATCAAAATGTTCCATGACACTTTTCATCAAATTGCTCCATGACCATGTCATCAGAATGCTCACTGCACTTCTCATCACAATGCACAATGCCCTTGCCATCAAAATGCTCCAAGACCTTTGTCATCACAAAGATCCATGACCCTTGGCATCACAATGCTCCATGTCATTGGCATCACAATGCACCATGCCCATCATCATAATGCTTCATGCTATTGTCATCACAATGAAATCAAAATGCTCCATGACCTCTGTCATAACAATGCTCCAAACCCTTGTGATCACAATATTCCATAACACTTGTCATCACAATGCACCATGATGCTCGTCATCACAATTATCAATGGTCTTCTCATCACAATGCTCCAAGATGTTTGTCCTCACAATGCTCAATACACTTGTCATCAAAATGCTCCCTGACACTTGTTGTCTGTATGCTCCTTGAATCCTGTCATGACAAGGCTCCATGCCTTTTTAATCACAGTAATCCATGTCCTTTTCATCACAATGCTCCAAGACACATATAATCTCAATGCTCCATGTCCTTGTCATCACAAAGCTCAATGTTGCAGGCCATCAGAATGCTCCTTGGTCTTCTGCTCTCATTGCTCCATGCCCTTGTCATCACAATGTTCCAAGACCCCTGTAATCACAATGCTCCATGCCCTTGTCATCAGAAAACTCCATGACGCATGTGATCAGAATGCTCCATGGCCTTCTCATCACAATGCTCCATGCCCTAGTCATCACAATGCTCCAAGACCCCTGTATTCACAATGCTCCATGCCCCTTTTCATCAGAATGCTCCATGAGACTTGTCATCACAAGTCTCCATGGTCTTCTCATCACAATGCTCCAGGACCTTGTCATAACCATGCTCCATTCCCTTGTCATCACAATGTTCCATGACCCCTGTCATCACAATAATCCATGAACATTTTCAGCCCAATGCTTCACGACCTACGCATCACAATGCTCCATGGCCAATATCACAAATCTCCATGACCACTGTCATCAAAACACTCCATGACTCCTCACAACACAATGATCCGGGACACTTGTCATCACAATGCTCCATTCCCTAGTCATCACAATGCTCCATGACCCCTGTCATCACAATAATCCATGAACATTTTCAGCCCAATGCTCCATGACCCTTGTCATCACATTGAACCATGCCCTTGTCATCCCAGTGCTCCATGACACATGTATTCACAATGCTCCGTGACTCCAGTCATCACAATGCTTCATAAGGTTTGTCTAGACAACGGTCCATGCCCGCATCATCACAAGGCTCTGTGACCTTTGAAACCACAATGCTCCATGAACATTTCATCGCAATTTTCCGTGACCCTTGTCATCACAATGCTCCATGCGTTTTTCAGGACAATGCTTCATGACCCTTGTCATCAAAATGTGCCATGCGCTTTTCATCACAATGATCCACAACCTTGTCATCGCTATGCTCCATAAACATTGTAATCACAATGCTCCATGCACTTCTCATCCAAATGCTCTCTCACATGAGATATCACAATGTTCCATCACTAGTCATCACAATCCTCCCTCACCCATGTTATCACAATATTCCATGACCCCTGTCATCACAATGCTACATCCCATTATCAGCACAATGTTCCATGACCCCTGACATCAAAATGTTCCATAACCCCTGTCATCAAAATGCTCCATGACCCTTTTCATCCCAAAGCCCCAGGACCCCTGGCATCACAATGTTCTATAACCCCTGCCATCAAAATATTCCATTACACTTTTCTTCAAATTGCTGCATGACCCGGTCATCAAAATGCTCCCTGCCCTTCTCATCACAAGGCACCATACCCTTGTCATCAAAATGCTCCTTGACATTTGTCATCACAAAGCTCCATGACCCTTGGCATCACAATGCTCCATGTCATTGTCATCACAATGCTCAATGAACCCTCTCATCACATGTTTCCATGCCCTTGTCATCACAAAGCTCCATGACACTTGTCATCACAATGCTCGATGCCGGTCTCATCACAACGCTCCATGCCCTTGTCATTACAATCCTCCATGACCCAGGTATAACAGTGTTCTGTGCCCTTGTCATCACAATGCTCCATGCCCACTCTCATCACAATAATCCATGAAAACTTTCGGGCCAATGCTCAATGCCCTTCTCATCACAATGCTCCATTACCTCTGTCATAACAATGCTCCATGACCACTGCCATCACAATGTTCCATGGCCTTGTCATCACAAGGCTCCATGACCCTTGTCATCACAATGCTCCAAGACCACTGTAATCACAATGCTCCATGCCCTTGTCATCACAAAGCTCTATGACACATGCCATCAGAATATTCCATGGCCTTCTCATCACATGCTCCATGCCCTTGTCATGACAATGCTGCAAGACCCCTGTAATCACAATGCTCCATGCCCATTTTCATCTCAATGCTCCATAAACACTGTAATCAAAATGCACCATGCCCATCATCATAATGCTTCAGGCTCTTGTCATCACAATGAAATCAAATTTCTCCATGACCACTGTCATCATAATGCTCCAAACCCTTGTGATCACAATGTTCCATAACACTTATCATCACAACACCCTATGACGCTCATCATCACAATTATCCATGGTCCTCTCATCACAATGCTCCATGATCTTTGTCATCACAATTCTCAATACACTTGTCATCACAATGCTCCCTGACACTTGTCGCCAGTATGCTCCTTGAACCCTGTAATGACATGGCTCCATGCCTTTTCATCACAATGATCCATGCCCTTTCATCACAATGCTCCAAGACCCCTGTAATCACAATGCTCCATGCCCTTGTCATCACAAAGCTCCATGACGCATGTCATCAGAATACTCCATGGCCTCCTCCTCACAATTCTCCATGCACTTGTCATCACAATGCTCCAAGTCCCATGTAATCACAATGCTCCATGCCCCTTTTCATCACAATGCTCCATGAGAGTTGTCATCACAAGACTCCATGGTCTTCCCATCACAATGCTCCAGGACCTTGTCATCACCATGCTCCATTCCCTTGTCATCACAATGCTCCATGACCCCTCTCATCACAATATTCCATGAACATTTTCAGGCCAGTGCTCCATGAACTTCTCATCACAATGCTCAATGACAAATATCATCAAAATACTCCATGACAACTGTCATCACAACACTCCATGACACCTGACAACACAATGACCCGGGACTCTTGTCATCACAATGCTCCATTCCCTACTCATCACAATGCTCCATGACCCCTGTCATCACAGTACTCCATGAACATTTTCAGCCCAATGCTCCATGACCCTTGTCATCACAATCATCCATGTCCTTGTCATCCAAATTCTCCATGACACTTGTAATCACAATGCTCCAAGAACCCTTAATCAAAATGCTCCATGCCCCTGTCATCACAAAGCTCCATGACGCTTGTCATCAGAATGTTCCGTGGGATTCTCCTCACAATGTTCCATGCCCTTGTCATCACAATGCTCCAGGACCCCTGTAATCACAATGCTCCATGCCCTTATCATCACAAAGCTCAATGACACATGTCATCAGAATGTTCCATGGCCTTCTCATCAATATGTTCCATGCCCTTGTCATCACAATGCTCCCAGACCCCTGTAATCACAATGCCCCATGCCCCTTTTCATCTCAATGCTCCATGAAACCTGTCATCACAATGCATCATGCTCATCATCATAATGCTTCCGGCTATTGTCAGCACAATGAAATCAAAATTCTCCATGACCTCTCTCATCACAATGCTCCATGACCCCTGTCATCCCAATACTCCATGAACATTTTCAGCCCAATGCTCCATGACACTTGTCTGCACAATGATCCATGCCCTTGTCATCCCAATTCCCCATGACCCATGTATTCACAATGCTCCGTGACGCTTCTCATCACAGTGCTCCATGACACCTGTCATCACCATGCTCCAGGCCTTTGTCAGCAAAATGCTACGTGAACTATTCATTACAATGCTCTATGCGCTTGTCATCACAATACTCCATTACCACTGTCATCACAATCCTCCATGAACCTTAGGATCACATTGCATCATGCCCTTGACATCACAATGCTCCATGCTCCTTGAAAGCAAAATGATCCATGGCCTCTGTCATTGCAATGACCAAAACCTTGTGATCACAATGTTCCATAACACTTGTCATCACAACGCTCCATGATGCCTGTCATCACAATACTCCATGCCCTTTTCATCACAATGTTCCATGAACTTTGTCATCACAATTCTCAATGCAATTGTCATCACAATGCTCCCTGACTCTTGTCCTCAGAATGCTCCTTGAAACCTGTCACGAAAAGGCTTCATGCCTTTTGCATCACAAAGACCCATTCAATTTTCTTCACAATGCTCCATGCCATTGTCTTCAAAATACTCCTCAAGATTGTCATCAGAATGCTCCATGACCCTTGTCATCACAATTCTCCATGCACTTGTCAGCCCAATGCTCCCTGACAATTGTCATCACAATGCTCCAAGCCATTGTCATCACAATGCTCCATTAACTTTGTCATCAGAATCCTCCATGACAATTGGCATCACAATGCTCCATGCCATTGTCATCACAATGGGCCATTACATATGTCATCACAATGCTCCGTGATAACTCTCTTCACAGTACTGCATGACCTGGTCATCACAATGCTCCAAGTCATTGTCATCACAATGCTCCATTACCTTTGTCATCAGAATCCTCCATGACACTTGGCATCACAATGCTCCATGCCATTGTCATCACAATGGGCCCTTACAAATGTCATCACATTGCTCCCTGATACCTCTCTTCACAATACTGCATGACCTGGTCATCACAATGCTCCATGCCCTTGTCATCACAATGCGCCATTCCTACTGTCATCACAATAATCCATGAAACTTATTAGACCAATGTTCCATGCCCTTGTCATCACAATGCTCCATGCCCTTGTTATCACAATGTTCCAACACCCCTGTAATCAGAATGCTCCGTGCCCCTTTTCATCAGTATGCTCCATGAGACTTGTCATCACAAGGCTCCATGGTTTCTCATCACAATGCTCAAGGACCTTGTCATCAGAATGCTTCATGACATTGTCATGAAAATTCTCAATGGCCCTTTTCATCATAATGCTCCAAGCCCAAGTCATGACAATGCTCCATTATATTTGTCATCACATCCCCCATTACATTTGACATCACAATGCTCCATGCCATTGTCATCGCAATGGAGCATGGCATATGTCATCACAATGCTCCCTGACACCTGTCTTCACAATACTCCATTCCCTTGTCTTCACAATGCTCCATGCCCTTGTCATCACAATGCACGATGTCCACTGTCATCACAAAAATCTATGAAACTTGTCAGACCAATGCTCCATGCCCCTGTCATCACAATGCTCCATGCCCTTGTCATCACAATGCTCCAAGACCCCTGTCATCACAATGTTCCGTGACTCCAGTCATCACAATGCTTCATAACGTTTGCCATCACAACGGTCCATGCCCGCATCATCACAAGGCTCTGTGACCTTTGTAACCACAATGCTCCATGAACTTTTCATCACAATGCTCCAAGACCCATGCAGTCACAGTGATCCATGCACCTTTTAATCAGAATGCTCCATGAGACTTGTCATCACATGTCTCCATGGTCATCTCATCACAATGCTCCAGGACATTGTCATCACCATGCTCCTTACCCTTATCATCACAATGCTCCTTTACCCCTGTCATAACAATGCTCCATGATCCCTGCCATAACGATGTTGATGGCCTTGTCATCACAGGGTTCCATGACCCTTCTCATCACAATGCTCCAAGACCCCTGTAATCACAATGCTCCATGCTCCTTTTCATCTCAATGATCCATGAACCCTGTCATCACAATGCACCATGCCCATCATCATAATGCTTCATGCTATTGTCATCACAATGAAATCAAAATGCTCCATGACCTCTGTGATCACAATGCTCCAAACCCTTGTGATCACAATATTCCATAACACTTGTCATCACAATGCCCCATGACGCTCATCATCACAATAATCCATGGTCTTCTCATCACAATGCTCCATGACCTTTGTCATCACAATGCTCAATACACTTGTCATCAAATGCTCCCTGACACTTGTTGTCTGTACCTTCCCTGAAACCTGTCATGACAAGGTTCCATGCCCTTTTCATCACAATGTTCCAAGACCCCTGTAAACACAATGGTCCATGCCCCTTTTCAACAGTATGCTCCATGAGATTTGTCATCACAAGGCTCCATGGTTTTCTCATCACAATGCTCCAGGACATTGTCATCACAATGCTTCACGACCTTGTCATGAAAATTATCAATGGCCCTTGTCATCATAATGCTCCAAGCCCTAGTCATCACAATGCTCCATTATATTTGTCATCACAATCCTCTATTTCATTTGGCATCACAATGCTCCATGCCATTGTCATCGCAATGGACCATGACAAATGTCATCACAATGCTCCCTGACACATATCTTCAAAATAATCCATGACCTTCTCATCACAATGCTCCATGCCCTTGTCATCACAATGCACCATGTCCACTGTCATCACAATAATCTATGAATCTTGTCAGACCAATGCTCCATGCCCCTGTCATCAAAATGCTCCATGCCCTTGTCATCACAACGCTCCATGAACCCTGTCATCACAATGCTCCGTGACTCCAGTAATCACAATGATTCATAACATTTGTCATCACAGTGGTCCATGCCCCCGTCATCACAAGGCTCTGTGACCTTTGTAACCACAATGCTCCATGAACTTTTCATCACAATGCTCCGTGACCCTTGTAATCACAATGCTCCATGCCTTTGTCAGAAAAATTTTCCATGACGCTTGTCATCACAATGTGCCACGTGAATTTCATCACAACGGTCCACAAATTTGTCATGGCAATGCTCCATAAACCTTGTAATCACAATACTCCATGCCATTCTCATCACAATGCTCCATTACCCCTGTCATAACAGTGCTCCATGACCCCTGCAATCACAATGTTCCACGGCCTTGTCATCATAAGGCTCCATGACACTTGTCATCACAATGCTCCAAGACCCCTGTAATCACAATGCTCCATGCCCCTGTCATCACAATACTCCATGAACATTTTCAGCCCAATGCTCCATGACCCTTGTCATCACATTGATCCATGCCCTTGTCATCCCAATGCTCCATGACCCCTGTATTCACAATGCTCCGTGACGCCTGTCATCACAGTGCTCCATGACACCTGTCATCACAATCCTCCATGCCTATGTCAGCAAAATGCTACATGACCTTGTCATTACAATGCTCTATGTGCTTGTCATGACAATTCTCCATTACCATTGTCATCACAATACTCCATGAACATTGGGATCACATTGCTTCATGTCCTTGTCATCACAATGCTCCATGCTCCTTGAAATCAAAATGATCCATGACCTCTGTCATCACAATGCTCAAAACCCTTTTGATCACAATGTTCCATAACACTTGTCAACACAACGCTCCATGATGCCTATCATCAGAATACTCCATGCCATTTTGATCACAATGCTCCATGACCTTTGTCATCACAATTCTCAATACACTTGTCATTACAATGCTCCCTGACACTTGTCGCCAGAATGCTCCTTGAACCCTGTCACGAAAAGGCTCCATGACTTTTTCATCACAATGCCCCATGGCGTTTTCATCACAATGCTCCATGCCATTGTCATCAAAATACTCCACAAGCTTGTCATCAGAATGCTCCATGACGCTTGTCATCACAATGCTCCATGCCCTTGTCAGCACAATGCTCCATGACCCCTGTCATCACCATGCTCCGTTACTCCAGTCATCACAATGCTTCATGACATTTGTCATCACAATGGTCCATGCCCTCGTCTTCAACAGTCTCTGTGAATTTTTAACCACAATGCTCCATGAACTTTTCATCACAATGCTCTTTGACCCCTGTCATCACAATGCTCTATGCCTGTCTCACCACAATGCTCCATGACCCTTGTCATCATAATGCTCCATGCACTTGTCATCACAGTGCTCCACAATCTTGTCATCACAATGCTCCATAAACGTTGTCATCACAATGCTCCATGCACTTCTCATCAAAATGCTCTCTCACCACTGATATCACAATGATTCATCACTATTCGTCACAATACTCCATCACCCCTGTCATCACAATATTCCATGACTCCTGTCATCACAGTGCTACATGCACTAATCATCACAATGTTCGATGACCCCTGACATCACAATGTTACATAACCCCTGTCATCAAAATGCTCCATGACCATTTTCATCAAAATGCTCCATGACCCCTGACATCACAATGTTCCATAAACACTGTCATCAAAATGTTCCATGACCCTTTTCATCAAATTGCTCCATGACACTGTGATCACAATGCTCCTTGCCCTTCTCATCACAATGCACAACGACATTGTCATCAAAATGCTCCCTGACACTTGTTGTCTGTATGCTCCTTGAACCCTGTTATGACGAGGCTCCATGCCTCTTTCATCACAATGATCCATGCCCTTTTCTTCACAGTGCTCCAAGACCCCTCTAATCACAATGCTCCATGCCCTGGTCATCACAAAACTCAATGACGCATGTCATCAGAATGCTCCTTGTCCTTCTCCTCAAAATGCTCCATGCCCTTGTCATCACAATGTTCCAAGACCCCTGTATTCACAATGCTCCATGCCCCTTTTCATCAGTATGCTCCATGAGACTTGTCATCACAAGGCTCCATGGTTTTCTCTTCACAATGCTCCAGGACATTGTCATCACAATGCTTCACAACATTGTCATGAAAATTCTCAATGGCACTTGTCATCATAATGCTCCAAGCCCTAGTCATCACAATGCTCCATTATATTTGTCATCACCATCCTCCATTACATTTGGCATCAAAATGCTCCATGCCATTGTCATCGCAATGGACCATGACATATATCATCCCAATGCTCGCTGACACCTGTCTACACAATACTCCATGACATTCTCATCACAATGCTGCATGTCCTTGTCATCGCAGTCGACCATGACATAGGTCATCACAATGCTCCCTGACACCTGTCTTCACAATAATCCATGACCTTCACATCACAATGCTGCATGCCCTTGTCATCACAATGCACCATGCCCACTGTCATTATAATAATCTATGAAAGTTTTCAGACCAATGCTCCATGCACCTGTCATCACAATGCTCAATGTCCTTGTCATCACAATGCTCCATGACCCCTGTCATCACAACGCTCTGTGACTCCAGTCATCACAATGCTTCATAACGTTTGTCATCACAATGCTCCATGCCCCAGTCATCATAAGGCTCTGTGACCATTGTAACCACAATGCTCCATGAAATTTTCATCACAATGCTCCATGACACTTGTCATCACAATGTTCCTTGCCTTTGTCTGAACAATGCTCCATGACCCTTGTCATCACATTGTGCTACACACTTTTCATTACAAAGGTTCACAAACTTGTCACTGCTATGCTCCATAAACCTTGTAATCACAGTGATCCATGCACTTCTCATCAAAATGCTCTCTCACCAGAGATATCACAATGTTCCATCACTAGTCATCACCATACTCCCTCATCCCTGTAATCAGAATGTTCCATGACCCCTGTCATCTCAATGCTACATCCACTTATCATCACAATGTTCCATGACACCTGACATCACAGTGTTCCACAACCCCTGTCATCAAAATGCTCCATGACCCTTTTCAACCCAAAGCTACATGACCAATGACATCACAATATTCTATATCCCCTCTCATCAAAATATTCCATTACACTATTCCTCAAATTGCTGCATGACACTGTCATCAAAATGCTCCCTGCCCTTCTCATCACAATGCACCACGCCCTTGTCATCAAAAGGCTCCATGACCTTTGTCTTCACAAAGCTCCTTTATCCTTGACATCACTATGCTCAATGTCATTGTCATCACAATGATCCATGAACCCTCTCATCACATTGCTCAATGCCCTTGTCATCAGAAAGCTCCATGACACTTGTCATCACAGTGCTCTATGCCCTTCTCATCACAATGCTCCATGCCGTTGTCTTTACATTCCTCCATGACCCATGTAACAGTGTTCCGTGGCCATGTCATCACAATGCTTCATGCCCACTCTCATCACAATAATCCATGAAATATTTCAGACCAATGTTCAGTGCTCTTCTCATCACAATGCTCCATTACCTCTGTCATAACAATGCTCCATGACGCCTGCCATCACAATTTTCCACGGCCTTGTCATCACAAGGCTCCATGACCCTTGTCATCACAATGCACCTAGACCCATGTAATCACAATTCTCCATGCCCTTGTCATCACAAAGCTCCATGTCGTATGTCATCAGAATATTCCATGTCTTTCTCATCACAATGCTAAATGCCCGCTTCATCAAAATGCTCTAAGACCCCTGTAATCACAATGCTTCATGCCTTTTTTCATCAGTATGCTCCATGAGACTTGTCATCACAAGGCTCCATGGTCTCCTCATCACAATGCTCCATGCCCTTGTCATCACACTGCCCCATGACCCCTGTCATCACAATGCTCCGTGACTCCATTCATCACAATGCTCCATGACCTATGTCATCACAATGGTCCATTACCGAGTCATCAAAAGTCTCTGTGATATTTTTTACCAAAATGTTCCATGAAATTTTCATCACAGTGCTCCATGCCTTTGTCAGAACAATGCTCCATGACCCTTGTCATCACAATGTGCCACGTGCTTTTCATCACAACGGTCCACAACCTTGTCATCGATATGCTCCATAAACCTTATAATCCCAATGATCCATGCACTTCTCATCAAAATGCTCTCTCACATGAGATATCATAATGTTCCATCACTAGTCATCACATTACTCCCTCACCCCTGTAATCACAATGTTCCATGACCACTGTCATCACAATGCTACCTCCCCTTATCATCACAATATTCCATGACACGTGGCATCACAATGTTCCACAACCCCAGTCATCAAAATGCTCCATGACCCTTTTCATCCCATAGCTCCATGACCCCTGACATCACAATGTTCTATAACCCATGTCATCAAATTGTTCCATTACAATTTTCATCAAATTGCTGCATGACCCTGTCCTCAAACTCCTCCCTGCCCTTCTCATCACAATGCACCACGCCCTTGTCATCAAAATGCTGAATGACTTTTGTCATCACAAAGTTCCATGACCCTTGACATCACAATGCTCCATGTCATTGTCTTCACAATGCTCCATGAACCCTCTCATCACATTGCTCCATGCCCTTGTCATCACAAAGCTCCATGACACTTGTCATCACTGTGCTCGATGCCCTTCTCATCACAATGCTCCATGCCCTTGTCATTACAATCCTCCATGACCAATGTATCACAGCGTTCCGTGCTCTTGTCATCACAATGCTCCATGCCCACTCTCATCACAATAATCCATGAAATATTTCACAACAATGCTTCCTGCCCTTCTCATCACAATGCTCCATTACACCTGTCATAACAGTGTTTCATGACCCCTGCCATCACAATGTTCCACGGCCTTGTCATTCACAAGGCTCCATGACACTTGTCATCACAATGTTCCAAGAACCCTGTAATCACAATGCTCCATGCCCTTGTCATCAGAAAGCCCCATGACGCATGTCATCAGAATGTTCCATGGACTTCTCATCACAATGCTCCATGCCCTTGTCATCACAATGCTCCAAGACCCTTGTTATCAAAATGCTCGATGCCCCTTTTCATCTCAAAGCTCCATGAATCCTATCATCACAATGCACCATGCCCATCATCATAATGCTTCAGGCTATTGTCATCACAATGAAATCAAAATGCTCCATGACCTCTGTCATCACAATGCTCCAAACAGTTGTGATCACAATATTCCATAACACTTATCATCACAACACCCCATGATGCTCATAATCACAGTTATCCATGGTCTTCTCATCACTATGCTCCATAACGTTTGTCACCACAATGCTCAATACACTGGTCATCACAATGCTCCCTGACACTTGTCGTCAGTATGCTCCTTGAACACTGTCATGACAAGGCTCCATGCCTTCTTCATCACAATGATCCATGCCCTTTTCATCACAGTGCTCCAAGACACCTGTAAACACAATGTTCCATGCACTTGTCATCAAAGTGCTCCATGACGCATTCATCAGAATGCTCCATGTACTTCTCTTCACAATACTCCATGCCCTTGTCATAACAATGCTCCAAGACCACTGTAATCACAATGTTCCATGCCCCTTTTCATCAGAATACTCCATGATAGTTTTCATCACATGTCTCCATGGTCTTCTCATCACAGTGCTCCAGGACCTTGTCATCACCATGCTCCATTTCCTTGTCATCACAGTGTTCCATGACCCCTGACATCAGAGTACTCCATGAACATTTTCAGCCCAATTCTCCATGACACTCTCATGACAATGCTCCATGACCAATATCATCACAATGCTCCATGACCACTGTCATCACAACACTTCATTACCCCTGACAACACAGTGAGCCGGGACTCTTGTCATCACAATGCTCCATGACCCCTGTCATCACAATACTCCATAAACATATTCAGCCCAATCTTCCATGACACTTGTCATCACAATGATCAATGCCCTTTTCATCCCAATGCTCCATGACCCCTGTATTCACAATGCTCTGTGACGCATGTCATCACAGTGCTCCATGACACCTGTCATCACAATTCTCCATGCCTTTGTCAGCAAAACGCTACATGAAATTGTCATTACAATGTTCTATGAGATTGTCATAACAAGTCTCCTTTACCATGGTCATCACAATCCTCCATGAACCTTGGAATCACATTGTTTCTTGCCCTTGCCATCACAATGCTCCATGCTTCTTGAAATCAACATGATCCATGACCTGTGTCATCACAATGCTCCAAACACTTGTGATCACCAAGTTCCATAACACTTCTCATCACAAAGCTCCATGATGCCTGTCATCAAAATACTCCATGCACTTTTCATCACAATGCTCCATGACCTTTGTCATCACAATTCTCAATACACTTGTCATCACAATGCTCCCTGACACTTGTCTTCAGAATGCTCCATGAACCCTGTCACGAAAAGGCTCCATGCCTTTTTCCTCACAATGCCCCATGCAGTTTTCATCACAATGATCCATGCCATTGTCATCAAAATACTCCACAAGCTTGTCATCAAAATGCCCCATGACCCTTGTCATCACAATTCTCCATGCACTTGTCAGCACAATGCTCCCTGACCCTTGTCATCACAATGCTCCAAGCCATTGTCCTCACACTGTTCCATTAACTTTGTCATCAGAATCCTCCATGACACTTGCATCACAATGCTCCATGCCATTGTCATCACAATGGGCCATTACATATGTCATCACAATGCTCCCTGACACCTGTCTTCACAATACTGTATGACCTGGTCTTCACAATGCTCCGTGCCCTTGATATCGCAAAGCTCCATGACCCCTGTCATCACAATGCTCCGTGACTCCAGTCATCACAATGCTTCATGACCTTTGTCATCACAATGGTCCATGCCCTCATCATCAACAGTCTCTGTGACCTTTTTCACCACAATGCTCCATGAACTTTTCATCACAATGCTCTCTTTGACCCTTGTCATCACAATACTCTATGCCTTTCTCAGCACAATGCTCCATGACCGTTGTCATTACAATGCTCCTTTCGCTTGACAGCACAATGCTCCTTGACACATGTCATCACAATTTGCCATGCGCTTGTCATCACAGTGCTCCACAATCTTGTCATCACAATGCTCCATAAACCTTGTCATCACAATGCTACATGCACTTATCATCACAATGTTCGATGACCCCTGACATCACAATGTTCCATAACCACTGTCACCAAAATGCTCCATGACCCTTTTCATCAAAATGTTCCATGTCCCCTGACATCACAATGCTCCATGACCCCTGTCATCACAGTGCTCCATGCTCCTTGAAATCACAATGATCCATGACCTCTGTCTTCACAATGCTCCAAAACCATGTGATCACAATGTTCCATAACCCTTGTCATCACAACGCTCCATGATGCCTGTCATCACAATACTCCATGCCTTTGTCATCACAATGCTCCATGATATTTGTCATCACAATTCTCAATACACTTGTCATCACAATGCTCTCTGACACTTGTCGTCAGAATGCTCCTTGAACCCTGTCATGAAAAGGCTCCATGCATTTTTCATCACAATACTCCATGCCCTTTTCATCACAATGCTCCATGCCATTGTCTTCACAATACTCCACAAGCTTGTCATCTGAATGCTCCATGACACTTGTCATCACAATGCTCCACGAGCACTGTCATCACAATGCTCCATACCACGTGTCATTACAGTGCTCCATGACGCTGGCCATTCACAATTATCCGTGGTCTTCTCATCACAATGCTCCACACGCTTGTCATCAAAATGCTCCATGACTCTTGTCATCACAATGTTCCATGGCCACTGTCATCACAATTATCCACACCCCTTGTCATTATAGCGCTCCATGACGCTCATCCTCAAAATTATCCATGGTCTTCTCATCACAATGCTCCACGGTCTTGCCATCACAATGCTCCATGCCCTGGTCGTCACAATGCTCCATGTTCCCTGTCATCACAATTCTCCACGTTCTTGGCAACACTATGTTCCATGACACTTCCCATCACAGTGTTAAATGCTTTGTCATCACAATACTCCACAAGCTTGTCATCACAATACTCCATGACCCTTGTCATCACAATGATCCATAACCCCTGTCATCACAATGCTCCATGAGACGTATCATCACAATGCTCCATGCCCCTTGTCATTACAGTGCTCCATGATGCTCGTCACCAAAATTATCCATGGTCTTCTCATCACAGTGCTCCTCGGTCTTGCCATAACAATGCTCCATGCCCTGGTCATCACAGTTCTCCACGTCCTTGTCATCACAATGCTCCATGACAGTTCTCATCACAATGTTACATGCCCTTGTCATCACAATTCTCCATGCACTTGTCATCGCAATGCCCCCTGACCCCTGTCATAGCAAGCCCCATGCCTTTGTCATCACAATGCTTCACGACATTTTCATCAAAATTCTCAATGGCCGTTGTCATCACAATGCTCCATGACCCTTGTCATCACAATGCTCCAAGCCTTCGTCATCACAATGCTCCATTACCTTTGGCATCACAATCCTCCATAACACTTGGCATCACAATGCTCCATGCCATTGTCATCACAATGGTACATGAAATATGCCATCACAATGCTCCCTGACACCTTTCTTCACCATACTCCATGACCTTGTCATCACAATGCTCCATGCCCTTGTCATCACAATGTGCCATGCCCACTGTCAACACACTTATCCATGAAATTTGTCAGACCAATGCTCCATGCCCCTGTCATCACAATGCTACATGACCCCAGTCATCACAATTCTCTGTGTGTCCCGTCATCCCAAGGCTTCATGACCTGTGTCATCACAATGGTCAATGCCCTCATCATCACAATGCTCTGTGAAATTTGTCACCACAATTCTCCATGACCTTTTCATCACAGTGCAGATACGTCCATGAGTGCAAGTGTCCTATGCTCTGTAGCACATCTTTTAAATATTTTACCAAACACAATACACTTCTCCATAGTGGCCTTTGGTAAATTACAATTCCACTATCAGCCTCACAGTGCTCCCTTTTCTCCTCGCCCTGTCCTGCATTTCTGGTGTTTACACTTTATGTGGATGGCCCTTCTGACTGATGTGAAGTGATACATTTTGTAGTATTGATTTCCAGTGCCCACCTGTTTGGTTGGATAAAAAGTGTGTATGGCCTTTACTTGAATATATTCGGAAAAAATGGCATACGCCCTTTTGGGCCAACTGCATCATTGGCGATGTTCAGCCCCTTTTCTAGTGTTTTAATGGGGAGTCCTTTCTACCTCTTCAAATCTGTTTCCTGCCACTCTCCCTTGCTTACAACTCCTTTTCTGTGACTTACCTCAAGACATTTTTCGACGATAGATATTTTCAACTCTGCAGTTTCATGAATTTTAGTGCCCCTGAGTTCCATTTTTCAACTTGTGTTTTTGGAAACTGGACACAAAACAGCGGGATTTCCTCTAGACCTATTCTGGTTCCGTGGGCAATTCTAGCCTTTGATGAATTTGTCTTCCAGATTGGAAATTAGAGTGGCATGTGCCTGTCCGAACAACTAAGACTTGTCTCTAAATTTTTCTCATCCTTCCGCTTCATCCTCTGGACAAATTCCAAACTGTGTGCAACAGGATGTTGACGGTGCTGATATCCCCAAGTGAGGAGATTGTTAGGAAAGATGCTGGAGGGGTGAACCCGAGCACCAGACAATGAGGAGATGAGGTGCCTTTTCCAAACTCTTTCCGAACAAATGGTGTACCATCCTCTAGGTGTGACAGGCATGTTTTAGCTGTAGGAAGGGTCCAGTGCATGGAAGGAGAACACCAGGGATTTTTCCAAATCAGTGCCTCCCCGTACCCCAAACTGGGGAATTTTTAAGCTACGGCTACACGTATGTCCATTAAGCGCCTTGGGAAATAGGCAGAGCCCAAACTTTAGCTGATTGAAATCTTCAGGGTCAGAAGCGTTCACCATCGGCCTTGCTTAGGTTACATTTTATCTCTCTTTGATAGACTATGTCAATAAAAATATCTATTGTTTTTCAGATTATTTCCCCTTATAGGTTATTGCAAAATATTCAGTGTAGTTCCCTGTGCTATACAGTAGTTCCTTGTTGATGATCTATTTTATACATAGCAATGTGTATGTGTTAATCCCACACTGTTAATTTATCCCTTGTCCTACCTTTCCCTTTGGTAATAATAAATTATAAGATTTTATACTTCTCAGAAATGGGGGACCTGAAAGAGAGGTATCCTTTTCAATGGAAATGCATTCAAAACAAGATTGAAGCTTCAGCCAAGAGTATTTGATGTACATCCATGGAAATAAATCACTTCATTTCTCTAATGTTGACCTGACAAATAAGACAGATGTCTTCACTGAACTTGCTTATAGTAAAGTGATGGAAATATCAAAGGTAAGTCTTGGAAACATCTTATTTTACCCGAGCATTATACACTGCTCTATGTTAACTACAGTTTGGCTCACACATCTGTTCATTGAAGTTACAATGTTCTCAATTTCTGTTACTGATCCTCGAGAGTGGACCCCAACAGGAGTCCCCGTGCCCAGTGTCATTGGAGCCAACAGATCAAGACTGAGTTTGGTTCAGAAGCAAAGGAAACATTATTTTGAAAACAGAATGGAGAGGTGAGAGCGTGCAGTCCCCCACGGGCTGTGGGCTGGGCTGCTGTGTAGGGATCCCAGGAGCCTCACTGGGAGGGAGGGGATGGAGCTCTCGAGGGCTGGGTTGGCTGAAGCTCAGGCTCTATGCCGTGGAGTCTGCATGGGACCCCGCTATCTGAGGTGTGGACCCAGCCATTCTGCACTACGAAATCGGGTCTGAAGTGCCGGGTGTGGGACCTCTGCATGCGGAAACCTAGGAGCACGTGAAATTAGACAAAGCACAAGACCTTATTTTATTGCCCAGATTCTCTTTTTGTCTCCCAGGAATTTTTAATGAACGTTGCCAGAGACGAACACCTCCACTGCTTTTTGTTCTGTTCCTCATTCTTCGGGTGTTGAGGGTGCAGACCCCTCTTTTGTAACTGCTTCATGCTGTGGTGGGAGCCCTGATACTTTGGGGGAGGGGCAAAACGTCTCCCCACCAGCCTCCAGGTGAGGTTGATTGCCCCAAGGCCTCCTGCCTCACTTCTCGTACGCCTGAGCACCAGCATTGGAAGTGTTATAGATTCTAATGACCTTTAAGTGTCCAGGAAAGAGATGTGCAGAGATGCTGAGGTGGCAGGTTTCACCCCACCCCACATTTGTTCGGTGACCTTAGGCTGACGGTTTTTGCCAGCCTATATGCTCTGACCAGTAGTCTGTGCTTTCTTTAATTAGGTCCCTGAATTAATGTACAAACAGCACCATGTGTCAGAACCCTGCCCGCGCAACTCCCAGACACTCCAGGGTCAGTGGTGATCCAGGACCATGACGTCCACTGAGTCAACGGCCTTTAGAAGTAGCCAGCAGTCCAGCCGGTCATATTGGCCACCATCACCGCGGTGTCTGTAGGGTTTTCTATGGTGAAAGCGTGATATACGTTTCCCCCGCCAAGCTTATTAGCTCCCCTCTGGGTGCAGTAAGTCCTGCAAGCAGTAGTCTGCTCTTTCGGGGCACAGTCTTGTTGTTTTCCGAGAGAAACTCCAGGTCAAGTGATGGTCACACGAGTCATCTTGGGGGCCCGTTGCCCCCATTTGTCTCTCTGGCGGTTGGAGTTGGAGGGCCTCCTCACTCGAGGTCAGTGTGTCCACAGAGCGACCCCTGCAACTTCAGGGCATGATGGGTGGTTAGGATCACGACGTGGGGTCCTTTTCCCTTAGGAGGGAGCTGGCCTTGTGGGCTGCTGATTTCTAGCTTTTTAGATACCCCAGTATCCTGGCCTGATGAGTCGGTGGGCAAAGCCCTTTGTGACCATAGTTTATCATACCTGAAGGGCATTCTTGTGTTGCTCCATTTCAAGTGTTCCCAGTTTTTGCACTAAGGCTCCAAGGGCAATTAACCTTTGACTGGGTATGTAAAGGTCAAAGGGTTTAGCTAAATTAGCGAGTTATTGGGCAAGGATCTGAATTGACTGCTGTTTCCATTCTTGAAAGGCTGCTTCTGGATTGTATACAAAAGGATCATCATCTTTTCGTGTCAGTGTTTCATGTAGACACCCAGCTATTAGACTGTAGTTAGGGATCCAGATGCAGAAAACCTTGGCCTCCCCAGGAACCCCTAAGCTGTCTTCTAGTTTTAGAAGAGGTAAGGCTGCAAATGGCTTCTTCCCTATCCTGGGATGCGTTTCTCCGAATATCTGTGAGAATGAAGCCCAGGCATGTCACCTGAGCCTGGGATATTTGAGCCTTTTTCTTGGACACCTTCTATCCTTTCTTGGCTAGGTAGTTCAGAGGCGTCTTTAGTAGGCCTGGCGATCAGAATGTCATCTGCATATTGAAGGAGGGTTCCCTTTTACAGAGGTAGAACTTTTAGGTCTTTAGAGGACATTTCCCCAATGATGGTGTGGGGATTTTTGAACCATTGGGGCAGGACGGCCCAGCATTATTGCTTGTGTTGCATGTTGTGTCCTGCCACTCACAAGCCAAAAATTCTTGTGACTCTGAGATGAATGGAATACAGAAGAAGGCATCATTGAAGTGTAATACAGAATGCCATGGCCTGGTGGATGGTAGAATCAGCAGCAGGGTGTAGGAAATAGGAGCTACTGGATGTATATCCTCGGTGGCTTCACTGACTGCCCTGATATCCTTTACCAGGTCTCCAGCAGCCCATGGGGCTCTCATGGTCAGGCCAATCCCAGTATATGGAGCTCACCTGGGCTGCACCACCCATCCCCACAGCCCACGGGGCTCTCATGGTCAAGTCCCTCCCAGGGTATGGAGCTCACCTGTGCAGCTACCCAGCAGCCCATGGGGCTCTTATAGTCAGGCCCTTCCCAGGATACGGAGCTCCCCTGGGCATGTACCCCAGCAGGGCTGGACACACAGGAACTGTGCACATAGCCCACCTTGCAGAGAACCCCCAGCTCACCTGTCACTCACAGCTGACACAGAACACCTCAGAGCAGGACTTGAACTAACAAACAGCAGCTCTGACAGGTCTGTGACCCTGGCTATCACTCTGTGCAGCCTCTCTCTGCCTGGTCTTCCAGACACTTCCACTGCAGACAGGGCACCAGGCCTCTGTCTCCACCCACCATCACTCCTCTCCCTGACTCCTGGGTTCCTCTCATTAGGATACGGTCTTCTTGAAGTTGTTTTCCACTCATGGACCAGATAAAATGATAAGAAAACAAGCCGCAGCTGCAGCCCCTTGTCTAGCCTGACTCTCTAGGGCCCACACCTCTTCCTTTGGCCTGGCCCGTTTAACAAGTTTCATTTTCTGCAACTGTGAGCCCCTGAGGGGTGAGGATTGGCTGATTTGGGCAGCCTGACACTGCCTGCCAGCCCTCCCCAGGTGTGCCTGTGTTGAGGTCAATATAAACACCTCTCCAGTCAGCAAGAGCCCCTGTAGCTGAGCCTGATGCCATATTCTCTGCCCCGTCAGCAGTGTCGGGGCTGGGGTGGTGGTACGGAGGGAGAGGCCGTGGATTTGTGGGTGGCCCAGTGTGAGTGGGGCTCTGCTGGACTTTCTGCAGGAGTTGCCAGGCTGCCACCTGCTAAAGAAGAGGATGTGTCATCCATACCTGCCGCTGGAATTTCTCCCCAGGCAGAGGTGAGGAAGTAAAAAAGCAGTGTGGGCCATGGCAGGAGGGGTATCTCAGGCAGGGAAATGGAAAGATTCCAGAAGAGCATCTGGGGCCAGGACCATCCTGACTGGCCTGCAGGCACCAAGTCGGCCTGCGTGCTGTCACTAGTGTGGCTCCACAGCCCTTCCTCTAGGCTTGCATGTGCTTGTACACATTCAGGTGTTTTACCTGGAAAGGGTGGGAAGAGTTCAGCTGCAGCAGGACTGGGACTCAGCTCACATTTACTCACAGACGCCTCGACACAATCCCCCAGCTTTGCAATGAGGATGCTCCTTGTGGGGGTGAGTGCTGCTGAGTGCATGGGAGACGATTTCCCACCTCTGACCAACTTAAGAATTTTTTACCACTAGAGCAAGTGCCCTGATACGATTTTCCTCTGTATAACTGGTGGGTTCTGTTTTTTTTTTTTTTTTTTCTTTATTTTCTTTTTGGTTCAAGGTAGATTTTATTTATTCTTCTTTTTTTTTTTAATTTGGAGATATAAACATGGAAATAATGCATTAATATAAAGACATCTATGTGAAGGGAAAAACTTTTTTTCTGTTTTATTTGATTAAATGTTATTTATTTATTTTTAATTTTTTAAAATTTATTTATTTCTTTTATACAGCAGGTTTTATTGGATATCTATTTTATACATATAAGTGTGCACATGTGAATCCTAGTCTCCCAATTCATCCCACCAACACCCTCACATGGTGTTCCCCCCTTGGTGTCCATATGTTTGTTCTCTACATCTGTGTCTCTATCTCTCCCCTGCAAACTGGTTCATCTGTACCATTTTTCTAGGTTCCACATATATGCATTAATATACAATATTTGTTTTTCTCTTTCTGACTTACTTCACTCTGTATGACAGTCTCTAGATCCATCAAGGTCTCTACAAATGACCCAATTTCATTCCTATGTATGGATGAGTAATATTCCATTGTATATATGTGCCAGATCTTCTTTATCCATTCATCTGTTGATGGACACTTAGGTTGCTTCCATGTCCTGGCTATTGCAAATAGAGCTGCAATGAACATTTTTGTACATAACTCTTTTTGAATTATGGTTTTCACAAGGCAAATGTCCAGTAGTTGGATTGTTGTGTCGTATGGTACTTCTATTGTTAGTTATTTAAAGGAACCTCCGTAGTGTTCTCCCTAGTGCCCATATCAATTTACATTCCCACCCACAGTGGAAGTGTGTGCCATTTTCTCCAATAAAGGCCTCTCCAGCATTTATTGTTTTGTAGATTTTTTTGATGATTGCCACTCTGACTGCTGTGAGGTGATACCTCAGGGTAGTTTTGATTTGCATTTCTCTAATGATTAGTGATGTTCAGCATCCTTTCATGTGTTTCTTGGTAATCTGTATATCTTCTTTGGAGAAATGTCTATTTAGGTCTTCTGCCCGTTTTTGGATTGGGTTGTTTGTTTTTGTGATATTGAGCTACATACGGTGATTGTAAAGTTAGGAGATTAATCCTTTGTCAATTGCTTCATTTGAAAATATTTTCTCCCATTCTGAGGGTTGTTTTTGCATCTTGTTTATGTTTTCCTGTACTGTGTAAAAGCTTTTAAGTTTCATTAGGTCCCATTTGTTGATTTCTGTTTTTATTTCCATTTCTCTAAGTGGTGGGTCAAAAAGGATCTTGTTGTGATTTATGTCATAGAGTGTTCTGCCTATGGTTTCCTCTAAGTGTTTTATAGTGTCTGGTCTTATATTTAGATCTCTAATCAATTTAGAGTTTATTTTTGTGTATGGTGTTATGGAGTGTTCTAATTTCATTCTTTTATGTGTAGGGTTCTTGTTTTCCCAGCACCAATTACTGAAGAGACTGTCTTTTCTCCATTGTATATCCTTAGCTCCTTTGTCATAGATGAGATAGCCATAGGTATGTAGGTTTATCTCTGGGCTTTCTGTCCTGTTCCATTGATCTGTGTTTATGCCAATCTACATACACTTGATTCCATTATGGAGACATATAAATACATAGGTTTCAAGGTTATTACCAGTCAGATATATTCCTCTTCAGTGAATAGGTTGTTTTGTGTCCAGTTCATTGAGAAAGGAGTAGGTCTTGTCTATTACATATTTGGTATATGGAATGGGATCTGTGCTAATTTCAAACTCTGCTTTTACACATCACCCCACGTCACCTTTCCCCTTAAGGAGGCATAAGTGTGTTTTTTAAATGTGTAACTCTGTTCTCTTTTGAAATTCAGTTCATGTGTAGCCATGTTTACATTCCCTCTATAAGTGATATATTACAATAAGTTTCTTTTTCTTTGTGGCTCATTTCACTTAGCATCATCCTACCTAAAGCCACTCATTAAGCTGCTATTGGCCTTATGACATTGATTTTATGTCTGAGTGGCATTCCATTGTATATAAGTACCACAATATCTATATCCATTTTTTTTTCCTTTCCTGGGATATTTAAAGTGTACCGAAGTCGAGGTTCTTGTAAACAGAGCAGCCCTAAACTTTGGGCTGGCTGTGTGTTGTGGATTTTTAGTTTTCCCAAAATACACGCCCATGAGTGGAAGTGTGCTATGCTCTGTAGCTCTGTTTTAGAAAACAACATACAGTTCTCCAGAGAGGCTGTTGGCAATTTACATCCTGTCCATCGGCGTAACCAGGCTCCCTTTTCTCCATGGCCTGTCCTGCATTTGCGGTTTTTACACTATTTGTGGATGGCCCTTTTGACTGGAGGTAAGGGACACTTCTATGTAGTGTGGATTTGCAATGCCTGATGGCTTGCTTGGCCAAGAAGCGCATATGCATTTTTTCCCGAATATATTCAAGAAAATACACATAATCCCTTTTCAGCCAAGGGCAACATTGTCGAAATTCTGACGCTTTTCATGTGCTTTAAAGATGACTCCAATCTACCTCTTGAAATCTGTTTCCTTCAATTCTGCCTTGCATTCAAATCCTCTTCACTGTCTTTCCTCAATATATTTCTTGATGATAGTTGTCCTTTATAACTCTGCAAGTTTGTGAATTGCTGTGCCCATGATTTCCATTTTTCAACTCGCCTCTTTGTGAGCTGGCTGCAATACCGCAGGATGGCTTTAGGCCCTAGTCTGGTTCCGGGGCTTCAGGCTGAGCCTTTGGTTAATTCTTCTTCCTGGTGGGAAACTAGAGTGACATGTGCCCATCCAAACACCTACAGCTAATCTCTCATTTATTCCCCCTCTTCATGTTCATCCTCTGCACAATTTGCAAACTGTGCATAACAGGAGGTTAAAGGCGCTGACACTCCAAGTGGGGAGATTTTGAGTAATGCAGATGGAATGGCGAAGCCGAGCACGACAAAAGGAAAAATGAGGTACCTTTTAGAAAACTTTCCCAATTACACAGTGTACCATCCACTGGGTTTCCCATGCATGTTTTAACTGTAGGAAGATTCCCTTAAACCTGGAGAGTTGGGACCACTAGAATGGGTGGCACACAGTATTGCTCTAAGTGGTGTTCTTTTGCTCACACAACCTCAGCAATCTTGTCAGCCCCAAGTGTCCAGTCTTATGTCTCATCCAGCTGTGGGGGTAAAGGTGGTCAATCCAGGTTGCATCACAGGCCCTGAACGTAATTTTTAAGACTTTCTCACTGTTTCACTGTTTTTGCATTTTGCTTTTGAAATTTATTTTTATAAGTGGGTTTAACTGAATGTCAGTGCTGTGTTCATGCCGTTATACACACACATGATTCCTTTATGGAGACATGAGAATACATATGTTTTAAAATACTGAGAGTCAGACATATTCCTCTGCAATGAATAGGGGGTGTTGAGTCCAGTTCATTGTGGCGGGAGTAGGTGTTGTCTATTACATACTTGGTTTATGTAACGGTATCAGTGCTAATTTAAAACTGTGATTTTATGCATCACCCCACCTCGCCTTTCCCCTTAAGCAGGCAGAAGTTTGTTTTCTAAATGTGTGATTCCGTTGTGTTTGTAAATCAGTTCATGTGTAGCCATGTGTACATTCCCGCTATGAGTGATATCTTATGATAAGATTCGTTACTCTGGTATCTTTCCTAACTCAGTTCATGTGAGGCCATGTTTATAGGACCTTCATAAGTGATATCTTATGATAAGATTCTTTTTCTGTGTTACTTATTTCACTTAGAAACATCATACCTGAATCCACTCATTTTGCTGCTACTGGCCTTATGAAATTGATTTCATGGCTGAGGGATATTCCATCGTACATAAGTACCAAAATTTCTTGAACCGTTTTTGTCTTTCCTTGGATATTTAAGGTATACACAAGTTGAGATTCTTGTAAGCAGTGAAGCCCTAAATGTTGGGGTGGCCCTGTCTTATTGATTTTCAGTTTTCCCAAGGTATATTTCCTAGACTGGAAGTGCCCTTGACTCAGTAGCTCTGTTGTATACTGGTTTTAGGGAACACAATGCACTCCTCCAGAGAGGCAGTTGGCAATTTATATCCCGCCCATCAGCATAACAAGGCTCCCTGTTCTCCAGGGCCTGTCTTGCCTTTCTGGTTTTTACACATTTTGCAGATGTCCCTTTTGACCAGTGGGAAGTGATACTAGTTTGTAGTGCAGATTTGCATTGCCCGCTTGCTTGCTTGGCCAAAAAGGGCGTATGCGTTTTCTCCTGAATATATTCAGGAGAACACGCATACGCTCATTTTGGCCAAGTGCATCATTGTCGAAATTTTGCCCCTCTTCCTGTGCTTTAAAGGCGATTCCAACATACCTCTTGAAATCTGTTTCCTGCTATACTGCCTCCCTTTCAAGTCCGCCTCGATTCCTTCCCTCAACAGATTTTTAGGCGATAGTTGTCCTTTATTACTCTGCCAGTTTCTGAATTCCTGTGCCCCTGAGCTCCATTTTTAAATTCGTTTTTTGTGAGCACACCGCAAGTCCAAAATTTTGGTTCAGGAACTATACTGGTTCCCGGCGCGTGGCTGAAACTTTGGTTAATTATTCTTCCTGCGGGGCAATTAGTGTCACATGTACCCGTCCAAATGCCTAACATCTACTCTCTCATTTGTTCTCCCCCTTCCGTTTTATTTTTGCCAAATTGGTAACTGTGCGAACCAGGAGGTTAAAGGGGCTGTCTCTCCAAATTGGCAGATTGATAGTAAAGCAGTTGGAAAGTCAAACCGGAGCACCAGGAGAGGGATAATTAGTTGAGTTTTAGAAACCTTTCGTATTCACAGTGTGTCCATTCTCTAGGTTTCTTGTACATGTTATAGCGGTAGTAATAGTCCCTTCAACCTGGACACATGGGACCCATGGAATGGGTGCTATGCATTATTTCGTTAAAGGGTCTGCATTTGCTCACCCAATCTCACCAATCCTCTCAGTCCCATGTGTCCAGCTTTATGCCACATCCAGCTCTCATTGTAGATAGGGTCATTCAAGGTTTCATCAGAGACACTGAAGGAATTGTAAAGAATATCACTTTTGATTTGTTTTTCAAATTCCTTTTTATAGTGGGTTTGAGCTGAATCTCGCTGCCAAGTTTAGGCAAGACTAGGCACAATTGATTCCCTTACGGAGACATATCAATACATAGGTTTTAAAATTCTTACTAGTCAGATATAATCCTCTGTGGGAAATATGGGGTTTTGAGTCTCTTTCACTGAGGAAGGTGTAGGTCTTGTCTATTCCATAGTTGGTTTTTGGAACGGTACCTGTGCTTATATCAAACTCTGGTTTTATGCATCACCCCACCTCTCCTTCCCCGTTAAGCAGGCATAAGTGTGTTTTCTAAATGTGAGACTCTGTTCTCTTTCCTAACTCAGTTCATGTGTAGCCATGTTTACAGGATCTTCATAAGTGATATCTTATGATAAGTTTCTTTTTCTGTGTGACTTATTTCACTTACAATCATCGTACCTGAATCCACTCATTTTGCTGCTACTGGTCTTATGACATTGATTTCATGGCTGAGGGATATTCCATTGTATGTAAATAACATAATTTTTTGAAACGTTTTTATCTTTCCTTGGATATTTAAGTTGTACCCAAGTTGAGGTTCTTGTAAGCAGTGCAGCCCTAAATTTTGGAATGGCTCTGTGTTATTGATTTTCAGTTTTCCCAAGATATATTCCCTAGACTGGAAGTGCCCTTGGCTCTGTAGCTCTGCTGTTTACTTGGTTTAGGGAACACAATGCACACCTCCAGAAAGGCAGTTGGCAATTTACAACCGGTAAATCAGCATAACAATGCTCCCTGTTCTCCAGGGCCTGTCTTGCCTTTCTGGATTTTACCCATTTTGTGGATGTCCCTTTTGACAGGTGGGAAGTGATACTTCTTTGTAGTGCAGATTTGCATTGCCTGCTTGCTTGCTTGGCCAAAAATGGTGTATGCGTTTTCTCCTGAATATATTCAGGAGAAAACGCCTACACGCTTTTTGGCCAAGTGCATCATTGTCGAAGTTGTGCCCCTCTTCCTGTGCTTTAAAGGTGATTCCAACGTACCTCTTGAAATCTGTTTCCTGCTATTCTGCCTCGCTTTCAAGTCCGCCTCGTTGCCTTCCCTCAACAGATTTTTGGACGATAGTTGTTCTTTATTACTCTGCCTATTTGTGAATTGCTTTGCCCCTGAGCTCAATTATTTAACTTGTTTTTTTGTGAGCTGAACGCAAGTCCAATATTTTGGTTCAGGACCTATACTGGTTCCCAGTGGGTGGCTGAGACTTTAGTTAATTCTTCTTCCTCCCGGGAAATAAGAGTGACATGTGCCCGTCCAAATGCCTAACAGCTACTTTTTCATTGCTTCTCCCTCTTCCCTTTCATCCTCTGCCAAATTGGCAACCTGTGCGAACCAGGAGGCTAAAGGGGCTGTCTCTATAAGTTGGGAGATTGATAGTAAAGCAGTTCGAAAGTCAAAGCGTAGCACCACGAGAGGTTCTATTCATTGAGTTTTAGAGACCTTTTGTATTCACAGTGTGTCCATTCTGTAGGTTTCCCGTACATGTTATAGCTGTAGTGATATTCCCTTCACCCTGGAGAGTTGGGACCATTGGAATGGGTGCCATGCATTATAGCTTTAAGGAGTCTGCATTTGCTCACCCAATCTTACCAATCCTCGCAGTCCCATGTGTCCTGCCTTATGCCACATCCAGCTGTCGTTGCAGATAGTGTCATTACAGGTTTCATCAGAGACCCAGAAGGATTTGTAAAGAATTTACCTTTTCTTTTTGTTTTTCAAATACCTTTTTATACTGGGTTTGAGCTGTTTCTCGCTGCCATGTTTATGCCAGTCTAGACACAATTGATTCCCTTATGGAGACATATCAATACATAGGTTTTAAGATTCTTACTAGTCAGATATATTGCTCTGCGGGAAATAAGGTGTTTTGTGTCCCTTTCACTGAGGAAGGTGTACGTATTTTCTATTCCATAATTGGTTTTTGGAACGGTGCCTGTGCTTATATGAAACTCTGGTTTTATGCATCACCCCACCTCTCCTTTCCCCTTAAGCAGGCATAAGAGTGTTTTCTAAATGTGTGGCTCTGTTCTCTTTACTAACTCAGTTCATGTGTAGCCATGTTTACAGGATCTTCATAAGTGATATATTATGATATGTTTCTTTTTTGTCACTTATTTCACTTAGAATTATCGTACCTGAATCCACTCATTTTGCTGCTACTGGACTTATGACATTGATTTCATGGCTGAGGGATATTCCATTGTATGTAAATAACATAATTTTTTGAACCGTTTTTATCTTTCCTTGGATATTTAAGGTGTACCCAAGTTGAGGTTCTTGTAAGCTGTGCAGCCCTAAATTTTGGAATGGCTCTGTGTTATTGATTTTCAGTTTTCCCAAGATATATTCCCTAGACTGGAAGTGCCCTTGGCTCTGTAGCTCTGCTGTTTACTTGGTTTAGGGAACACAATGCAGACCTCCAGAGAGGCAGTTGGCAATTTACATCCCGTGCATCAGCATAACAATGCTCCCTGTTCTCCAGGGCCTGTCTTGCCTTTCTGGATTTTACCCATTTTGTGGATGTCCCTTTTGACAGGTGGGAAGTGATACTTCTTTGTAGTGCAGATTTGCATTGCCCGCTTGCTTGCTTGGCCAAAATTGTTGTATGCATTTTCTCCTGAATATATTCAGGAGAAAACGCATACACCCTTTTTGGCCAAGTGCATCATTGTCGAAGTTGTGCCCCTCTTCCTGTGCTTTAAAGGCGATTCCAATGTACCTCTTGAAATCTGTTTCCTGCTATTCTGCCTCGCTTTCAAGTCCGCCTCGTTGCCTTCCCTCAACAGATTTTTGGACGATAGTTGTCCTTTATTACTCTGCCTGTTTGTGAATTGCTTTGCCCCTGAGCTCCATTATTTAACTCGTTTTTTGTGAGCTGAATGCAAGTCCAATATTTTGGTTCAGGACCTATACTGGTTCTCGGTGGGTGGCTGAGACTTTAGTTAATTCTTCTTCCTCCAGGAAATAAGAGTGACATGTGCGAGTCCAAATGCCTAACAGCTACTCTTTCATTGGTTCTCCCTCTTCCCTTTCATCCTCTGCCTAATTGGCAACCTGTGCGAACCAGGAGGTTAAAGGTGCAGTCTTTGCAACCTGGGAGATTGATAGTAAAGCAGTTGGAAAGTCAAACCAGAGCACCAGCAGAGGGACTATTTGTTGAGTTTTAGAGACCTTTCATGTTCACAGTGTGTCCATTCTCTAGGTTTCCCATACATGTTATAGCTGTAGTAATATTCCCTTCACCCTGGAGAGTTGGGACACATGGAAGGGTGGCCATGCATTATTGCTTTAAAGGGTCTGCATTTGCTCACCCAATCTCACCAGTCGTCTCAGTCCTAAGTGTCCAGCCTTATGCCAAATCCAGCTGTCGTTGTAGATAGGGTCATTCCAGGTTTCGTCAGAGACCATGAAGAAATTGTAAAGAATTTCCTGTTTTTTTGGTGTGTCTGAAATTCCTTTTTATAATGGGTTTGAGCTGATTCTCACTGCCATGTTTATGCCAGTCTAGACACAGTTGATTCCCTCATGGAGACATATCAATAAATAGGTTATAAGATTCTTACTAGTCAGATATATTCCTCTGAGGGAAATATGGGGTTTTGAGTCCCTTTCACTGAGGAAGGTGTAGGTCTTTTCTATTCCATATTTGATTTTTTGAACGGTACCTGTGCTTATATAAAACTCTGGGTTTTATGCATCACCCCACCTCTCCTTCTCCCTTAAGCAGGCATAAGAGTGTTTTCTAAATGTGAGACTCTGTTCTCTTTCCTAACTCAGTTCATGTGTAGCCATTTTTACAGAATATCTATAAGTGATATCTTATGATAACTTTCTTTTTCTGTGTGACTTATTTCACTTAGAATCATCGTACCTGAATCCACTCATTTTGCTGCTACATGTCTTATGGCATTGATTTTATGGCTGAGGGATATTTCATCGGACGTAAGTACCACAAATTTTTGAACCATTTTTATCTTTCCTGGGATATTTAAGGTGAATCCAAGATGAGGGTCTTGTAAGCAGTGCACCCCTAAATATCGGGGTGGCTGTATCTTATTGATTTTCAGTTTTCCCAAGGTATCTTATGTAGACTGGATATGCCCTGGGCTCTGTAGCTCTGTTGTTTACTTGTTTTAGGGAACACAATGCACTGCTCCAGAGAGGCCGTTGGCAATTTGCCTCCCACCCATCAGCATAACAAGGCTCCCAGTTCGCCAGGGCCTGTCTTGCCTTTCTGGTTTTTACCCATTTTGTGGGTATCCCCTTTGACTTGTGGGAAGTTATACTTCTTTGTAGTGCAGATTTGCATTGCCTGCTTGCTTGCTTGGCCAAAAAGGGTGTATGTGTTTTCTGCTGAATATATTCAGGAGAAAACTCATACACCCTTTTTGGCCAAGTGCATCATTGTCGAAGTTGAGCCCCTCTTCCTGTGCTTTAAAGGCGATTCCAGCATACCTCTTTAAATCTGTTTCCTGCTATTCTGCCTCGCTTTCACTTCTGCCTCTTAACCTTCCCTCAACAGAGTTTTGGACGAGAGTTGTCCTTTACTACTCTGCCATTTGGTGAATTGCTGTGCCACTGAGCTCCATTATTCACCTCGTTTTTTGTGAGCTGAATGCAAGTCCAAATTTTGGTTCAGGACTTATACTGGTGTCCGGTGGGTGGCTGGGACTTTGGTTAATTCTTCTGCCGGGCGGAAAATTAGAGTGACATTTGCCGGTCCAAATGCCTAACAGCTATTCTCTCATTGGATCTCCCTCTTCCGTTTAATCCTCTGCCAAATTGGCAACCTGTGAGAAGCAGGAGGTTAAAGGGGCTGTCTCTCTAAGTTGGGAGATTGATAGTAAAGCAGTTGGAAAGTCAAACCGGAGCACCATTAGAGGGACTATTAGTTGAGCTTTAGAAACCTTTCGTATTCACAGTGTGTCCATTCTCTAGCTTTCCCGTACATGTTATAGCTGTTGTAATATTCCCTTCAACCTGGAGAGTTGGGACCCATGGAATGGGTGCCACTCATTATTGCTTTAAAGTGTCTGCATTTGCTCACCCAATCTCAACAATCCTCTCAGTCCAAAGTGTCCAGCCTTATGCCACATCCAGCTGTCATTGTAGATAGGGTCATTCCAGGTTTCATCAGAGACCCTGAAGGAATTTTAAGGAATTTCCCTGTTTTTTTTTTTGTTTTGTTTTTGAAATTCCTTTTTATAGTGGGTTGAGCTGATTCTCACTGCCATTTTTATGCCAGTCTAGACACACTTGATTCCCTTACGGAGACATATCAATACATAGGTTTTAAGATTCTTACTAGTAAGATATATTACTCTGCGGTGAATATGGGGTGTTGAGTCCCTTTCACTGAGGAAGCTGTAGGTCTTGTCTATTCCGTATTTGGTTTTTGGAACTGTACCTGTACTAATATCAAACTCTGGTTTTATGCATCACCCCACCCCTCCTTCCCCCTTAAGAAGGCATAAGGGTGTTTTCTAAATGTGAGACTCCCTTCTCTTTCCTAACTCAGTTCATGTGTAGCCATGTTTACAGGATCTTCATCATTGATATCTTATGATAATTTTATTTTTCTGTGTGACTTATTTCACTTAGAATTATCGTCCCTGAATCCACTCATTTTTCTGCTACTGGCCTTATGACATTGATTTCATGGCTGAGGGATATTCCGCCATATGTAAGTACCACAATTTCTTGAACCATTTTTGTCTTTCCTGGGATATTTAATGTGTACCCAAGTTGAGGTTTTTGTAATCATTGCAGCCCTGAATTTTGGTGTGGATCTGTCTTATTAATTTTCAGTTTTCCCAAGCTATATTCCCTAGACTGGAAGTGCCCTTGGCTCTGTAGCTCTGTTGTTTACTTGTTTTAGGGAACACAATGCACTCCTCCAGAGAGGCAGTTGGCAATTTACATCCCGGCCATCAGCATAACAAGGCTCCCTGTTCTCCAGTGCCTGTCTTGCCTGTCTGGTTTTTACACATTTTGCGGATATCCCTTTTGGCTGGTTGAAAGTGATAGTTCTTTGTAATGCAGATTTGCATTGCCCGCTTGCTTGCTTGGCCAAAAAGGGCATATGCGTTTTCTCCTGAATATATTCACGTGAAAACCCACATGCCCTTTATGACCATTTCCATTATTTTCGTAGTTGTGATGCTTTTCCTGTGTTTAAAGGCGATTCCAATGTACCTCTTGAAATCTGTTTCATGCCACTCTGCCTCATTTTCACTTCCGCCTCGTGGCTTTCCCTCAACAGATTTTTGGAAGAAAGTAGTCCTTTATAACTCTGCAGGTTAGCGAATTGCTGTGTCCCTGAGTTCCATTTTTCAACTCGCGTTTTTGTGAGCTGACCGCAAATCCACAGTTTTGCTTCTGGACCTATACTGGTTTTGGGGGGTGCAGGCTGAGTCTTTGGTTAATTCCTCTTCGTGACGGGAAATTAGAGTGAAATGTGGCCGTCCAAATGCCTACAGCTACTCTCTCTTTTGTTCTCTCTGTTCCCTTATATCCTCTGCACAATTTGCCAGCTGTTCGAACCAGGAGGTTATAGGGCCTGACTCTCCAAGTTGGGAGATTGATAGTAAAGCATTTGGAATGTCAAACTGGAGCACAAGGAGAGAAAAAAGTAGTAGAGTTTTAGAAACCTTTCACCATCAGATGGTTTCCATTCTCTATGTTCCCATACATGTTATAACTGTAGTGATATTCCCTTCTACTTGGAGAGTTGGGAACCATGGAATGCGTGGCAGGCATTATTGCTTTAAAGATTCTGCATTTTTTCACCCAATCTCACCAATCCTCTCAGTCCAAAGTGACCAGCGTTATGCCACATCCATTTGTCATTGTAGATAGGGTCATTCCAGGTTTCATCAGAACCCCTGAAGGTATTGTGTAAGAATTTTACTGTTTTTATGTTTTGTTTTGAAATTCATTTTTATCGTGGGTTTGAGCTTATTCTCACTGCCATGTTTATGTCGTTCTAGACACACTTAGTTCCCTTACGGAGACATATCAATACATAGGTTTTAAGATTCTTACTAGTCAGATATATTTCTCTGCGGGGAATAAGTATGTTGAGTTCCGTTCACTGAGGAAGGAGTAGGGCTTGTCTCTTCTGTTTTTGGATTATGGAACGGTACCTGTGCTAATATCAAACTTTTTTTTGTGCATCTCCCCACCTGTCTTTCCCCTTAAGCAAGCGTTAGAGTGTTTTCTATATCTGAGACTCTGTTCTCTTCCCTAATTCAGTTCATATGTAGCCATGTTTACATTCCCTTCATAAGTGATATATTATGTCAGCATGCACCATGGCCTTGTCATAGTAATGCTCCATGGCCCCTGTCATCACAATGCTCCATGCCCTGGTTATCACAATGCTCCATGTCCCTTGTCATCACAATTCTCCACGTCCTTGTCATCACAATGCTACATGACACTTGTCATCAAAATATTACATGCTCCTGTCATCACACTTCTCCATGCACTTGAAATTGCACTGCTCCATGCACTTGTCATCACAATGCTCAATGCACTTTTCATCACAATGTTCCATGCCCTTGTCATCAGATTGCTCCATGACACCTGTCATCACAATGCTCCCTGACACCTGTCATCACAATGCTTTATGCCCGTTGTCATTACAGTGCTCCATGATGCTCGACACCACAATTACCCAAGGTCTTCTCATCACAGTGCTCCACAGTTTTGCCATCACCATGCTCCATGCCTTGTCTTCTCAAAGCTCAATGTCCCTTGTCCTCAGAATTCTCCACAACCTTGTCATTGCAAAGCTCCATGGCACTTCACATTAAAATGTTATATGCTCTTGTCATCACAATACTCCATGCACTTGTCATCACAATGCTCCATGACCCCTGTCATAGGAAGCTCCATGCGCTGTTCATTACAATGTTTCATGACCTGGATATTAAAATGATCAATGGCCCTTGATATCACAATGCTCCATGCCCTTGTCATCACAGTGCTCCTTTAATTTGTCACAGCAATCCTCCATGACACTTGGCCTCACAATACTCCATGATATTGTCATCAAACTGGAGCATGTCATATTTCATCACAATGCTCCCTGACACCTTTCTTCACAATAATCCATGACCTTGTCATCACAGTGCTCCATGCCCTTGTCATCACAATGTGCCATGGCGACTCTTATCACAATAATGCATGAAACTTGTCAGACCAATGCTCCATGCCACTTTTCATCACAATGCTCCATGAACGCTGTCATCACAATGCACCATGCCCATCATCATAATGCTTCATGCTATTGTCATCACAATGAAATCAAAATGCTCCATGACCTCTGTCCTCACAATGCTGCAAACCCTTGTGATCACAATGTTCCATAACACTTGTAATCACAATGCCCCATGACGCTGGTCAGCACAATTATCAATGGTTTTCTCATCACAATGCACCATGATTTTGTCATCACAATGTTCAATACACTTTTCATCACAATGCTCTCTGACTATTGCCCTCAGTATGCACCTTGAACTCTTTCATGACAAGGCTCTTTGCCTATTTCATCACAATGATCCATGCCCTTTTCATCACAATGCTCCAAGACACCTGTGATCACAATGCTCCTTGCACTTGTCATCACAAAGCTCCATGACGCATGTCATCAGAATGCTCCATGGTCTTCTGATCATAATTTTCCATGCCCTTGTCATCACAATGCTCCAATACCCCTGTAATCACAATGTTCCCTACGCCTTTTCATCAGAATGCTCCATGAGAATTGTCATCACAAGGTTCCATGGTCTTCACATAACAGTGTTCCAGGACATTGTCATCACAGTGCTCCATTCCCTTGTTATCACAAAGTGCCATTACATATGTCATCACAATGCTCCCTGACATATGTCTTCACAATAATGCTTGACCTGGTCATCAAAATGCTCCATGCCCTTGTCATCACAATACGCCATTCGAACTGTCATCGCAATAATCCATGAAACTTATTAGACCAATGCTCCATGCCCTTGACATCACAATGCTCCATGCCCATGTTATCAAAATGCTCCATGACCCCTGTCATCACAATATTCCATGACTCCAGTCATCACAATATTTCATGACGTTTGTCATCACAGTGATCCATGCCCTCATCATCAACAGTCTCTGTGACCTTTTTAACCACAATGCTCCATGAACTTTTCATCACAATGCTCTTTGACCCTTGTCATCAATGTGCTCTATGCCTTTCTCAGCACAATGCTCCATAACACTTGTTATCACAATGCTCCATGAGCTTGTCAGCACAATGCTCCATGACACATGTCATCACAATGCGCCATGCACCTGTCATCACAGTGCTCCACAATCTTGTCATCACAATGCTCCATAAAACTTGTCATCACAATGCTCCATGCACTTCTCATCAAAACGCTCTCACCACGGATATCACATTGATACATCACTATTCGTCACAATACTACCTCACCCCTGTCATCACAATATTCCATGACTCCTGTCATCACAATGCTACATGGACTTATCATCACAATGTTCGATGACGACTGACATCACAATGTTCCTTAACCCATGTCATCAAAATGCTCCATGGCATTTTTCATCAAAATGCTCCATGACCCCTGCCATCACGATGTTCCATGGCCTTCTCATCACAAAGCTCCCTGACTCTTCTCATCAAAATTCTCCAAGAACGCTGAAATCACAATGTTCCATAACACCTGTCATCAAAATGTTCCATGACAATTTTCATCAAATTGCTCCATGACCCTGTCATCACAATGCTCCCTGCGCTTCTCATCACAATGCACAATGCCCTTGCCATCAAAATGTTCCATGACCTTTGTCATCACAAAGATCCATGACCCTTGGCATCACAATGCTCCATGTCATTGTCATCACAATGCTCCATGAACGCTCTCATCACATTGCTCCATGCACTTGTCTTCACAAAGCTCCATGACACATGTCATTAGAATGCTCCATGGCCTTCTCATTACAATGCTCCATGCCCTTGCCATAACAATGCTCCATTACACCAGTCATAACAATGTTCCATGAACCCTGCCATCACGATGTTCCATGGCCTTGTCATCACAAAGCTCCATGACCCTTCTCATCACAATGCTCCAAGAACCCGGTAATCACAGTGCTCTATGCCCTTTTCATCTCAATGATCCATGAACCCTGTCATCACAGTGCACCTTGCCCATCATCATAAGGCTTCAGGCTATTGTCATCACAATGAAATCAAAATTATCCATGACCACTGTCATCATAATGCCCCAAAACTTTGTGATCACAATGTTCCATAATACTTGTCATCACAACACCCTGTGATGCTCATCATAACAATTATCCATGGTCTTCTCATCACAATGCTCCATGACCTTTGTCATCACAATTCTCAATACAGTTGTCATCACAATGCTCCCTGACACTTGTCGTCAGTATGCTCCTTGAAACCTGTCATGACTAGGATCCATGACTTTTCATCACAAAGATCCATGCCCTTTTCATCACAATGCTTCAAGACCCCTGTAATCACAATGCTCCATGCGCTTGTCATCACAAAGCTCCATGACACATGTCATCAGAATGCTCCATGTCTTCTCCTCACAATGCTCTATGCCCTTGTCATCACAATGCTCCAAGACCCCTGTAATCACAATGCTCCATGCCCATTTCATCAGAAAGCTCCATGAGACTTTTCATCACAAGTCTCCATGGTCTTATCATCACAATGCTCCAGGACCTTGTCATCACCATGCTCCATTCCCTTGTCATCACAATGCTCCATGACCCCTGTCATCACAATAATCCATAAATATTTTCAGCCCAATGCTCCATGATATTCTCATCACAATGCTCCATGACAAATATCATCAAAATGCTCCATGACCACGGTCATCACAACACTCCATGACACCTGACAACACAATGATGCGGGACTCTTGTCATCACAATGCTCCATTCTCTACTCATCACAATGCTCCATGACCCTTGTCATCACAATGCTCCAAGACCACTTTAATCACAATGCTCCATGCCGTTGTCATCACAAAGCTCCTGGACGCATGTCATCAGAATGCTCCATGGCCTTCTCATCACCATGATCCATGCCCTTGTCATCACAATGCTCCAAGACCCCTGTAATCACAATGCTCCATGCCCCTTTTCAACAGAATGCTCCATGAGACTTCTCATCAAAAGTCTCCATGGTCTTCTCATCAAAATGTTCCAGGACTTTGTCATCACCATGCTCCATTCGCTTGTCATCGCAATGCTCCATGAGCAATATCATCGCAATGCTCCATGACCAATATCATCACAATTCTCCATGACCACTGTCATCACAACACTCCATGACACCTGACAGCACAATGATCCGGGACTCTTTTCATCACAATATTCCATTCCCTAGTCATCACAATGCTCCAGGACACTTGTCATCACAGTGATCCATGCCCTTGTCATCCCAATGCTCCATAAGCCCTTTATTCACAATGCTCCATGACGCTTGTCATCACAGTGCTCCATGACACCTGTCATCACAATGCTCCATGCCTTTGTCAGCAAAATGCTTCATGACTTTGTCATTACAATGCTCTATGTGCTTGTCATCCCAGTACTCCATTACCATTGTCATCACAACCTTTCATGAACCTTGGGATCACATTGCTTCATGCCCTTGTAATCACAATGCCCCATGCCCCTTGAAATCAAAATGATCCATGACCTCTGTCATCACAATGCTCCAAGCCCTTGTGATCACAATGTTCCATAACACTTGTCATCACAATGTTCCATGATGCCTGTCATCACAATACTCCATGCCCTTTTCATCAAAATGCTCCATGACCTTTGTCATCACAATTCTGAATACATTTGTCATCACAATGCTCCCTGACACTTGTCATCAGAATGCTCCTTGAACACTTTCACGAAAAGGCTCCATGCCTTTTTCATCACAATGCCTCATGCCATTTACATCACAATGCTCCTTGTCATTGTCATCAAAATACTCCACAAGCTTGTCATCAGAATGTTCCATGACCCGTGTCATCACAAATCTCCATGCACTTGTCAGTGCAATGCTCCCTGACCCTTGTCATCACAATGCTCCAAGCCATTGCTATCACAAAGCTCCATTACCTTTGTCATCAGAATCCTCCATGACACTTGGCATCACAATGCTCCATGCCATTGTCTTCACAATGGGCCATGACATATGTCATCACAATGCTCCCTGACACCTGTCTTCACAATACTGCATGACCTGGTCATCACAGTCATCCATGCCCTTGTCATCACAATGCGCCATTCCAACTCTCATCGCAATAACTCATGAAACTTATTAGACCAATGTTCCATGCCCTTGTCATCACCATGCTCCATGCCCTTGTTATCACAATGCTCCATGACCCCTGTCATCACAATGCTCCGTGACTCCAGTCATCACAATGCTTCATGAAATTTCTCATCACAATGGTCCATGTCCTCGTCATCAACTGTCTCTGTGACCGTTTTAACAACAATGCTCCATGAATTTTCATCACAATGCTCTTTGACCCATGTCATCAAAATGCTGTATGCCTTTCTCAGCACAATGATCCATGACCCTTGTCATCACAATGCTCCATGCGCTTGTCAGCACAATGCTCCATGACACATGTCATCACAATGAACCATGCGCTTGTCATCACAGAGCTCCACAATATTGTCATCACAGTGCTCCATGCACATCTCATCAAAATGCTCTCTCACCACTGATATCACAATGCTACATCTGTATTTGTCACAGTACTCCCTCATCCTTCTCATCACAATTTTCCATGACTCCTGTCATCACAATGCTACATGCACTTATCATCACAATGTTCGATGACCCCTGACATCACAATGTTCCATAACATCTGTCATCAAAATGCTCCATGACCATTTTCATCAAAATGCTCCATGACCCCTGACATCACAATGTTCCATAACACCTGTCATCAAAATGTTCCATGACACATTTCATCAAATTGCTCCATGACCTTGTCATCACAATGCTCCCTGCCCTTCTCATCACAATGCACAACGCACTTGCCATCAAAATGCTCCATGACCTTTGTCATCACAATGATCCATGACCCTTGGCATCACAATGCTCCATGTCATTGTCATCACAATGCTCCATGAACACTCTCATCACATTTCTCCATGTCCTTGTCATCACAAAGCTCTATGACACATGTCATCAGAATGCTCCATGGCCTTCTCATCACAATGTTCCATGCTCTTGCCATCACAATGCTCCTTTACTCCTGTCATAACAATACTCCATGACCCCTGCCATCACGATGTTCCATGGCCTTGTCATCACAAGGCTCCATGACCCTTCTCATCACAATGCTCCAAGAACCCTGTAATCACAATGCTCTATGCCCCTTTTCATCTCAATGATCCATGAACCCTGTCATCACAGTGCACCATGCCCATCATCATAATGCTTCATGCTATTGTCATCACAATGAAATCAAAATGCTCCATGACCTCTGTCATAACAATGCTCCAAACCCTTGTGATCACAATATTCCATAACACTTGTCATCATAATGCCCCATGACGCTCGTCATCACAATTATCCATGGTCTTCTCATCACAATGCTCCATGAACTTTGTCATCACTATGCTCAATACACTTGTCATCAAAATGCTCCCTGACACTTGTTGTCTGTATGCTCCTTGAACCCTGTCATGACAAGGTTCCATGCCATTTTCATCACAATGATCCATGCCTTTTTCATCACAATGGTCCAAGACCCATGTAATCACAATGCTCCATGCCCTTGTCATCACAAAGCTCAATGACACATGCCATCAGAATGCTCCTTGGACTTCTCCTCACAATGTTCCATGCCCTTTCATCACAAAGTTCCAAGACTCCTGTAATCACAATGCTCTATGCCCCTTTTCATCCGTATGCTCCATGAGAATTCTCATCACAAGGTTCCATGGTTTTGTCATCAAAATGCTCCAGGACCTTGTCATCACAATGCTTCATGACTTTGTCATGAAAATTTTCAATGGCCCTTGTCATCATAATGCTCCAAGCCCTAGTCATCACAATCCTCCATTACATTTGGCATCACAATGCTCCATGCCATTGTCATCGCAATGGACCATGACATATGTCATCACAATGCTCCCTGACACCTGTCTTCACAATACTCCATGACCTTCTCATCACAATGCTCCATGCCCTTGTCATCACAATGCACCATGCCCACTGTCATCACAATAATCTATGAAACTTGTCAGACCAATGCTCCATGCCCCTGTCATCACAATGCTCCATGCCCTTGTCCTCACAATGCTCCATGACCCCTGTCATCACAGCGCTCCGTGACTCCAGTCATCACAATGCTTCATAACGTTTGTCATCACAATGTTCTATGCCCGACTCATCACAATGTTCCATGCCCGACTCATCACAAGGCTCTGTGACCTTTGTAACCAAAATGCTCCATGAACTTTTCATCACAATTCTCTGTGACACTTGTCAACACAATGCTGCATGTCTTTGTCAGAACAATGCTCCATGACACATGTCATCACAGTGCACCATGCACTTGTCATCACAGTGCTCCACAATCTTTTTATCACAATGCTCCATAAACCTTGTCATCACAATGCTACATGCACTTCTCATCAAAATGCTCTCTCACCACAGATATCACAATGTTACATCACTATTTGTCACAGTAATCCCTCAACCCTGTTATCACAATGTTCCATGACTCCTGTCATCACAATGCTACATGCACTTATCATCACATTGTTCGATGACCCCTGACATCACAATGTTCCATAACCGCTGTCATCATAATGCTCCATGACCCTTTTCATTCCAAAGCTCCAAGACCGCTGACATCACATTTTTCTATAACCCCTGCCATCAAAATGTTCCAATACACATTTCATCAAATTGCTGCATGACCCGGTCATCAAAATGCTCCCTGCCCTTCTCATCACAATGCAGCATGCCCTTGTCATCAAAATGCTCCAAGACTTGTCATCACAAATCTCCATGACCCTTGGCATCACAATGCTCCATGTCATCGTCATCACAATGCTCCACGAAACTTCTCATAACATTGCTCAATACCCTTGTCATCAGAAAGCTCCATGATACTTGTCATCACAATGCTCGATGCCCTTCTCATCACAATGCTCCATGCCCTTGTCATTACATTCCTGCATGACCCATGTATCATAGTGTTCCGTACCCTTGACATCACAGTGCTCCATGACCACTCACATCACAAAAATCCATGAAATATTTCAGACCAATATTCCATGCCCTTCTCATCACAATGCTCCATTACCCCTTTCATAACAATGCACCATGAACCCCGCCATCACAATGTTCCACGGCCTAGTCATCACATGGTTCCATGACAATTGTCATCACAATTCTCAAGACCCCTGAAATCACAATGCTCCATGCCCTTGTCATCAGAAAGCTCCATGACGCATGTCATCAGAAAGTTCCATGGCCATCTCATCTCAAAGCTCCATGCCCTTGTCATCACAATGCTCCAAGACCATTGTAATCACAATGCTCCATGCCCCTTTTCATATTAATGCTCCATGAACCCTGTCATCACAATGCACCATGCCCATCATCATAATGCTTCAGGCTATTGTCATCACGATGAAATCAAAATGCTCCATGACCTCTGTCATCATAATACTCCGAAGCCTTGTGATCACAAAGTTCCATAACACTTATCATGACAACACCCCATGACGCTCATCATCACAATTATCCATGGCCTTCTCCTCACAGTGCTCTATGATTTTTGTCATCACAATGCTCAATACACTTGTCATCACAATGCTCCCTGACACTTGTCTTCAGTATGCTCCTTGAAACCTGTCATGACAAGGCTCCATGCCTTTTTCATCACAATGATCCAGGCCCTTTTCATCACAGTGCTACAAGACACCTTTAATCACAATGCTCCATGCCCTTGCCATCACAAAGCTCCTGGACGCATGTCATCAGAATGCTCCATGGACTTCTCATCACCATGATCCATGCCCTTGTCATCACAATGCTCTAAGACCCCTGTAATCACAATGCTCCATGCCCCTTTTCAACAGAATGCTCCATGAGACTTCTCATCAAAAGTCTCCATGGTCTTCTCATCAAAATGTTCCAGGAATTTGTCATCACCATGCTCCATTCGCTTGTCATCGCAATGCTCCATGACCAATATCATCACAATTCTCCATGACCACTGTCATCACAACACTCCATGAAACCTGACAGCACAATGATCCGGGACTCTTTTCATCACAATGTTCCATTCCCTAGTCATCACAATGCTCCAGGACACTTACCATCACAATGATCCATGCCCTTGTCATCCCAATGCTCCATAACCCCTGTATTCACAATGCGCCATGACGCTTGTCATCACAGTGCTCCATGACACCTGTCATCAAAATGCTCCATGCCTTTGTCAGCAAAATGCTTCATGACCTTGTCATTACAATGCTCTATGTGCTTGTCATCCCAATACTCCATTACCATTGTCATCACAACCCTCCATGAACCTTGGGATCACATTGCTTCATGCCCTTGTCATCACAATGCCCCATGCTCCTTGAAATCAAAATGATCCATGACCTCTGTCATCACAATGCTCCAAGCCCTTGTGATCACAATGTTCCATAACACTTGTCATCACAACGCTCCATGATGCCTGTCATCACAATACTCCATGCCCTTTTCATCAAAATGCTCCATGACCTTTGTCATCACAATTTTCAATACACTTGTCATCACAATGCTCCCTGACACTTGTCATCAGAATGCTCCTTGAACCCTGTCACGAAAAGGCTCCATGCCTTTTTCATCACAATGCCTCATGCCATTTACATCACAATGCTCCATGCCATTGTCATCAAAATACTCCACAAGCTTGTCATCAGAATGTTCCATGACCCATGTCATCAAAAATCTCCATGCACTTTTCAGCACAATGCTCCCTGACTCTTGTCATCACAGTGCTCCATGCCATTGTCATCACAATGGGCCATGACATATGTCATCACAATGCTCCCTGACACCTCTCTTCACAATACTGCATGACCTGCTCATCACAATGATCCATGCCCTTGTCATCACAATGCGCCATTCCAACTCTCATCACAATAATTCATGAAACTTATTAGACAAATGTTCCATGCCCTTGTCATCACCATGCTCCATGCCCTTGTTATCACAATGCTCCATGACCCATGTCATCACAATGCTCCGTGACTCCAGTCATCACAATGCTTCATGAACTTTCTCATCACAATGGTCCATGTCCTCGTCATCAACTGTCTCTGTGACCGTTTTAACAACAATGCTCCATGAATTTTCATCACAATGCTCTTTGACACTTGTCATCAAAATGCTCTATGCCTTTCTCAGCACAAGGCTCCATGACCCTTGTCATCACAATGCTCCATGCGCTTGTCAGCACAATGCTCCATGACACATGTCATCACAATGAACCATGCGCTTGTCATCACAGTGCTCCACAATCTTGTCATCACAATGCTCCATGCACATCTCATCAAAATGCTCTCTCACCACTGATATCACAATGCTACATCACTATTTGTCACAGTACTCCCTCATCCCTCTCATCACAATTTTCCATGACTCCTGTCATCACAATGCTACATGCACTTATCATCACATTGTTCGATGACCCCTGACATCACAATGTTCCATAACCGCTGTCATCAAAATGCTCCATGACCCTTTTCATTCCAAAGTTCCAAGACCACTGACATCACATTGTTCTATAACCCCTGCCATCAAAATATTCCATGACACATTTCATCAAATTGCTGCATGACCCGGTCATCAAAATGCTCCCTGCCCTTCTCATCACAACGCACCATGCTCTTGTCTTCAAAATGCTCCAAGACTTGTCATCACAAATCTCCATGAGCCTTGGCATCACATGCTCCATGTCATCGTCATCACAATGCTCCATGAACCTTCTCATAATATTGCTCAATGCCCTTGTCATCACAAAGCCCTGTGATACTTGTCATCACAATGCTCGATGCCCTTCTCATCACAATGCTCCATGCCCTTGTCATTACAATCCTGCATGACCCATGTATCATAGTGTTCCCTACCCTAGTCATCACAGTGCTCCATGACCACTCACATTACAATAATCCATGAAACATTTCAGACCAATATTCCATGCCCTTCTCATCACAATGCTCCATTACCCCTTTCATAACAATGCACTATGAACCCCGCCATCACAATGTTCCATGGCCTAGTCATCACATGGTTCCATGACACTTGTCATCACAATTCTCAAGACCCCTGAAATCACAATGCTCCATGCCCTTGTCATCACAAAGCTCCATGACACATGTCATCAGAATGTTCCATGGTCTTCTCATCTCAATGCTCCATGCCCTTGTCATCACAATGTTCCAAGACCATTGTAATCACAATGCTCCATGCCCCTTTTCATATCAATGCTCCATGAACCCTGTCATCACAAGGCACCATGCCCATCATCATAATGCTTCAGGCTAATGTCATCACAATGAAATCAAAATGCTCCATGACCTCTGTCATCATAATACTCTGAACCCTTTTGATCACAAAGTTCCATAACACTTATCATCACAACACCCCATGACGCTCATCATCACAATTATCTATGGCCTTCTCATCACAGTGCTCTATGACTTTTGTCATCACAATGCTCAATACACTTGTCATCACAATGCTCCCTGACACTTGTCTTCAGTATGCTCCTTGAAACCTGTCATGACAAGGCTCCATGCCTTTTTCATCACAATGATTCATGCCCTTTTCATCACAGTGCTCCAAGACACCTTTAATCACAATGCTCCATGCCCTTGCCATCACAATGCTCCTGGACGCATGTCATCAGAATGCTCCATGGCCTTCTCATCACCATGATCCATGCCCTTGTCATCACAATGCTCCAAGACCCCTGTAATCACAATGCTCCATGCCCCTTTTCAACAGAATGCTCCATGAGACTTCTCATCAAAAGTCTCCATGGTCTTCTCATCAAAATGTTCCAGGAATTTGTCATCACCATGCTCCATTCGCTTGTCATCGCAATGCTCCATGACCAATATCATCACAATTCTCCATGACCACTGTCATCACAACACTCCATGAAACCTGACAGCACAATGATCCGGGACTCTTTTCATCACAATGTTCCATTCCCTAGTCATCACAATGCTCCAGGACACTTACCATCACAATGATCCATGCCCTTGTCATCCCAATGCTCCATAACGCCTGTATTCACAATGCTCTATGACGCTTGTCATCACAGTGTTCCATGACACCTGTCATCACAATGCTCCATGCCTTTGTCAGCAAAATGCTTCATGACCTTGTCATTACAATGCTCTATGTGCTTGTCATCCCAATACTCCATTACCATTGTCATCACAACCCTCCATGTACCTTGGGATCACATTGCTTCATGCCCTTGTCATCACAATGCCCCATGCTCCTTGAAATCAAAATGATCCATGACCTCTGTCATCACAATGTTCCAAGCCCTTGTGATCACAATATTCCATAACACTTGTCATCACAACGCTCCATGATGCCTGTCATCACAATACTACATTCCCTTTTCATCAAAATGCTCCATGACATTTGTCATCACAATTCTGAATACACTTGTCATCACAATGCTCCCTGACACTTGTCATCAGAATGCTCCTTGAACCCTATCACAAAAAGGCTCCATGACTTTTTCATCACAATGCCCCATGCCATTTACATCACAATGCTCCATGCCATTGTCATCAAAATACTCCACAAGCTTGTCATCAGAATGTTCCATGACCCGTGTCATCACAAATCTCCATGCACTTGTCAGCACAATGCTCCTGACCCTTGTCATCACAATGCTCCAAGCCATTGTCATCACAAAGCTCCATTACCTTTCTCATCAGAATCCTCCATGACACTTAGCATCACAATGCTCCATGCGATTGTAATCACTATGGGCCATGACATATGTCATCACATTGCTCCCTGACACCTGTCTTCATAATACTGCATGACCTGTTCTTCACAATGATCCATGCCCTTGTCATCACAATGCGCCATTCCAACTCTCATCGCAATAATTCATGAAACTTATTAGACCAATGTTCCATGCCCCTGTCATCACCATGCTCCATGCCCTTGTTATCAAAATGCTCCATGACCCCTGTCATCAGAATGCTCCTTGACTCCAGTCATCAAAATGCTTCATGAACTTTCTCATCACAATGGTCCATGTCCTCGTCATCAACTGTCTCTGTGACCATTTTAACAACAATGATCCATGAATTTTCATCACAATGCTCTTTGACCCTTGTCATCAAAATGCTCTATGCCTTTCTCAGCACAATGCTCCATGACCCTTTTCATCACAATGCTCCATGCGCTTGTCAGCACAATGCTCCATGACACATGTCATCACAATGAACCATGCGCTTGTCATCACAGTGCTCCACAATTTTGTCATCACAATGCTCCATGCACATCTCATCAAAATGCTCTCTCACCACTGATATCACAATGCTACATCACTATTTGTCACAGTACTCCCTCATCCCTCTCATCACAATATTCCATGACTCCTGTCATCACAATGCTTCATGCACTTATCATCACAATGTTCGATGAGCCCTGACATCAAAATGTTCCATAACATCTGTCATCAAAATGCTCCATGACCATTTTCATCAAAATGCTCCGTGACCCCTGACATCACAATGTTCCATAACACCTGTCATCAAAATCTTCCATGACACATTACATTAATTGCTCAATGACCCTGTCATCACAATGCTCCCTGCCTTTCTCATCACAATGCACAACGCACTTGCCATCAAAATGCCCCATGACCTTTGTCATCACAAATATCCTTGACCCTTGGAATCACAATGCTCCATGAACACTCTCATCACATTGCTCCATGCACTTGTCATCACAAAGCTCCATGACACATGTCATCAGAATATTCCATGGCTTTCTCATCACAATGATCCATGCCCTTGTCATCCCAATGCTCCATGACCCCTGTATTCACAATGCTCCGTGACGCTTGTCATCACAATGCTCCATGACACATGTCATCACAATGCTCTATGCCATTCTCAGCACAATGCTCCATGCCGTTTTCATCACAATGCTCCATGACCCCTGTCATCACAATGCTCCGTGACTCCAGTCATCACAATGCTTCATAACGTTTGTCATCACAGCGGTCCATGCCCGCGTCATCACAAGGCTCTGTGTCCTTTGTAACCACAATGCTCCATGAACATTTCATCACAATGCTCCGTGACCCTTGTCATCACAATGATCCATGCCTTTGTCAGAACAATGCTCCATGGCCCTTGTCATCACAATGTGCCACGCGGTTTTCATCACAATGATCCACAACCTTGTCATCGCTATGCTCCATTAACCTTGTAATCACAATGCTCCATGCACTTCTCATCCAAATGCTCTCGCACCTGGTATATCACAATGATCTATCACTAGATATCACAATCCTCCCTCACCCCTGTAATCACAGTGTTCCATTACCCCTGTCATCACAATGCTACATCCACTTATCAACACAATGTTCCATGACTCATGACATCACAATGTTCCATAACCACTGTCATCAAAATGCTCCATGACACTTTTCATCCCAAAGCTCCATGACCCATGGCATCACAATGTTCTATAAACCCTGTCATCAAAATGTTCCATTACACTTTTCATTAAATTGCTCCATCACCCTGTCATCAAAGTGCTCCCTGCCCTTCTCATCACAATGCACCACACTCTTGACATCAAAATGCTCCATGACATTTGTCATCACAAAGTTCCATGACACTTGGCATCACAATGCTCCATGTCATTGTCATCACAATGCTCCATGAACCCTCTCATCACATTGCCCCATTCCCTTGTCATCACAGAGCTCCATCACACTTGTCATCACAATACTCCATGCCCTTGTCATTACAATCCTCCATGACCCAAGTATCACAGTGTACCGTGCCCTTGTAATCACAATGCTCCATGCCCACTCTCATCACAATAATCCATGAAATATTTCAGACTAATCGTCAATGCCATTCTCATCACAATGGTCCATTACATCTGTCGTAACAATGCTCCATGACCCCTGCCATCGCAATGTTCCACGGCCTTGTCATCACAAGGCTCCATGACCCTTGTCATCACAATGCTCCAAGACCCCTGTAATCACAATGCTCCATTCCCATTTTCATCAGAATGCTCCATGAGATTTCTCATCACAAGTCCCCATGATCATCTCATTACAATGCTCCAGGACCTTGTCATCACCATGCTCCATTCCCTAGTCATTACAATGCTCCATGACCCATGTCATACCAATACTCCATGAACATTTTCAGCCCAATGCTCCATGACCTTCTCATCAAAATGCTCCATGACCAATATCATCACAATGCTCCAAGACCACTGTAATCACAATACTCCGTGCCCCTTTTCATCAGAATGCTCCATGAGACTTGTTATTACAAGGCTCGATGGTCTTCTCATCACAATGCTCCAGGAACTTTTCATCACAGTGCTCCATTCCCTTGTCATCACAATGCTCCATGACCCCAGTCCTCACAATACTTCCTGAACATTTTCAGTCCAATTATCCAGGAAATTCTCATCACAATTCTTCATGATCCCTATCATCACAATGCTCCATGTCCACTGTCATCACAACGCTCCATGACCCCTGACAACACAGTGATCCGGGACTCTTTTCATCACAATGCTCCATCCCCTAGTCATCACAATGCTCCATGAACATTTTCAGCCCAATGCTCCATGACACTTGTCATCACAATGATCCATGGCCTTGCCATCCCTATGCTCCATGACCCCTGTAATCACAATGATCCGTGATGCTTCTCATCACAGTGCTCCATGACCCTTATCATCACAATGCTCCATGCCTGTGTCAGCAAAATGCTACATGACCTTGTCATCACAATGCTCCATTTGCTTGTCATCACAATACTCCATTACCATTGTCATCACAATCCTCCATGAAACTTGGGATCACATTGCTTCATGCCCTTGTCATCCCACTGCTCCATGCTCCTTGAAAACAAAATTATCCATGACTTCTATCATCACAATGCTCCAAACCCTTGTGATCACAATGTTCCATAACACTTGTCATCACAACGCACCATGATGCCTGTCATCACAATACTCCATGCCCTTTTCGTCAAAATGCTCCATGATCTTTTTCATCACCATTCTCAATACACTTGTCATCACAGTGTTCCCTGACACTTGTCCTCAGAATGCTCCTTGAAACCTGTCATGAAATGGCTTCATGCCTTTTTTATCACAATGCTCCATGCCCTTTTCATCACAATGCTCCATGCCATTGTCGTCACAATACTCCACAAGCTTGTCATCAGAATGCTCCATGACACTTGTCATCACAATGCTCCATGGCCACTGTCATCACAATGCTCCATATCCCTTGTCTTTACAGTGCTCCATGACGCTCGTCATCACAATTATCCATGGTCTTCTCATCACAATTCTCCACGCCCTTGTCATCAAAATGCTCCATGACCCTTGTCATCACAATGCTCCATGGCCACTCTCATCACAATGCTCCATTCCCCTTGTCATTACAGTGCTCCATGACGCTCGTCATCACAATTATCCATGGTCTTCTCATCACAAAGCTCCACGGTCTTGCCATCACAATGCTCCATGCCCTGGTCATCACAATGCTCCATGTCCCCTGTCATCACAATTCTCCTTGTTCTTGGCATCACTATGCTCCATGACACTTCTCATCACCGTGTTACATGATTTGTCATCACAATTCTGTATGCACTTTTCATCACAATGCTCCATGACCCCTGTAATCACAATGATTCATGACGCTTGTCATCACAGTGCTCCATGAACCTTGTCATCACAATGCCTTTGACAGCAAAATGATACATAATCTTGTCATCACAATGCTCCATGCGCTTGTCATCACAATCCTCCATGACCCTTGGGATCATATTGCTTTATGCCCTTGTCACCTCTATCTTGCCTTTCTGGTTTTTACATATTTTCGGATGTCCTTTTTGAACAGTGGGAAGTGACAATTCTTTGTAGTGTGGATTTGCATTGCTCGCTTGCTTGATTGGCCAAAAAGGGCCTATGCCTTTTCTCCTGAATATATTCAGGAGAAAATTCATATGCTGTTTTTGGCCAAGTGCATCATTCTCGAAGTTGTGATGCGTTTCCTGTGCTTTAAAGGCGATTCCAATTTACCTCTTGAAATATGTTTTGTGCAATTCTGCCTCATTTTCAAGTCCGCTTTGTTGCCTTCCCTCAACAGATTTTTGAAAGAGAGTAGTCCTTTGTAACTCTGCAGGTTTTTGATTTGCTTTGCCCCTGAGCTCCAATTTTCAAATCCCATTTTTGGGAGCTGACCGCAAATCCACAATTTTGCTTCAGGACCTATACTGGTTCCAGGGGTGGCTATACTGGTTCCCTGTTGGTGGCTGAGGCTTTGGTTAATTCTTCTTCCTGACGGGAATTTAGAGTGACATGTGTCCGTCCAAAGGCCTACATCTACTCTCTGATTGGTTCTCCCTCTTCCCTTTCATCCTCTGCACAATTAGCAAACTGTGCGAACCAGGAGGTTATAGGGGATGACTCTCCTAAGTTGGGAGATTGATAGTAAAATAGTTGGAATGCCAAACTGTAGCAAAAGGAGAGGAAAAAGTAGGAGACTTTCAGAAACCTTTCGCCATCACAGGGTGTCCATTCTCTAGGTTTCCCATACATGTTATAACTGTAGTGATATTCCCTTCTACCTGGAAATTTGGGACCCATGGAATGGTGACATGCATTACTACTTTAAAGGGTCTGCATTTTCTCTCCCAATCTCACCAGTCCTCTCAGTCCCAAGTGTCCAGCCTTATGTCTCATCCAGCTGTCTTTGCAGATAGGGTCATTCTAAGTTTCATCAGAACCCCTGAAGGAATTGTGTAAGAATTTCGCTGTTTTTTGTTTTGTTTTTGAAATTCATTTTTATAATGGGGTTGAGCTGATTTTCACTGACGTGTTTATGCCGGTCTAGACACACTTCATTCCCTTACAGAGGCATATCAGTACATAGGTTTTAAGATTCTTACTAATCAGATATATTCCTCTGTGGGGAATAGGGGTTTTGAGTCCCGTTCACTGAGGAAGGTGTAGGTCTTGTCTATTCTGTATTTGGTTTATGGAATGGTACCTGTGCTAATATCAAACTCTGGCTTTATGCATCACCCCACCTCTCCTTTCCCTTTAAGGAGGCATAAGAGTGTTTTCTAAATGTGAGACGCTGCTCTCTTTCCTAATTCAGTTCATGTGTTGTGATGTTGACATTCCCTCTGTAAGTGATATCTTATGATAAGATTCTTTTTCTGTGTGACTAATTTCCCTTAGAATCATCATACCTAAATCCTCTCATTATGCTGCTACTGGCCTTATGACATTGATTTCACGTCTGAGTGATATTCCATTGTACAAAATTACCACAAGTTCTTTATGCATTTCTCTTTTTCCTGGGATACTTTAGGTGTACCGAAGTTGAGGTTCTTGTATGCAGAGCAGCCCTAAACTTTGGGGTGCCTGTGTCTTGTTGATATTTAGTCTTCCCAAGTTATATGTCCATGAGTTGAAGTCCCCTTTGCTCGGGGGCTTTGTATTTTAGATGTTTTAGGAAACAGCATACACTTCTTCAGAGTAGCTCTTGGATATTTATACCCCACCCATCAGCGTGACTAGTCTCCCTGTTTTCCATGGCCTCTCCTGCATTTTTGATTTGTACACATTTTTTGGATGGACTTTCTGAGCAGTGGAAATTGAGACTTCTTTATTGTGCGGATTTGCATTTCCCTCTTGCTTGGTTGGCCAAAAACTCTGTATGTGTTATTTTCCTGAAGATATTCACGAAAAAAATGCATACACCCTTTTGCCAAACTGCATCATTTTAGAAATTCTGCTGCTTTTCATATGCTTTAAATGTGAGTACAATCTACCTTTTGAAAAATGTTTCCTGCAATTCTGCCTCTCATTCAGAACCTCTTCGTTGCCTTACCTGAATATATTTTTGGACGTTGGTTATCATTTATCTCTTTGCAGGTCTTTGAATTGTCTGCTCCTGAGCTCCATTTTGCAACTCGCTTTTTTTGTGAGCTGGACGCCAAACCATTGGATTGACTCCGGCCCTATTCTGGTTCTGGGGAGGCAGGCTGAGCCTTTGGTTAATTCTTCTTCCTAAAGGGATATTAGAGTGACATGTGCCTGTCAAAACTCCTACAGCTAATCTCTCACTGGTTCCTCCTCTTCCCATTTATCCTCTGCAAAAATTGCAAACTGTGTGAAACAGGAGGTTAAAGGTGCTGATTCTCCAAGTGGGGAGATTGTTAGTAATGTGGCTGGAATGGCGAACCCCAGCACCAGGAGATCAAAAATGAGGTGCATTTTAGACACCTTTCCTGAACACACGGTGTACATTCATCTCGGTTTCCCAGGCATGTTTTCCCTGTCAGAAGATTCCCTTGAAAGTGCAGATTTGGGACCCATGGAATGGGTACCAGGCAGTATTACTTTAAAAGGTCTGCATTTCCTCACCCAGCCTCTCTAACATCTCTCAGCGTGCATAGCTTCCAGCCTTATATATCATCCTGCTGTGGGTCTACATGTGTTCAATCCATGTTACATCGTAGCCCTTCAACAAAAGTTGTAAGAATTTTTGTCTGTCTCACTGTTTTTATAAATATTTTTAAATTTATTTTTATATTGGTTACAGCTGATTTTCAAAGCTCTGTTTTTTGCTGCTGTACATCCACTTGATTCATGTACTGTGTGACAACAATAAATTCTTTCTCAGATGCCTATGAGTCATATATATTATTTTCCAGTGACTTGAGTGGACTGAGTGTAGTTCTTTGAGGTACCGTGTAGGCCTTGCCAGTTATTCAATTTGGTACTTGGAATGGTATCTTTGCTAATTTCAACCTCCTGGATAATACCTCACCATTCCCCACCTTTCCCATTTAGCAGCCTTATGTCTATTTTCTACATATTTGACTATGTTTCTGTTTTGTAGTTTATTTCATGTGTAGCCATGTTTGATTCCACCTTTAAGTGACATCTTATGATATGTGACTTTTTCTTTCTGACATATGTCACTTAGAGTGATCGTATGTAACTCCTCCAGAGTTGTTCCAACTGGCCTTATTTCATTGATTTCTGGATGAGTAATATTCCACTCTACATAAGTACCCCATCTCTTTTATCCATTTTATCCTTCCAGGGACATTTAGTTTATATCCAAGTGGAGGCCCTTTTTAACAGAGAGGTTGTAAACGTTGGAGTGCCTGTTTTCTGTCATTTTTTGTTTTTCCCAAGGTATACACTCATGAGTGCAAGTGCCCTATGCTCTGTAGCTCAGTTTTTAGATGTTTTAGCAAACACAATACACTTCTCCAGAGTGGCCGTTGGCACATTACATTTCCACTATCAGCCTCACAGGGCTCCCATTTCTCCTCACCCTGTCCTGCATTTCTGGTGTTTACACTTTATGTGGATGGCCCTTCTGACTGATGTGAAGTGATACATTTTGTAGTATTGATTTCCAGTTCCCACCTGTTTGGTTGGATAAAAAGTGTGTATGGCCTTTACTTGAATATATTCAGAAAAAAATGCATACACCCTTTTGGGCCAACTGCATCATTGGCGATGTTCAGCCCCTTTTCTTGTGCTTTAATGGGGAGTCCTTTCTACCTCTTCAAATCTGTTTCCTGCCACTCTCCCTTGCTTACAACTCCTTTTCTGTGACTTACCTCAAGACATTTTACGACGATAGATATTTTTAACTCTGCAGTTTCATGAATTTTAGTGCCCCTGAGTTCCATTTTTCAACTTGTGTTTTTGGAAACTGGACACAAAACAGCGGGATTTCCTCTAGACCTATTCTGGTTCCGTGGGCAATTCTAGCCTTTGATGAATTTGTCTTCCAGATTGGAAATTAGAGTGGCATGTGCCTGTCCAAACGACTAAGACTTGTCTCTAAATTTTTCTCATCCTTCCGCTTCATCCTCTGGACAAATTCCACACTGTGTGCAACAGGATGTTGACGGTGCTGATATCCCCAAGTGAGGAGATTGTTAGGAAATATGCTGGAGGGGTGAACCCGAGCACCAGGCGATGAGGAGATGAGGTGCCTTTTCCAAACTCTTTCCGATCAAACGGTGTACCATCCTCTAGGTGTGACAGGCATGTTTTAGCTGTAGGAAGGGTCCCGTGCATGGAAGGAGAACACCAGGGATTTTTCCAAATCAGTGCCTCCCCGAACCCCAAACAGGGGAATTTTTAAGCTACGGCTACACGTATGTCCATTAAGGGCCTTGGGGAATAGGCAGAGCCTAAATTTTAGATGATTGAAATCTTCAGGTTCAGAAGCGCTCACCATCGGCCTTGCTTAGGTTACATTTTATCTGTCATTGATAGATGATGTCAATAAAAATATCGATTCTTTTTCAGATTATTTCCCCTTATAGGTTATTGCAAAATATTCAGTGTAGTTCCCTGTGCTATACAGTAGTTCCTTGTTGATGATCTATTGTATACATAGCAGTGTGTATGTGTTAATCCCACACTGTTAATTTATCCCTTTTCCTACCTTTCCCCTTTGGTAATAATAAATTATAAGATTTTATACTTCTCAGGAATGGGGGACCTGAAAGAGAGGTATCCTTTTCAATGGAAAAGCATTCAAAACAAGATTGAAGCTTCAGCCAAGAGTATTCGATGTACAACCATGGAAATAAATCACTTCATTTCTCTAATGTTGACCTGACAAATAAGACAGACGTCTTCACTGAACTTGCTTATAATAAAGTGATGGAATTATCAAATATAAGTCTTAGAAAAATCTTATTTTACCCGAGCATTATACACTGCTCTATGTTAACTACAGTTTGGCTCACACATCTGTTCATTGAAGTTACAATGTTCTCAATTTCTGTTACTGATCCTCCAGAGTGTACCACAAAAGGAGTCCCCGAGCCCAGTGTCATTGGAGCCAACAGATCAAGACTGAGTTTGGTTCAGAAGCAAAGGAAACATTATTTTGAAAACAGAATGGAGAGGTGAGAGCGTGCACTCCCCCACGGGCTATGGGCTGGGCTACTGTGTAGGGATCCCGGCAGCATCAGTGGCAGTTAGGGGATGGAGCTCTCGAAGGCTGGGTTGGCTGCAGCTCAGGCTCTATGCCGTGGAGTCTGCATGGGACTCCGCTAGCTGAGGTGTCGACCCAGCCATTCTGCACTACGAAATCGGGTCTGAAGTTCTGGGTGTGGGACCTCTGCATGCGGAACCCTAGGAGCACGTGAAATTAGACAAAGCACAAAGGAAAAACAGGTTAGACTTTATTTTATTGCCCAGATTCTCTTCTTATCTCCCAGGAATTTTTAATGAACGTTGCCAGAGACGAACCCCTCCTCTGCTTTTTGTTCCGTTCCTTGTTCTTCAGGTGTTGAGGGTGCAGACCCCTCTTTTGTAACTGCTTCATGCAGTGGTGGCAGCCCTGATACCTGGGGGGAGGGGCAAAACATCTCCCCACCAGCCTCCAGGTGAGGTTGATTGTTCCAAGGCCTCCTGCCTCACTTCTCGTACGCCTGAGCACCAGCATTGGAAGTGTTATAGATTCTAATGACCTTTAAGGGTCCAGGAAAGAGATGAGCAAAGATGCTGTGGTGGCAGGTTTCCCCCCACCCCACATTTGTTCGCTGACCTTAGGCTGACGGTTTTTGCCAGTCTAGATGCTCTGACCAGTAGTCTGTGCTTTCTTTAATTAGGTCCCTGAATTAATGTACAAACAGCACCATGTGTCAGAGCCCTGCCCGCGCAACTCCCAGACAGTCCAGGGTCAGTGGTGATCCAGGACCATGACGTCCACTGAGTCAACGGCCTTTAGAAGTAGCCAAGTGTCCAGCTGGTCATATTGGCCACCATCACAGCGGTGTCTGTAGGGTTTTCTATGGTGAAAGCGTGATATACGTTTCCCCCGCCAAGCTTATTAGCTCCCCTCTGGGTGCAGTAAGTCCTGCAAGCAGTAGTCTGCTCTTTCGGGGCATAGTCTTGTTGTTTTCTGAGAGAAACTCCAGGTCAAGTGATGGTCACACAAGTCATCTTGGGGGCCCGATACCCCCATTTGTCTCTCTGGAGGTTGGAATTGGAAGGCCTCCTCACTCGAGGTCAGTGTGTCCACAGAGCGACCCCTGCAACTTCAGGGCATGATGGGTGGTTAGGATCACGACGTGGGGTCCTTTTCCCTTAGGAGGGAGCTGGCCTTGCGGGCTGCTGATTTCTAGCTTTTTAGATACCCCAGTATACTGGCCTGATGAGTCGGTGGGCAAAGCACTTGGGGACCATTGTTTATCATACCTGAAGGGCATTCTTGTGTTGCTCCATTTCAAGTGTTCCCAGTTTTTGCACTAAGGCTCCAAGGGCATTTAACCTTTGACTGGGTATGTAAAGGTCAAAGGGTTTAGCTAAATTAGCGAGTTCTTGGGCAAGGATCTGAATTGACTGCTGTTTCCATTCTTGAAAGGCTGCTTCTGGATTGTATACAAAAGGATCATCATCTTTTCGTGTCAGTGTTTCATGTAGAGGCCCAGCTATTAGACTGTAGTTAGGGATCCAGATGCAGAAAACCTTGGCGTCCCCAGGAACCCCTAAGCTGTCTTCTAGTTTTAGAAGAGGTAAGGCTGCAAATGGCTTCTTCCCTATCCTGGGATGCGTTTCTCCGAATATCTGTGAGAATGAAGCCCAGGCATGTCACCTGAGCCTGGGATATTTGAGCCTTTTTCTTGGACACCTTCTATCCTTTCTTGGCGATGTAGTTCAGAGGCGTCTTTAGTAGGCCTGGCGATCAGAAGGTCATCTGCATATTGAAGGAGGGTTCCCTTTTACAGAGGTAGAACTTTTAGGTCTTTAGAGGACATTTCCCCAATGATGGTGTGAGGATTTTTGAACCATTGGTGCAGGACGGCCCAGCATTATTGCTTGTGTTGCATGTTGTGTCCTGCCACTCACAAGCCAACAATTCTTGTGACTCTGAGATGAATGGAATACAGAAGAAGTCATCATTGAAGTCTAATACAGAATGCCATGGCCTGGTGGATGGTAGAATGATCAGCAGGTTGTAGGAAATATGAGCTACTGGGTGTATGTCCTCGGTGGCTTCACTGACTGTCCTGATATCCTTTACCAGGTCTCCAGCAGCCCATGGGGCTCTCGTGGTCAGGCCAATCCCAGGATATGGAGCTCACCTGGGCTGAATCCCGCACCCCACAGCCCACGGGGCTCTCGTGTTCAATTCCCTCCCAGGGTACGGAGCTCACCTCTGCAGCTACCCAGCAGCCCATGGGGCTCTCATAGTCATGCCCTTCACAGGATACGGAACTCCCCTGGGCAGGTACACCAGCAGGGCTGGACACACAGGAACAGTGCACAGAGCCCACCTTGCAGAGAACCCCCAGCTCACCTGTCGCTCACAGCTGACACAGAACACCTCAGAGCAGGACTTGAACTAACAAACAGCAGCTCTGACAGGTCTGTGACCCTGGCTATCACTCTGTGCAGCCTCTCTCTGCCTGGTGTTCCAGACACTTCCACTGCAGCCAGGGCACCAGGCCTCTGTCTCCACCCACCATCACTCCTCTCCCTGACTCCTGGGTTCCTCTCATTAGGATACGGTCTTCTTGAAGTTGTTTTCCACTCATGGACCAGATAAAATGATAAGAAAACAAGCCGCAGCTGCAGCCCCTTGTCTAGCCTGACTCTCTAGGGCCCACACCTGTTCCTTGGGAATGACCCGTTTAGCAAGTTCCATTTTCTGCAACTGTGAGCCCCTGAGGGGTGAGGATTGGCTGATTTGGGCAGCCTGACACTGCCTGCCAGACCCCCCACAGGTGTGCCTGGGTTGAGGTCAATATAAACACCTCTCCAGTCAGCAAGAGCCCCTGTAGCTGTGCCTGACGCCATATTATCTGCCCCGTCAGCAGTGTCGGGAATGGGGTGGTGGGAGGGAGTGAGGGGCCGTGGCTTTGTGGGTGGCCCAGTGTGAGTGGGGTCTGCTGGACTTTCTGCAGGAGTTGCCAGGCTGCCACCTGCTAAAGAAGAGGATGTGTCACCCATACCTGCCACTGGAATTTCTCCCCAGGCAGAGGTGAGGATATAAAAAAGCAGTGGGGCCCGTGGCAGGAGGGGTATCTCAGGCAGGGAAATGGAAAGATTCCAGAAGAGCATCTGGGGCCAGGACCATCGTGGCTGGCCTGCAGGCACCAAGTCGGCCTGTGTGCTCTTGCTAGTGTGGCTCCACAGCCCTTCCCGTAGGCTTGCAAGTGCTTGTACCTATTCAGGTGTTTTACCTGGAAATAGTGGGAAGAGTTCAGCTGCAGCAGGACTGGGGCTCAGCTCACATTTACTCACAGACGCCTCGACACATTCCCCCAGCTTTGCAATGAGGATGCTCCTTGTGGGGGGGAGCACTGCTGACTACATGGGAGACGATTTCCCACCTCTGACCAACTTAAGAATTTTTTACCACTGGAGCAAGTGCCCTGATACGATTATCCTCTCTATAACTGGTGAGTTCTGTTTGTTTGTTTGTTTTTCTTTTTTTCTTTTTGGTTCAAGTTAGATTTTATTTATTCCTCTTTTTTTTTAATTTGGGGATATATACATGGAAATAATGCATTAATATAAAGACGTCTATGTGAAGGGAAAAACTTTTTTTCTGTTTTATTTTATTAAATGTTATTTATTTAGTTTTTTTTTAAATTGATCTCTTTTATACAGCAAGTTCTTATTAGATATCTATTTCATACATATAAGTGTGCACATGTGAATACCAGTCTCCCAATTCATCCCACCACCACCCTCACATGGCGTTCCCTCCTTGGTGTCCATATGTTTGTTCTTTACATCTGTGTCTCTATCTCTGCCCTGCACACTGGTTCATCTGTACCATTTTTCTAGGTTCCACATATATGCATTAATATACAATATTTGTTTTTCTCTTTCTGACTTACTTCACTCTGTATGACAGTCTCTAGATCCATCAAGGTCTCTACAAATGACCCAATTTCATTCCTATGTATGGCTGAGTAATATTCCGTTGTATATATGTACCACGTCTTTATCCATTCGTCTGTCTGTGGGCACTTAGGTTGCTTTCATTACCTGGCTATTGTAAATAGTGCTGCAGTGAACATTGTGGTGAATGTGTCTTTTTGATTTATGGTTTTCTCTGGGTATATGCCCAGTACTGGGATTGCTGGATTATATGGTAATTCTATTTTTAGTTTTTTAAGGAACCTCCATACTGTTCTCCATAGAGACTGTATCGATTTACATTCCCAACAATAGTGGAAGAAGGTTTCTTTTCTCCACACCCTCTCCAGCATTTGTTGTTTGTAGATTTTCTGGTGATGCCCATTCTAACAGGTGTGACGTGATACCTCATTGTAGTTTCGATTTCCATTTCTCTAATAATTAGTGATGTTGAGCAGATTTTCATGTGCGTACTGGCCATCTCTATGTCTTCTTGGAAGAAATGTCTATTTAGATCTTCCATTTTTGTATTGGTTTGTTTGTTTTATTACTATTGAGCTGCATGAGCTGTTTATATATATTGGAGATTAATCATTTGTCCATTGATTCGTTTGCAAATATTTTCTGCCATTCTGAGGGTTGTCTTTTCGTCTTGTTTGTAGTTTCCTTTGCTTTGCAAAAGCTTTTACGTTTCATTAGGTCCCATCTGTTTAGTTTTCTTTTTTATTTCATTACTATAGGAGGTGGATCAAAAAAGATCTTGCTGTGATTTACGTCAGAGTATCCTTCGTAAGTTTTCCTCTCAGAGTTTTATACTGTCTGCTCTTACATTAAGGTCTCTAATTCATTTTGAATATATTTTTATGTATGGTGTTGGGGAGTGTTCTAATTTCATTCTTTTACATGTAGCTGTCCATATTTCCCAGCACCAATGATTGAAGAGACTGTCTTATCTCCATTGTATAGTCTTGCCTCCTTTGTCATAGATTAGTTGACCATAAGTGTGTAGGTTTATCCTTGGGCTTTTTTTTTTTTCCTTTTACACGTTTATTGAAGTATAATTGCTTTAAAATGGAGTGTTCGTTTCTGCTGTATAACAAAGTGATTCAGCTATACATATACAAATATCACCAGATCCCCTCCCTCTTGCATCTCCCTCCCACACTCCATATCCCACCCCTTTATGTGGTCACAAAGCACCGAGCTGATCTCCCTGTTCTATGTGGCTGATTCTCAGTAGCTATCGGTGTTACATTTGGTAATGTATTTATGTCCATGCCACTCTCTCACTTCGTCCCAGCTTACCCATCCCCCTTCCGGTGCCCTCAAGTCCTTTCTCTATGTCTGTGTCCTTAATCCTGTCCTGCCACTAGGTTCTTCAAAATCTTTTTTTTTTCTTGATTTGATTCCATATATCTCTGTTAATATACAGTATTTGTTTTTCCCTTTCTGACTTACTTCACTGTGTAGGACAGATTCTAAGTCCATCCACCTCAGTACAAATAACTCAGTTTTGCTTCTTTTCATGGTTGAGTAATATTTGATGGTATATATGTGCCAGATGTTCTTTATCCATTCATCTGTCGATGGACACTTAGGTTGCTTCCATGTCCTGGCTAATGCAAATAGAGCTGCAATGAACATTTTTGTACATAACTCTTTTTGAATTATGGTTTTCGCAAGGCAAATGCCCAGTAGTTGGATTGTTGTGTCATATGGTACTTGTATTGTTATTTATTTAAAGGAACCTCCGTACTCTTCTCCCTAGTGCTCATATCAATTTACATTCCCACCCACAGTGCAAGTGTGTTCCCTTTTCTCCAATAAAGGCCTCTCCAGCATTTATTGTTTTGTAGATTTTTTTGATGATTGCCACTCTGACTGCTGTGAGGTGATACCTCAGGGTAGTTTTGATTTGCATTTCTCTAATGATTAGTGATGTTCAGCATCCTTTCATGTGTTTCTTGGTAATCTGTATATCTTCTTTGGAGAAATGTCTATTTAGGTCTTCTGCCCGTTTTTGGATTGGGTTGTTTGTTTTTGTGATATTGAGCTACATGAGGTGCTTGTAAATTTAGGAGATTAATCCTTTGTCAATTGCTTCATTTGAAAATATTTTCTCCCATTCTGAGGGTTGTTTTTGCATCTTGTTTATGTTTTCCTGTACTGTGTAAAAGCTTTTAAGTTTCATTAGGTCCCATTTGTTGATTTCTGTTTTTATTTCCATTTCTCTAGGAGGTGGGTCCAAAAGGATCTTGCTGTGATTTATGTCATAGAGTGTTCTGCCTATGGTTTCCTCTAAGTGTTTTATAGTGTCTGGTCTTATATTTAGATCTCTAATCAATTTAGAGTTTATTTTTGTGTATGGTGTTATGGAGTGTTCTAATTTCATTCTTTTATGTGTAGGGGTCCAGTTTTCCCAGCACCAATTACTGAATAGACTGTCTTTTCTCCATTGTATATCCTTAGCTCCTTTGTCATAGATGAGATAGCCATAGGTATGTAGGTGTATCTCTGGGCTTTCTGTCCTGTTCCATTGATCTGTGTTTATGCCAATCTACATACACTTGATTCCATTATGGAGACATATAAATACATAGGTTTCAAGGTTATTACCAGTCAGATATATTCCTCTTCAGTGAATAGGGTGTTTTGTGTCCAGTTCATTGAGAAAGGAGTAGGTCTTGTCTATTAACTATTTGGTATATGGAATAGGATCTGTGCTAATTTCAAACTCTGCTTTTACACATCACCCCACATCACCTTTCCCCTTAAGGAGGCATAAGTGTGTTTTCTAAATGTGTAACTCTGTTCTCTTTTGAAATTCAGTTCATGTGTAGCCATGTTTACATTTCCTCTATAAGTGATATATTACAATAAGTTTCTTTTTCTTTGTGGCTCATTTCACTTGGCATCATCGTACCTAAAGCCACTCATTATGCTGCTATTGGCCTTATGACATTGATTTTGTGTCTGAGTGACTTTCCTTTGTATATAAGTACCACAACATCTATATCCATTTTTTTTTTCCTATCCTGGGATATATAAAGTGTACCGAAGTCGAGGTTCTTGTAAACAGAGCAGCCCTAAATTTTGGGCTGGCTGTGTGTTGTGGATTTTTAGTTTTCCCAAAATACACGCCCATGAGTGGAAGTGTGCTATACTCTGTAGCTCTGTTTTAGAAAACAACATACAGTTCTCCAGAGAGGCTGTTGGCAATTTACATCCTGTCCATCGGCGTAACCAGGTTCCCTTTTCTCCATGGCCTGTCCTGCATTTGTGGCTTTTACATTATATGTGGATGGCCCTTTTGACTGGAGGTAAGGGACACTTCTCTGTAGTGTGGATTTGCAATGCCTGATGGCTTTCTTAGCCAAAAAGGGCATATGCATTTTTTCCCGAATATATTCAAGAAAATACACATACTCCCTTTTCAGCCAAGGGCAACATTGTCGAAATTCTGTCGCTTTTCATGTGCTTTAAAAATGACTCCAATCTACCTCTTGAAATCTGTTTCCTTCAATTCTGCCTTGCATTCAAATCCTCTTCACTGCCTTTCCTCAATATATTTCTGGATGATAGTTGTCCTTTATAAATCTGCAAGTTTGTGAATTGCTGTGCCCCTGATTTCCATTTTTCAACTCGCCTCTTTGTGAGCTGGCTGCAATATCGGAGGATGGCTTTAGGCCCTAGTCCTGTTCCGGGGCTTCAGGCTGAGCCTTTGGTTAATTATTCTTCCTGATGGGAAACTAGAGTGACATGTACCCATCCAAACACCTACAGCTAATCTCTCATTTATTTCCCCTCTTCCTGTTCATCCTCTGCACAGTTTGCAAACTGTGCATAACGGGAGGGTAAAGGCACTGACACTCCAATTGGGGAGATTTTGAGTAATGCAGATGGAATGGCGAAGCCGAGCATGACAAAAGGAAAAATGAGGTACCTTTTAGAAAACTTTCCCAATTACACAGTGTACCATCCACTGGGTTTCCCATGCATGTTTTAACTGGAGGAAGATTCCCTTAAACTTGGAGAGTTGGGACCACAAGAATGGGTAGCACACAGTATTGCTCTAAGTGATGTTCTTTTGTTCACACAACCTCAGCAATCTTGTCAGCCCCAAGTGTCCAGTCTTATGTCTCATTCAGCTGTGGGTGTAAAGGTGGTCAATCTAGCTTGCATCACAGGCCCTGAACGTAATTTTTAAGACTTTCTATCTGTTTTTGCATTTTGCTTTTGAAATTTATTTTTATAAGTGGGTTTAACTGAATTTCAGTGCTGTGTTCATGCCGTTATACACACACATGATTCCTTTATGGAGACATAAGAATGCATATGTTTTAATATACTTAGAGTCAGACATATTCCTCTGCAATGAATAGGGGTTGTTGAGTCCAGTTCATTGTGCCGGGAGTAGGTGTTGTCTATTACATGCATTGTTTATATAACGGTATCTGTGCTAATTTAAAACTGTGGTTTTATGCATCACCCCACCTCGGCTTTCCCTTTAAGCAGGCAGAAGATATTTTCTAAATGTGTGACTCTGTTGTGTTTGTAATTCAGTTCATGTGTAGTCATGTGTACATTCCCGCTATGAGTGATAACTTATGATAAGATTAGTTACTCTGTAATCTTTCCTAACTCAGTTCATGTGTAGCCATGTTTACAGGACCTTCATAAGTGATATCTTATGATAAGTTTCTTTTTCTGTGTGACTTATTTCACTTAGAATCATCGTACCTGAATCCACTCTTTTTGCTGCTACTGGCCTTATGACATTGATTTCAAGGCTGAGCGATATTCCATCGTACGTAAGTACCACAATATCTTGAACCATTTTAGTCTTTCCTGGGATACTTAAGGTGTACCCAAGTTGAGGTTCTTGTAAGCAGTGCAGCGCTAAATTTTAGGGTGGCTCTGTCTTATTGATTTTCAGTTTTCCCAAGGTATATTCCCTAGACTGGAACTGCCCTTGGCTGTGTAGCTCTGGTGTTTACTTGTTTTAGGGAACACAATGCACTCCTCCAGAGAGTCATTTGGCAACTTATATCCCGCCCATCAGCATAACAAGGCTCCCTGATCTCCAGGGCCAGTCTTGCCTTTCTGGTTTTTACACATTTTGTGGATGTCCCTTTTGACCGGTTGGAAGGGATACTTCTTTGTAGTGTAGATTTGCATTGCTGCTTGCTTGCTTGGCCAAAAATGGCGTATGCATTTTCTCCTGAATATACTCAGGAGAAAACGCATACACCCTTTTTGGCCAAGTGCATCATTGTCGAAGTTGTGCCCCTCTTCCTGTGCTTGAAAGGTGATTCCAACGTACCTCTTGAAATCTGTTTCCTGCTATTCTGCCTCCTTTTAAAGTCCGCCTCTCTGCCTTCCCTCAAAATATTTTTGGACGATAGTTGTCCTCTATTACTCTGCCGGTTTGTAAATTGCTGTGCCCCTGAGCTCCATTTTTCAACTCGTTTTTGTGTGCTGACAGCAAATCCAAAATTATGGTTCAAAACCTATAGTGGTTCCCAGCGGGTGGCTGAGACATTGGTTAATTCTACTTCCTGCCGGGCAATTAAAGTGACATGTACCTGTCTAAATGCCTAACAGCTACTCTCTCATTGGTTCTCCCTCTTCCCTTTCATCCCCTGCCAAATTGGCAACCTGTGCGAACCAGGAGGTTTTACGGGCTATCGCTCCAAGTTGGGAGATTGATAGTAAAGCCGTTGGAAGGTCAAACTGGAGCACAAGGAGAGGGACTATAAGTTGAGTTTTAGAAACCTTTCCTATTCACAGTGTGTCCATTCTCTAGGTTTCCCGTAAATGTTATGGCTGTAGTAATATTCCCTTACACAAGGAGAGTTTGGACACATGGAATGGGTGCCACATATTATTGCTTTAAAGGTCTGCATTTGCTCACCCAGTCTCACCTAACCTCTCAGTCACAAGTGTCCAGCTTTATGCCACATCCAGCTCTCGTTGTAGGTAGGGTCATTCCAGGTTTCATCAGAGCCCCTGAAGGAATTGTAAAGATTTTCCCTGTTTTTTTTGTTTTGTATTTGAAATTTCTTTTTTTACTGGGTTTGAGCTGATTCTCACTGCCATGTTTATGCCAGTTTAGACACACTTGATTCCCTTACGGTGACATATCAATACATAGGTTTTAAGATTCTTACTAGTCAGATATATACCTCTGCGCAGAATATTTGGTTTTGTGTCCCTTTCACTGATGAAGGTGTAGGTCTTGTCTATTCCGTATTTTGATTTTGGAATGGTACTTGTACTAATATCAAACTCTGGTTCTATGCATCACCCCACCTCTCCTTCCTCCTTAAGCAGGCATAAGTGTGTTTTCTAAATGTGAGACACTGTTCCCTTTCCTAACTCAGTTCATGTGTAGCCATGTTACAGAAAATTCATAAGTGCTATCTTATGATAAGTTTGTTTTTCAGTGTGACTTATTTCACTTAGAATCATCGTACCTGAATCCATTCATTTTCCTGTTACTGGCATTATGACATTGATTTCATGGCTGAGGGATAATCCATCGTACATAAGTACCACAATTTTTTGAATCATTTTTATCTATCCTGGGATATTAGAGAGTACTCAATTTGAGATTCTTGTAAGCAGTGCAGCCCTAAATTTTGGGGTGGCTCTATCTTATTGATTTTCAGTTTTCCCAAGGTATATTCCCTAGACTGGAAGTCCCGTTGGATCTGTAGCTCTGTTGTTTACTTGTTTTAGGGAACACAATGCACTCCTCCACAGAGGCAGTTGGCAATTTACATCCCGCCCCTCAGCATAACAAGGCTCCATGTTCTCCAGGGCCTCTCTAGGATTTCTGGTTTTTACACATTTTGTGGATGTCCCTTTTGACAGGTGGGAAGTGATACTATTTTGCTGTGCAGATTTGCATTGCCCACTTGCATGCTTGGCCAAAAAGGGCGTATGCGTTTTCTCCTGAATATATTCAGGAGAAAACGCATACGCCCTTTTTGGCCAAGTGCATCATTTTCGAAGTTGTGCCCCTCTTCCTGTGCTTTACAGGTGATTCCAACGAACCACTTGAAATCTGTTTCCTGCTATTCTGCCTCGCTTAGAAGGTCGTCTCGTTGACTTCCCTTAACAGATTTTTTGGACAATAGTTGTCCTTTATTACTGTGGTAGTTTGTGAATTGCTGTGCCCTTGAGCTCCATTTTCTAACTCGTTTTTTGTGAGCTGACCACAAGTCCAAAATTTTGGTTCAGGACCTATACTTGTTCACGGTGGGTGGCTGAGACTTTGGTTAATTCTTCTTCCTGCCGGGAATTTAGAGTGACATGTGCCCGTCCAAATGCCTAACAGCTACTCTTTCATTGGTTCCCCCTTTTCCCTTTCATCCTCTTCCAAATTGGCAACCTGAGCAAACCAGGAGGTTAAAGGGGCTGTCTCTCCAAGTTGGGAGATTGATTGTTAAGCAGTTGGAAATTCAAACCAGAGGACCAGGAGAGGGACAATTAGTTGGGTTTTACAAACCTTTCGTATTCACTGTGTGTCCATTCTCTTGGTTTCCTGTACATGTTATAGCTGTAGTAATATTCCCTTCAACATGGAGAGTTGGGAATCATGGAATGGGTGCCACGCATTATTGGTTTGAAGGGTCTGCATTTGCTAACCCAAATTCACCAATCCTCTCAGTCCCAAGTGTCCAGCCTTATGCCACATCCAGCTGTCGTTGTACACAGGGTCATTCAAGGTTTCATCAGAGACCCTGAAGGAATTGTAAAGAATTTCCCTGTTTTGTTGTTTTGTTTTTGAAATTCCTTTTTATAGTGGGTTTGAGCTGATTCTCACTGCCGTGTTTATGCCAGTCTAGACACATTTGTTTCCCTTACGGTGATATATCAATACATAGGTTTTAAGATTCTTACTAGTCAGATATATTCCTCTGTGTGAAGTTTGGGGTCTTGATAACCTTTCAGTGAGGAAGGTGTAGATCTTGTCTATTCTGTATTTGGTTTCTGGAATGGTGCCTGTACTTATATCAAACTCTGGTTTTATGCAACACCCCACCTCTCCTACCCCCTTAAGCAGGTGTAAGAGTGTTTTCTAAATGTGAAACTCTGTTCTCTTTCCTCACTCAGTTCATGTGTAGCCATGTTTACAGGATTTTCATAAGTGATATCTTATGATAAGCTTCTTTTTCTGTGTGACTTATTTCACTTAGAATCATCATATCTGAATCCATTCATTTGCTGCTACTGGTTTTATGATATTGATTTCATGGCTGAGGGATATTCCATCATAACGTAAGTACCACAATTTTTTGAACCATTTTTATCTTTCACGGAATTTTTAAGGTGTACGCAAGTTGAGGTTCTTGTCAGCAGTGCAGCCCTAAATTTAGGGGTGGCTCTGTCTTATTGATTTTCAGTTTTCCCAAGGTATATTCCCTAGACTGGAAGTGCCCTTGCCTCTGTAGCTCTGTTGTTTATTTGTTTTAGGGAACACAATGCACTCCTCCAGAGAGGCAGTTGGCAATTTACATCCCGCCCATCAGCATAAAAAGGCTCCCTGTTCTCCAGGGCCTGTCTTGCCTTTCTGGTTTTTACCCATTTTGTGGATGCCCCTAATGACCGGTGGGAAGTGATACTACTTTGGAGTGCAGATTTGCATTGCCCGCTTGCTTGCTTGGCCAAAAAGGGCGTATGCGTTTTCTCCTGAATATATTCAGGAGAAAACGCATACGCGCTTTTTGGCCAAGTGCATCATTGTCGAAGTTGTGCCCCTATCCCTGTGCGTTAAAGGTGATTCCAACGTACCTCTTGAAATCTGTTTCCTGCTATTCTGCCTCGCTTATAAGTCCGCCTCGTTGCCTTCCCTCAACAGATTTTCGGACGATAGTTGCCATTTATTACTCTGACAGTTTGTGAATTGCTGTGCCCCTGAGCTCCATTTTGTAACTCGTTTTTTGTGAGCTGAACGCAAGTTCAATATTTTTTTTCAGAACCTGTACTGGTTTTCGGTGGGTGGCTGAGACTTTGGTTAATTCTTCTTCCTCACGGGAAATAAGAGTGACATGTGCCCGTCCAAATGCCTGACAGCTACTCTCTCATTGTTTCTCCCTCTTCCCTTTCATCCTTTGCCAAATTGGCAACCTGTGCGAAGTAGGAGGTTAAAGGTTCTGTGTCTCCAAGTTGGGAGATTGATAGTAAAGCAGTTGGAAAGTCAAACTGGAGCACAAGGAGAGGGACTATTCGTTGAGATTTAGAAACCTTTCATATTAACAGTGTGTCCATTCTCTAGGTTTCCCATACATGTTATAGCTATACTAATATTCCCTTCAACCTGGAGACTTGGGACCCATGGAACGGGTGCCATGCATTACTGCTATAAAGGGTATGCTTTTGCTCACCCAATCTCACCAATCCTCTCAGTCCCATGTGTCCAGCCTTATGCCACATCCAGCTGTCATTGTAGATAGGGTCATTCCAGGTTTCATCAGAGACCCTGAAAGAATTGTAAAGAATTTCCTTTTTTTTTTTGTTTTTCAAATTCCTTTTCATAGTGGGTTTGAGCTGATTCTCACTGCCAAGTTTATGCCAGTCTAGACACACTTGATTCCCTTATGGAGACATATCAATACATAGGTTTTAAGATTCTTACTAGTCAGATATATACCTCTGCGGAAAATATGGGGTTTTGAGTCCCTTTCAGTGAGGAAGTTGTAGGTCTTCTCTATTCCATAGTTGGTTTTTGGAACGGTAACTGTGCTTATATCATACTCTGTATTATGCATCACCCCACCTCTCCTTCCCCCTTAAGCAGGCATAAGAGTGTTTTCTAAATGTGAAACTCTGTTCTCTTTCCTAACTCAGTTCATGTGTAGCCATGTTTACAGGATCTTCATAAGTGATATCTTATGATAAGTTTCTTTTTCTGTGTGACTTATTTCACTTAGAATCATCGTACCTGAATCCACTCATTTTGCTGCTACTGGTCTTATGACATTGATTTCATGGCTGAGGGATATTCCATCATACGTAAGTACCAAAAATTTTTGAACCATATTTATCTTTCCTGGGATATTTAAGGTGTACCCAAGTTGAGGTTCTTGTAAGCAGTGCAGCCCTAAATTTTGGGGTGGCTCTGTCTTATTGATTTTCAGTTTTCCCAAGGTATATTCCCTAGACTCGAAGTGCCCTTGGCTCTGTAGCTCTGTTGTTTACTTGTTTTAGGGAACACAATGCAATCCTCCAGGGAGGCAGTTGGCAATTTACATCCCGCCCATCAGAATAACAAGGCTCCCAGTTCTCCAGGGCCTGTCTTGCATTTCTGTTTTTTAAACATTTTGCGTATGTCCCATTTGAATTGTGGGAAGTGATACTTCTTTGTAGACCAGATTTGCATTGCCCGCTTTCTTGCTTGGCCAAAAAGGGCGTATGCGTTTTCTCCTGAATATATTAGGGACAAAACGCATACGCCCGTTTTGGCCAAGTGCATCATTGTCGAAGTTGTAACCCTCTTCCTGTGCTTTAAAGGTGATTCCAACGTACCTCTTGAAATGTGTTTCCTGCTATTCTGCCTCCCTTTCAATTTCGCCTCACTGCCTTCCCTCAACCGATTTTTGGACGATAGTTGCCCTTTATTACTCTGCCTGTTTGTGAATTGCTGTGCCCCTGAGCTCCATTTTGTAACTCGTTTTTTGTGAGCTGAACGCAAGTACAGTATTTTGGTTCAGGACCTATACTGGTTCCCGGTGGTTGGCTGAGACTTTGGTTAATTCTTCTTCCTCCCAAGAAATAAGAGTGACATGTGCCCATCCAAATGCCTAACAGCTATTCTCATTGGTTCTCCCTCTTCCCTTTCATCCTATGCCAAATTGGCAACCTGTGCGAATCAGGAGGTTAAAGGTGCTGTCTCTCCAAGTTGGGAGATTGATAGTAAAGCAGTTGGAAAGTCAAATTGGAGCACCATGAGAGGGACTATTCATTGAGATTTAGAAACCTTTTGTATTCACAGTGTGTCATTCTCTAGGTTTCCCATACATGTTATAGCTGTAGTAATATTCCCTTCAACCTGGAGAGTTGGGACCCATGAAATGGGTGCCATGCATTATTGCTTTAAAGGGTCTGCATTTGCCCACCCAATCTCACCAATCCTCTCAGTCTCATGTGTCCAGCCTTATGCCACATCCAGCTGTCGTAGATAGTGTCATTCCAGGTTTCATCAGAGACTCTGAAGGAATTGTAAATATTTTCCCTGTTTTTTTTTTGTTTGTTTTTGAAATTCCTTTTTATAGTGGGTTTGAGCTGATTCTCGCTGCCATGATTATGCCAGTCTAGAAACACTTGTTTGCCTTATGGAGACATATCAATACACAGGTTTTAAGATTCTTAATAGTCAGATATATTCCTCTGTGGGAAATATGGGATTTTGAGTCCCTTTCACTGAGGAAGTTGTAGGTCTTGTCTATTCCATAGTTGGTTTTTGGAACGGTATCTGTGCTTATATCATACTCTGGTTTTATGCATCACCCCACCTCTCCTTCCCCTTTAAGAAGGCATAAGAGTGTTTTCTAAATGTGAGACTCTGTTCTCTTTCCTAACTCAGTTCATGTGTAGCCATGTTTACAAGATCTTCATAAGTGATATCTTATGATAAGTTTCTTTTTCTGTGTGACTTATTTCACTTAGAATCATCATACCTGAATCCACTCAGTTTGCTGCTACTGGTCTTATGACATTGTTTTCATGGCTGAGGGATATTCCATCGTACGTAAGTACCACAATTTTTTGAACCATTTTTATCTTTCCTTGAATACTTAAGGTGTACCCAAGTTGAGGTTCTTGTAAGCAGTGCATTCCTAAATTTTGGGGTGGCTCTGTCTTATTGATTTTCAGTTTTTCCAAGGTATATTCCCTAGACTGGAAGTGCCCTTGGCTCTGTAGCTCTGTTGTTTACTTGTTTTAGGAAACACAATGCACTCCTCTAGAGAGGCAGTTGGCAGTTTACTTCAGGCCCATCAGCATAACAAGGCTCCTTGTTCTCCAGGGCCTGTCTTGCCTTTCTGATTTTTACCCATTTTGTGGATATCCCTTTTGACTCGTGGGAAGTGGTACTTCATTGTAGTGCAGTTTTGCATTGCCCTCTTGCCTGCTTTGCCAAAAAGGGTGTATGCATTTTCTCCTGAATATATTCTGGAGAAAACGCATACGCCCTTTTTGGCCAAGTGCATCATTGTCGAAGTTGTGCCCCTATTCCTGTGATTTAAAGGTGATTCGAAAGTACCTCGTGAAATGAGTTTTCTGCTATTCTGCCTCCCTTTAAAGTTCACCTCGATGCCTTCCCTCAACAGACTTTTGGATTATAGTTGCCCTTTATTACTCTGCCAGTTTGTGAATTGCTGTGCCCCTGAACTCCATTTTGTAACTCGTTTATTGTGAGCTGAACGAAAGTCCAATATTTTGGTTCAGGACCTATACTGGTTCCCGGTGGTTGGCTGAGACTTTGGTTAATTCTTCTTCCTCCGGGGAAATAAGAGTGACATGTGCCCATCCAAAAGACTAACAGCTACTCTCTCATTGGTTCTCCCTCTTCCCTTTCATCCTATGCCAAATTGGCAACCTGTGCAAACCAGGAGGTTAAAGGTGCTGTCTCTCCAAGTTGGGAGATTGATAGTAAAGCAGTTGGAAAGTCAAACTGGACCACCAGGAGAGGGACTATTCATTGAGTTTTAGAAACATTTTGTATTCACAGTGTGTCCATTCTCTAGGTTTCCCATACATGTTATAGGTGTAGTAATATTCCCTTCAACCTGGAGAGTAGGGACCCATGGAAAGGGTGCCATGCATTATTGCTTTAAAGAGTCTGCATTTGCTCATCCAATCTCACCAATCCTCTCAGTCCCATGCGTCCAGCCTTATGCCACATCCACCTGTCGTTGTAGATAGTGTCATTCCAGGTTTCATCAGAGACCCTGAAGGAATTGTAAAGAATTTCACTGTTTTTTTTTGGTTTGTTTTTGAAATTCTTTTTATAGTGGGTTTGAGCTGATTCTTGCTGCCATGATTATGCCAGTCTAGACACACTTGATTGCGTTATGGAGACATGTCAATACACAGGTTTTAAGATTCTTAATAGTCAGATATATTCCTCTGCGGGAGATATGGGGTTTTGAGTCCGTTTCACTGAGGAAGGCGTAGGTCTTGTCTATTCCATAGTTTGTTTTGGGAAAGGTACCTGTGCTTATATCAAACTCTGGTTTTATGCATCACCCCACCTCTCCTTCCCCGTTAAGCAGGCATAAGAGTGTTTTCTAAATATGAGACTCTCTTCTCTTTCCTAACTCAGTTCATGTGTAGCCACGTTTACAGGAACTTCATAAGTGAAATCTTATGATACGATTCTTTTTCTGTGTGACTTATTTCACTTAGAATCATCGTACCTGAATCCACTCATTTTGCTGCTACTGGTCTTATGACATTGATTTCATGGCTGAGGGATATTCCATCATACGTAAGTACCACAATTTTTTGAACCATTTTTATCTTTCCTGGGATACTTAAGGTGTACCCAAGTTGAGGTTCTTGTAAGCAGTGCAGCCGTAAATTGTGGACTGGCTCTGTCTTATTGATTTTCAGTTTGCCCAAGGTATATTCCCTAGACTGGAAGTGCCCTTGGCTCTGTAGCTCTGTTGTTTACTTGTTTTAGGGAACACAATGCACTCCTCCAGACAGGCAGTTGACAAATTACATCCCGCCCATCAGCATAACAAGGCTCCCTGTTCTCCAAGGCCTGTCTTGCCTTTCTGGTTTTTACCCATTTTGTGGATGTCCCTTTTGACCGGTGGGAAGTGATACTTCTTTGTAGTGCAGATTTGAATTGCCCGATTGCTTGCTTGGCCAAAAAGGGCATATGCATTTTCTCCTGCATATATTCAAGAGAAAATGCATACGCCCTTTTTGGCCAAGTGCATCATTGTCGAAGTTGTGCCCCTCTTCCTCTGCTTTACAGACGATTCCAACGTACCTCTTGAAATCTGTTTCCTGCTATTCAGCCTGACTGTCGGGTTCGCTTCATTGCTTTCCCTCAACAGATTTCTGGAACATAGTTGGCCTTTATTACTCTGCCAGTTTGTGAATTGCTCTGCCCCTGAGCTCCATTTTTCAACTCGTTTTTTGTGAGCTGGAAGCAAGTCCAAATTTTTGGTTCAGGACCTATACTGGATCCCGGTGATTGCCTGAGACTTTGGATAATTATTCTTCCTGCCGGGCAATTAGAGTAACATGTGCCTGTGCAAATGCCTAACAGCTACTCTCTCATTTGTTCTCCCTCTTCCCTTTGATCCTCTGCCAAATTGGCAACCTGTGCGAACCAGGAGGTTAAAGGGGCTGTCTCTCCAAGTTGGGAGATTGATAGTAAAGCAGTTGGAAAGTAAAACCGGAGCATCAGGAGAGGGACTATTCATTGAGTTTTACAAACCTTTCATATTCACAGTGTCCATTATCTAGGTTTCCCGTACATGTTATAGCTGTAGTAATATTCCCTTCAACCTGGAGAGTTGGGACCCATGGAATGGGTGCCCCTCATTATTGATTTAAAGGGTCTGCTTTTGCTCACCCAATCTCACCAATCCTCTCAGTCCCAAGTGTCCAGCCTTATGCCACATCCAGCTGTCATTGTAGATAGGGTCATTCCAGGTTTCATCAGAGACCTTGAAGGAATTGTAAGAAATTTCCCTGTTTTTTTGTTTTGTTTTTGAAATTCCTTTTTATAGTGGGTTTGAGCTGATTCTCACTGTCATGTTTATGTCAGTCTAGACACACTTGATTCCCTTATGGAGACATATCAATACATAGGTTTTAAGATTCATACTTTTAAGATATATTACTCTGTGGTGAATATGGGGTGTTGAGTCCCTTTCACTGAGGAAGGTGTAGGTTTTGTTTATTTCGTATTTAGTTTTTGGAAGGTTACCTGTACTAATATCAAACTCTGATTTTATGCATCACCCCACCTCTCCTTCCCCCTTAAGCAAGCATAAGCGTTTTTTTTTAAATGTGAGTCTCTCTTTTCTTTCCTAACTCAGTTCATGTGTAGCCATGTTTACAGGAACTTCATAAGTGATATCTTATGATAAGTTTCTTTTTCTGTGTGACTTATTTCACTTAGAATTATCGTACCTGAATCCACTCATTTTGCTGCTACTGGCCTTATGACATTGATTTTATGGCTGAGGGATATTCCATCATACGTAAGTACCACAATTTCTTGAACCATTTTTGTCTTTCCTGGGATATTTAATGTGTACCCAAGTTGAGGTTTTTGTAAGCAGTGCAGCCCTGAATTTTTGTGTGGATCTGTCTTATTTATTTTCAGTTTTCCCAAGGTATATTCCCTAGACTGGAAGTGCCCTTGGCTCTGTAGCTCTGTTGTTTACTTGTTTTAGGGAACACAATGCACTCCTCCAGAGAGGCAGTTGGCAATTTACATCCCGGCCATCAGCATAACAAGGCTCCGTGTTCTCCAGGGCCTGTCTTGCCTTTCTGGTTTTTACACATTTTGTGGATATCCCTTTTGACCGGTGGGAAGTGATACTTCTTTGTAGTGCAGATTTGCATTGCCTGCTTGCTTGCTTGTCCAAAAAGGGCATATGCGTTTTCTCCTGCATATATGCACGTGAAAACCCATATGCCCTTTATGGCCATTTCCATAATTTTCGAAGTTGTAATTCTTTTCCTGTGTTTAAAGGCGATTCCAATGTACCTCTTGAAATCTATTTCATGCCATTCTGCCTCATTTTCCCTTCCGCCTCGTGGCTTTCCCTCAACAGATTTTTCGAAGAGAGTATTCCTTTATAACTCTGCAGGTTAGTGAATTGCTGTGGCCCTGAGCTCCATTTTTCAACTCGCGTTTTTGTGAGCTGACCGCAAATCAACAGTTTTGCTTCTGGACTTATACTGGTTCTGGAGGGCAGGCTGAGACTTTGGTTAATTCCTCTTTGTGACGGAAAATTAGAGAGACATGTGGCCGTCCATATGCCTACAGCTACTCTCTCATTGGTTCTCTCTCTTCCCTTATATCCTCTGCACAATTTGCCAACTGTGCGTACCAGGAGGATATAGGGGCTGACTTTCCAAGTTGGGAGATTGATAGTAAAGCAGTTGGAATGTCAAACTGGAGCACAAGGAGAGAAAAAAGTAGTACAGTTTTAGAAACCTTTCACCATCAGATGGTTTCCATTCTCTAGGTTCCCATACACGTTATAACTGTAGTGATATTCCCTTCTACCTGGAGAGATGGGAACCATGGAATGGGTGGCAGGCATTATTGCTTTAAAGGGTCTGCATTTTTTCACCCAATCTCACCAATCCTCTCTGTCCCAAGTGACCAGCCTTATGCCACATCCAGCTGTCATTGTAGATACGGTCATTCCAGGTTTCATCAAAACCCCTGAAGGTATTGTGTAAGAATTTTACTGTTTTTATGTTTTGTTTTGAAATTCATTTTTATACTGGGTTTGAGCTGATTCCCACTGCCATGTTTATGTCGTTCTAGACACACTTGGTTCCCTTACGGAGACATATCAATACATAGGTTTTAAAATTCTTACTAGTCAGATATATTTCTCTGAGGGGAATAGGGATGTTGAGTTCCGTTCACTGAGGAAGGAGTAGGGCTTGTCTCTTCTGTTTTTGGATTATGGAACGGTACCTGTGCTAATATCAATCTTATGTTTTGTGCATCTCCCCACCTCTCTTTCCCCTTAGCACGCATTATATTGTTTTCTAAATCTGATACTCTGTTCTCTTCCCTAAATCAGTTCATATGTAGCCATGTTTACATTCATTTCATAAGTGGAATCTTATGTGAGAATGCACCATGGCCGTTCTCATTATAATGCTCCATGGCCCCTGTCATCACAATGCACCATGCCCTGGTTATCAAAATGCTCCATGTCCCTTGTCATCACAATTCTCCACGTCCTTGTCATCACAGTGCTACATGACACTTCTCATCAAAATGTTACATGCTCTTGTCATCACAATTCTCCATCTACTTGACATTGCAATGCTCCATGCACTTGTCATCACAATGCTCCATGCACATGTCATCACAAAGCTCCATGCCCTTGTCATCACAGTGCTCCCTGACACCTGTCATCACAATGCTTCATGCCCCTTGTCATTACAGTGCTCCATGATGCTCGACATCACAATTACCCAAGGTCTTCTCATCACAAAGCTCCATGGCCAATATCATCACAATGATCCATGACCACTGTCATCACAACACTCCATGACACCTGACAACACAATGATTCGGGACTCTTGTCATCACAATTTTCCATTCCCTAGTCATCACACTGCTCCATGACACCTGTCATCACAATAATCCATGAACATTTTCAGCCCAATGTTTCATGACCCTTGTCATCACAATGATCCATGTCCTTGTCATCCCTATGCTCCATGACCACTGTTTTCACAATGCTCTGTGACGCATGTCATCACAGTGCTCCATGACACCTGTCATCACAATGCTCCATGCCTTTGTCAGCAAAATGCTACAAGACCTTGTCATTACAATGCTCTATTTGCTTCTCATCACAATCCTCCATGAAACTTGGGATCACATTGCTTCATGCCCATGTCATCACAATGCTCCATGCTCCTTGAAATCAAAATGATCCATGACCTCTGTCATCACAATGCTCCAAACACTTTTGATCACCATGTTCCATAACACTTTTCATCACAACGCTCCATGATGACTGTCATCACAATATTCCATGCCCTTTTCATCGCAATGCTCCATGAGCTTTGTCATCACAATTCTCAATACACTTGTCATCACAATGCTCCCTGACACTTGTCATCAGAATGTTCCTTGAACCATGTCAGGAAAAGGCTCCATGCCTCTTTCATAACAATGCCCCATGCCGTTTTCATTACAATGCTCCATGCCATTGTCATCAAAATACTCCACAAGATTGTCATCAGAATGCTCCATGACCTTTGTCATCACAGTTCTCCATGCGATTGTCAGCACAATGCTCCTTGACCCTTGTCATCACAATGCTCCAAGCCATTGTCATCACAATGCTCCATTACATTTGTCATCAGAATCCTCCATGACACTTGGCATCAAAATGCTCCATGCCATTGTCATCAGAGCGGGCCACTACATATGTCATCAGAATGCTCCCTGACACCTCTCTTCACAATACTGCATGACCTGGTCATCACAATGCTCCATGCCCTTGTCATCACAATGCGCCATTCCAACTGTCATCGCAATAATCCATGAAACATATTAGACCAATGTTCCATGCTCTTGTCATCACAATGCTCCATGCTCTTGTTATCACAATTCTTCATGACCCCTGTCATCACAATGCTCCATGACACTTGTCAGTATGTTCCTTGAACCCTGTCATGACAAGGCTCCATGCATTTTTCATCACAATGTTCCATGCCCTTTCCATCACAGTGCTCCAAGACCAATGTAATCACAATGCTCCATGCCCTTGTCATCACAAAACACAAGGACGCATGCCATCAGAATGCTCCTTGGTCTTCTCCTCACAATCTGCCATGCCCTTGTCATCACAATGTTCCAAGACCCCTGTAATTACAATGCTCCATGCCCATTTTCATCAGTATGCTCCATGAGACTTATCATCACAAGGGTCCATGGTTTTGTCATCACAATGCTCCAGGACCTTGTCATCACAATGCTTCTCGACCTTGTCATGAAAATTTTCAATGGCCCTTGTCATCATAGTGCTACAAGCCCTAATCATCAAAATGCTCCATTATATTTTTCCTCACATTTCTCCATTACATTTGGCTTCACAATGCTCCATGCAATTGTAATCACAATGGACCATGACATATGTCATCACAGTGCTCCCTGACACCTGTCTTCACAATACTCCTTGACCTTCTCATCACAATGCTCCATGCCCTTGTCATCACAATGCACCATGCCCAATGTCATCACAATAATCCATGAAACTTGTCAGACCAATGCTCCATGTCCCTGTCTACACAATGCTCCATGCCTTTGTCATCACAATGCTCCATGATCCCAGTCATCACAATGCTCAGTGACTCCAGTCATCACAATGATTCATAACCTTTGTCATCACAATTGTCCATGCCCGCATCATCACAAGGCTCTGTGACTTTTGTAACCACAATATTCCATGAACTTTTCATCACAATTCTCTGTGACCCTTGTCATCACACTGCTCCATGTCTTTGTCAGAACAATGGTCATTGACCATTGTCATCACAGTGTGCCACGCGCATTTCATCACAGCCGACCACAAACTTTTCATTGCAATGGTCCATAAACCTTGTAATCACAATGGTCCATGGACTTCTCATCAAAATGCTCTCTCATCAGAGATATCACAATGTTCCATCACTAGTCATCACAATACTCCCTCACACCTGGAATCACAATGTTCCATGACACTGTCATCACAGTGCTACATCCACTCATCTGCACAATGTTCCATGACCCCTGACATCACAATGTTCCATAAGCCCTGTCAGCAAAATGCTCCATGACCCTTTTCATCCCAATGATCCAAGACCCCTGACATCACAATGTTCTATAAACACTGCCATCACAATATTCCATTACAATTCTTATCAAATTGCTGCATGACCCTGTCATCAAAATGCTCCCTTCCCTTCTCATCACAATGCACCACACCCTTCTCATCAAAATGCTCCATGACTTGTCATCACAAAGCTCCATGTCCCATGGCATCACAATGCTCCATGTCACTGTCATCACAATGCTCCCTGAACCCTCTCATCACATTGCTCCATATCCTTGTCATCACAAAGCTCCATGACACTTGTCATCACAATGCTCGATGCCCTTCTCATGACAATGCTCCATGCCTTTTTCATTACAATCCTGCATGACCCATGTATCACAGTGTTCCGTGCCCTTGTCATCACAATGCTCCATGCCCACTCTCATCACAATAATCCATGAAACATTTCAGACCAATGTTCCATACCCTTCTCATCAAAATCCTCCATTACCCCTGTCATAACAATGCACCATGACTCTTGGCATCACAATGTTCCACTACCTAGTCATCACAAGGTTCCATGACACTTGTCATCACAAAGCTCAAGACCTCTGAAATCAAAATGCTGCATGCCCTTGTCATCACAAAGCTCCATGACGCATGTCATCAGAAAGTTCCATGGCCTTCTCATCACAATGCTCCATTCCCATGTCGTCACAATGCTCCAAGACCCTTGGAATCACAGTGCTCCATGACCCTTTTCATCTCAATGCTCCATGAACCCTGTCATCACAGTACACCATGTCCATCATCATAATGCTTCAGGCTATTGTCATCACAATGAAATCAATATTCTCCATGAACTCTGTCATCATAATGCTCCAAACCCTTGTGATCACAATGTTCAATAACACTTATCATCTCAACACCCCATGACACTCATCATCACAATTATCCATGGTCTTCTCATCACAGTGCTCGATGATCGTTGTCATCACAGTGCTCAATACACATGTCATCACAATGCTCCCTGACACTTGTCGTCAGTATGCCCCTTGAACCCTGTCATGACAAGGTTCCATGCCATTTTCATCACAGTGATCCATGCCCTATTCATCACAATGCTCCAAGATCCCTGTAATCACAATGCTCCATGCACTTGTCATTAAAAAGCTCCATGACACATGTCATCAGCATGCATCATGGCCTTCTCATCACAATGCTCCATGTCCTTCTCATCACAATGCTCCAAGACCCCTGTAATCACAATGCTCCATGCCCCTTTTCATCAGAATGTTCCATGAGACTTGTCATCACAGTGCTTAATGCGCTTGTCATCACAATGCTCAATGACACATGTCATCACAATGCACCATGTGCTTGTCATCACAGTGCTCCACAATCTTGTCATCACAATGCTCCTTAAAATTTGTCATCACAATGCTCCCTGCCCTTCTCATCACATTGCACAACGCCCTTGCCATCAAAATGCTCCATGACCATTGTCATCACAAAGATCCATGACCCTTAGCATCACAATGCTCCATTTCATTGTCATCACAATGCTCCATGAACGCTCTCATCACATTGCTCCATGCCCTTGTCTTCACAAAGCTCCATGACACATGTCATCAGAATGCTCCATGGCCTTCTCATCACAATGCTCCACGACCTTGCCATCACAAGGCTCAATTATCACTGTGATAATAATGCTCCATGACCCATGCCATCACAATGTTCCATGGTCCTGTCATCACAAAGCTCCATGACCCTTCTCATCACAGTGCTCCAATAACCCTGTAATCACAAACCTCTATGCCTCTTTTCATCTCAATGATCCATGAACCCTGTCATCACAATGCACCATGCCCATCATCATAATGATTCATGCTATTGTCATCACAATGAAATCAAAATGCTCCATGACCTCTGTCATAACAATGCTCCAAACACTTGTGATCACAATATACAATATCACTTTTCATCACAATGTCCCATGATTCTCGTGATCACAATTATCAATGGTCTTCTCATCACAATGCTACATGACCTTTGTTATCACAATGCTCAATACACTTTTCATTAAAATGCTCCCTGACACCTGTTGTCTGTATCCTCCTTAAATCCTGTCATGACAAGGCTCCATGCCTTTTTCATCACAATGATCCATGTCCTTTTCTTCACAATGCTCCAAGACCCATGTAATCTCAATGCTCCATGCCCTTGTCATCACAAATCTCAATGACGCATGCCATCAGAATGCTCCTTGGTCTTCTCCTCACAATGCTCCATGCCCTTGTCCTCACAATGTTCGAAGACACCTGTAATCACAATGCTCCATGTTTGTCCTCAAAAAACTCCATGACGCATGTCATCAGAATGCTCCATGGCCTTCTCATCACAATGCTCCATGCCCTAGTCATCACAGTGATCCAAGACCCCAGTAATCACAATGCTCCATGCCCCTTTTCATCCGAATGCTCTATGAGACTTGTCATCACAAGTCTCCATGGTCTTCTCATCACAATGCTCCAGGACCTTGTCATCACCATGCTCCTTTCCCTTGTAATCACAATGCTCCATGACCACTGTCATCACAATAATCCATGAAAATTTTCAGCCCAATGCACCACGACCTACTCATCACAATGCTCCATGGCCAATATCATCACAATTCTCCACGACCACTGTCATCACAACACTCCATGTCACCTGAGAACACAATGATTCGGGACTCTTGTCATCACAATGCTCCATTCCCTAGTCATCACAATGCTCCATGACCCCTGTCATCAAAACACTCCATGAACATTTTCAGCCCAGTGCTCCAAGACCCTTGTCATCACAATGATCCATGCCCTTGTCATCCCAATGCTCCATGACCCCTGTATTCACAATGCTCGTGACCCTTGTCATCACAGAGCTCCATGACACATGTCATCACAATGCTCCATGCCTTTGTCAGCAAAATGCTACATGACTTTGTCATTACAATGTTCTCTGTGCTTGTCATCAAAATACTCCATTTCCATTTTCATCACAATCCTCCATGAACCTTGGGATCAGGTTGTTTCAAGCCCTTGTCATCACAATGCTCCATGCTCCTTGAAATAAAAATGATCCATGACCTCTGTCATCACAATGCTCCAAACCCTTGTGATCACAATGTTCCATAACACATGTCATCACAATGCTCCATGATGCCTGTCATCACAATACACCATGCCCTTTTCATCGCAATGCTCCATGACCTTTGTCATCACAATTCTCAATAAACTTGTCATCACAATGCTCCCTGACACTTGTCATCAGAATGCTCCTTGAACCCTGTCACGAAAAGGCTCCATGCCCCTTTCATCACAACTCCCCATGCCGTTTTCATCACAATGCTCCATTCCATTGTCATCAAAATAGACCACAAGCTTGTCATCAGAATGCTCCATGCCATTGTCATCACAATTCTCCATGCAATTGTCAGCACAATGCTCCCTGACCATTGTCATCACAATGTTCCAAGCCATTGTCATCACAATGCTTCATTACCTTTGTCATCAGAATCCTCCATGACAATAGGCATCACAATGCTCCATGCCATTGTCATCACAATGGGCCATTACATATGTCATCACAATGCTCCCTGACACCTCTCTTCACAATACTGCATGACCTGGTCATCACAATGCTCCATGCCCTTGTCATCACAATGCTCCATTCCCACTGTCATCACAATAATCCCTGAAACTTATTAGAGCAATGCTCCATGCGCTTGTCATCACAATGCTCCATGACTCCTGTCATCACAATGCTCCGTGAGTCCAGTCATCACAATGCTTCATAACGTTTGTCATCAGAACGGTCCATGCCCGCCTCAACACAAGGCTCTGTGACATTTGTAACCACAATGCTCCATGAACATTTCATCGCAATGCTCCGTGAACCTTGTCATCACAATGCTCAATGTCTTTGTCAGAACAATGCTCCATGACCCTTGTCATCACAATGTGACATGTGCTTTTCATCACAATGATCCACAACCTGGTCATCGCTATGCTCCATAAACCTTGTAATCACAATGTCGCATGCACTTCTCATCCAAACGCTCTCTCACATGTGATATCACAATGTTCCATCACTAGTCATCACAATCCTCCCTCACCCCGGTTATCACAATGTTCCATGACCCCTGTCATCACAATTCTACAACCCCTTATCAGCACAATGTTCCATGACCCCTGACATAACGTTCCATAACCCTTGTCATCAAAATGCTCCATCACCCATTTCATCGCAAAGTTCCATGATCCCTGGCATCATAATGTTCTATAACCACTGTCATCAAAATATTCCATTACAATTTTCATCAAATTGCTGCATGACCATGTCATCAAAATGCTCCCTGCCCTTCTCAACACAATGCACCACACCCTTGTCATCAAAAGGCTCCATGATCATTTTCATCACAAAGCTCCATGACCCTTGGCATCACAATGCTCCATGACATTGTCATCACAATGCTCCATGAACCCTCTCATCACATTGCTCCATGCCCTTGTCATCACAAAGATCCATGACACTTGTCATCACAATGCTCGATGCCCTTCTCATCACAATGCTCCATGACCTTGTCATTACAATCCCCCATGACCCATGTATCACAGTGTACCGTGCCCTTCTCATCACAATGCTCCATGTCCACTCTCATCACAATAATCCATGAAACATTTCAGACCAATGCTCAATGCCCTTCTCATCACAATGATCCATTACCTCTGTCATAACAATGCTCCATGATACCTGCCATCACAATGATCCACAGCCTTGTCATCACAAGACTCCATGACCCTGGTCATCACAATGCTCCAAGACCCCTGTAATCACAAAGCTACATGCCCTTGTCATCACAAAGCTCCATGACACATGCCATCAGAATGTTCCATGGCCTTCTCCTCAAAATGCTCCATGCCCTTGTCATCACAATGCTCCAAGATCCCTGTAATCACAATGCTCCATGACCCTTTTCATCAGAATGCTCCATGAGACTTGTCATCACAAGTCTCCATGGTCATCTCATCACAATGCTCCAGGACATTCTCATCACCATGCTCCATTCCCTTGTCATCAGAATGCTCCATGACCCATGTCATCACAATACTCCATGAATATTTTCAGCAATATGCTACATGATCTTCTCATCACAATGCTCCATGACCAATATCATCACAATGCTCCATGACAACTGTCATCACAACACTCCATGACACCTGACAACACAATGATCCGGGTCTCTTGTAATCACAATGCTCCAAGACCCCTGTAATCACAATGCTCCCTGACCCCTGTCATCACAATACTCCATGAACGTTTTCAGCCCAATGCTCCATGACAATTGTCATCACAATGATCCATGCCCTTGTCATCCCAAAGCTCCATGACCCTTGTATTCACAGTGCTCTGTGACGCTTGTCATCACAGTGCTCCATGACACCTGTCATCACAATGCTCCATGCCTTTGTCAGTAAAATGCTACAGTACCTTGTCATTAAAATGCTCTATGCGCTTTTCATCACAATACTCCTTTACCATTGTCATCACAATCCTCCAAGAACCTTGGGATAACATTGCTTCATGCCCTAGTCATCACAATGCTCCATGCTACTTGAAATCAAAATGATCCATGACCTCTGTCATCACAATTCTCCAAACCCTTGTGATCACAATGATCAATAACACTTGTCATCATAACGCTCCATGATGCCTGTCATCACAATACTCCATGCCCTTGTCATCACAATGCTCCATGCCCCTTTTCATCAGTATGCTCCATGAGACCTGTCATCACAAGGCTCCATGGATTTCTCATAACAATGCTCCAGGACTTTGTCATCACAATGCTTCACGACATTGTCATGAAAATTCTCAATGGCCCTTGTCATCATAATGCTCCAAGCCCTAGTCATCACAATGCTCCATTGTATTTGTCATCACAATCCTCCATTACATTTGGCATCACAATGCTCCATGCCATTGTCATCACAAAGGACCATGACATATGTCATCACAATGCTCCCTGACACCTGTCTTCACAATACTCCATGCCCTTGTCATCACAATGCTCCAAGGCCTTGTCATCACAGTGCACCATATCCACTGTCATCACAATAATCTATGAAACTTGTCAGACCAATGCTCCATGCCCCTGTCATCACAAGGCTCCATGCCCTTGTCATCACAATGCTCCATGAACCCTGTCATCACAATACTCCGTGACTCCAGTCATCACAATGCTTCATAACGTTTGTCATCACAACGGTCCATACCCGCGTCATCACAAGGCTCTGTGACCTTTGTAACCACAATGCTCCATGAAATTTTCATCACAAAGCTCCGTGACCCTTGTAATCACAATGCTCCATGTCTTTCTCAGAACAATGCTCCATGACCCTTGTCATCAAAATGTGCCATGCCCTTTTCATCACAATGATCCACAACCTTGTCATCGCTATGCTCCATAAACCTTGTAATCACAATGCTCCATGCACTTCTCATCCAAATGCTCTCTCACATGAGATATCACAATGTTCCATCACTAGTCATCACAATCCTCCCTCACCCCTGTTATCACAATGTTCCATGAACCCTGTCATTCAGCATGCTACATCCCCTTATCAGCACAATGTTCCATGACCCCTGACATCACAATGTTCCATAACACCTGTCATCAAAATGCTCCATGACCCTTTTCATCCTAAAGCTCCATGACCATTGGCAACACAATGTTCTATAACACCTGTCATCAAAATGTTCCATTACACTTTTCATCAAATTACTGCATGAACTTGTCATCAAAATGCTCCCTGCATTTCTCATCACAATGCACCACACCCTTGTCATCAAAATGCTCCATGACCTTTGTCATCACAAAGCTCCATGGCCCTTGGCATCACAATGCTCCAAGAACCCTGTAATCACAATGCTACATGCCCTTGTCATCACAAAGCTCCATGACACATGCCATCAGAATGTTCCATGGATTTCTCTTCAAAATGCTCCATGCCCTTGTCATAACAATGCTCCAAGACCCCTGTAATCACAATGCTCCATGCCCCTTTTCATCAGAATGCTCCATGAGACTTGTCATCACATGTCTCCATGGTCATCTCATCACAATGCTTCAGGACATTCTCATCACCATGCTCCATTCCCTTGTCATCAGAATGCTCCATGACACATGTGATCACAATACTCCATGAATATTTTCAGCAATATGCTACATGATCTTCTCATCACAATGCTCCATGACCAATATCATCACAATGCTCCATGACCACTGTCATCACAGCACTCCATGACACCTGACAACACAATGACCCGGGACTCTTGTCATCACAGTGCTCCAAGACCCCTGTAATCACAATGCTCCATGACACCTGTCATCACAATACTCCATGAACTTTTTCAGCCCAATGCTCCATGACAATTGTCATCACAATGATCCATGCCCTTGTCATCCCAATGCTCCATGACCCTTGTATTCACAGTGCTCTGTGACGCTTGTCATCACAGTGCTCCATGACACCTGTCATCACAATGCTCCATGCCTTTGTCAGTAAAATGCTACAGGACCTTGTCATTAAAATGCTCTATGTGCTTGTCATCACAATACTCCATTACCATTGTCATCACAATCCTCCAAGAACCATGGGATCACTTTGCTTCATGCCCTTGTCATCAAAATGCTCCATGCACCTTGATATCAAAATGATCCATGACCTCTGTCATCACAATGCTTCAAACACTTGTGATCACAATGTTCCATAACACTTGTCATCACAACGCTCCATGATGCCTGTCATCACAATACTCCATGCCCTTTTCATCACAATGCTCCATGACCTTTGTCATCACATTTCTCAATACACTTGTCATCACAATACTCCCTGACACTTGTCATCAGAATGCTCCTTGAACCTTGTCACGAAAAGGCTCCATGTCATTTTCATCACAAAGCCCCATGCAATTTTCATCACAATGCTCCATGCCATTGTCATCAAAATACTCCACAAGCTTGTCATCAGAATGCTCCATGACCCTTGTCATCCCAATTCTCCATGACCCCTGTATTCACAATGCTCCGTGAACCTTGTCATCACAATGCTCCATGTCTTTCTCAGAACAATGCTCCATGACCCTTGTCATCACAATGTGCCATGTGGTTTCCATCACAATGGTCCACAACCTTGTCATCGCTATGCTCCATAAACCTTGTAATCACAATGTCGCATGCACTTCTCATCCAAATGCTCTCTCACATGAGATATCACAATGTTCCATCACTAGTCATCACAATCCTCCCTCACCCCGGTTATCACAATGTTCCATGACCCCTGTCATCACAATGCTACAACCCCTTATCAGCACAATGTTCCATGACCCCTGACATAACAATGTGCCATAACCCATGTCATCAAAATGCTCCATCACCCATTTCATCGCAAAGTTCCATGACCCCTGGCATCACAATGTTCTATAACCCCTTTCATCAAAATATTCCATTACAATTTTCATCAAATTGCTGCATGACCATGTCATCAAAATGCTCCCTGCCCTTCTCAACACAATGCACCACACACTTTTCATCAAAATGCTCCATGACCATTGTCATCACAAAGCTCCATGAGCCTTGGCATCACAATGCTCCATGACATTGTCATCACAATGCTCCATGAACCCTCTCATCACATTGCTCCATGCCCTTGTCATCACACATCTCCATGACACTTGTCATCAAAATGCTCGATGCCCTTCTCATCACAATGCTCCATGCCCTTGTAATTACAATCCCCCATGACCCATGTATCACAGTGTACCGTGCCCTTCGCATCACAATGCTCCATGTCCACTCTCATCACAATAATCCATGAAACATTTCAGACCAATGCTCAATGCCCTTCTCATCACAATGATCCATTACCTCTGTCATAACAATGCTCCATGATACCTGCCATCACAATGATCCACAGCCTTGTCATCACAAGGCTCCATGACCCTTGTCATCACAATGCTCCAAGACCCCTGTAATCAAAAAGCTACATGCCCATGTCATCACAAAGCTCCATGACACATGCCATCAGAATGTTCCATGGCCTTCTCCTCAAAATGCTCCATGCCCTTGTCATCAAAATGCTCCAAGATCCCTGTAATCACCATGCTCCAAGCCCCATTTCATCAGAATGCTCCATGAGACTTGTCATCACAAGTCTCCATGGTCATCTCATCACAATGCTCCAGGACATTCTCATCACCATGCTCCATTCCCTTGTCATCAGAATGCTCCATGACCCATGTCATCACAATACTCCATGAATATTTTCAGCAATATGCTACATGATCTTCTCATCACAATGCTCCATGACCAATATCATCACAATGCTCCATGACAACTGTCATCACAACACTCCATGACACCTGACAACACAATGATCCGGGTCTCTTGTCATCACAATGCTCCAAGACCCCTGTAATCACAATGCTCCCTGACCCCTGTCATCACAATACTCCATGAACATTTTCAGCCCAATGCTCCATGACAATTGTCATCACAATGATCCATGCCCTTGTCATCCCAATGCTCCATGACCCCTGTATTCACAATGCTCCATGACGCTTGACATCACAGTGCTCCATGACACCTGTCATCACAATGCTCCATGCCTTTGTCAGCAAAATGCTACATGACCTTGTCATTACAATGCTCTATGCGCTTGTCATCACAATACTCCATTACCATTGTCATCACAATCCTCCATGAACCTTGGGATCACTTTGCTTCATGCCCTTGTCATCACAATGCTCCATGCTCCTTGAAATCAAAATGATCCATGACCTCTGTCATCACAATGCTTCAAACCCTTGTGATCACAATGTTCCATAACACTTGTCATCACAACGCTCCATGATGCCTGTCATCACAATACTCCATGCCCTTTTCATCACAATGTTCCATCACCTTTGTCATCACATTTCTCAATACACTTGTCATCACAATGCTCCCTGACACTTGTCATCAGAATGCTCCTGGAACCCTGTCAAGAAAAGGCTCCATGTCTTTTTCATCACAAAGCCCCATGCAATTTTCATCACAATGCTCCATGCCATTGTCATCAAAATACTCCACAAGCTTGTCATCAGAATGCTCCCTGACCCTTGTCATCACAATTTTCCAAGCCATTGTCATCACAATGCTCCATTACCTTTGTCATCAGAATCCTCCATGACACTTGGCATCACAATGCTCCATGCCATTGTCATCACAATGGGCCATTACCTATGTCATCACAATGCTCCCTGACACCTCTCTTCACAATACTGCATGACCTGGACATCACAATGCTCCATGCCCTTGTCATCACAATAATCGCTGAAACTTATTAGAGCAATGCTCCATGCGCTTGTCATCACAATGCTCCATGCCCACTCTCATCACAATAATCCATAAAACATTTCAGACAAATGCTCAATGCCCTTCTCATCACAATGCTCCATTACCTCTGTAATAACAATGCTCCATGACCACTGCCATCACAATGATCCACGGCCTTGTCATCAGAAGGCTCCATGACCCTTGTCATCACAATGCTCCAAGACCCCTGTAATCACAAAGCTCCATGCCCTTGTCATCACAAAGCTCTATGACGCATGTCATCAGAAAGTTCCATGGCCTTCTCCTCACAGTGCTCCATGCCCTTGTCATCACAATGCTCCAAGACCCCTGTAATCACAATGCTCCATGCCCCTTTTCATCAGAATGCTCCAAGAGACTTTTCATCACAAGTCTCCATGGTCATCTCATCACAATGCTCCAGGACCTTGTCATCACCATGCTCCATTCCCTTGTCATCACAATGCTCCATGACCCCTGTCATCACAATACTCCATGAACATTTTCAGCCCTATGCTCCATGACCTTCTCATCACAATGCTCCATGACCAATATCATCACAATGCTCCATTACCACAGTCATCACAACACTCCATGACACCTGATAACACAATGATACGGGACTCTTGTCATCACATTGCTCCATGACCCCTGTCATCACAATACTCCATGAACATTTTCACCGCAATGCTCCATGACACTTTTCATCACAATGCTCCATGCCCTTGTCATCCCTATGCTCCATGAACCCTGTATTCACAATGCTCCGTGATGCTTGTCATCACAGTGCTCCATGACACCTGTCATCACAAAGCTCCATGCCTTTGTCAGCAAAATGCTACATGACTTTGTCATTACAATGCTCTATGCGCTTGTCATCCCAATACTCCATTACCATTGTCATCACAATCCTCCAAGAACCTTGGGATCGCATTGCTTCATGCCCTACTCATCACAATGCTCCATGCTCCTTGAAATCAAAATGATCCATGACCTCTGTCATCGCAATGCTCCAAACCCTTGTGATCAAAATGTTCCATAACACTTGTCATCACAACGCTCCATGATGCCTGTCATCACAGTATTCCATGCCCTAGTCATCACAATACTCCATGCCCTTGTTATCACAATGTTCCAAGACACCTGTAATCAGAATGCTCCATGCCCCTTTTCATCAGTATGCTCCATGAGACCTGTCATCACAAGGCTCCATGGTTTTCTCATCACAGTTCTCCAGGACCATGTCATCACATTGCTTCACGACATTGTCATGAAAATTCTCAATGGCCCTTCTCATCATAATGCTCCAAGCCCTAGTCATCACAATGCTCCATTATATATGTCATCACAATCCTCCCTTACATTTGGCATCATAAAGCTACATGCCACTGTCATCGCAATGGACCATGACATATGTCATCACAATGCTCCCTGACACCTGTCTTCACAATACTCCATGCACTTGTCATCACGATGCTCCATGCCATTGTCACCACAAAGCACCATGTACACTGGCATCACAATAATCTATGAAACTTGTCAGACCAATACTCCATGCCCCTGTCACCACAATGCTCCACGCCCTTGTCATCACAATGCTCCATTACACCAGTAATCACAATGGTCCGTGACACCAGTCATCACAATGCTTCATAACGTTCGTCATCACAACGGTCCATGCCCGCGTCATCACAAGGCTCTGTGACATTTGTAACCACAATGCTCCATGAACTTTTCATCACAATGCTCCGTGACCCTTGTCATCACAATGCTCCTTGTCTTTGTCAGAACAATGCTCCATGACCTTTGTCATCACAATGTGCCATGCTTTTTTCATCACAGTGATCCACAACCTTGTCATCACTATGCTCCATAAACCTTGTAATCACAATGTTCCATGCACTTCTCATCCAAATGCTCTCTCACATGAGATACCACAATGTTCCATCACTAGTCATCACAATCCTCCCTCACCCCTGTTATCACAATGTTCCATGGCCCCTGTCATTCACCATGCTACATCCCCTTATCAGCACAATGTTCCATGACCCCTGACATCACAATGTTCCATAACCCCTGTCATCAAAATGCTCCCTGACCCTTTTCATCCTAAAGCTCCATAACCCCTGGCATCACAATGTTCTATAACCCCTGTCATCAAAATGTTCCATTACATTTTTCATCAAATTACTGCAAGAACCTCTCATCAAAATGCTCCCTGCCAATCTCATCACAATGCACCACACCCTTGTCATCAAAATGCTCCATGACCTTTGTCATCACAAAGCTCCATGACACTTGTCATCACAATGCTCGATGCCCTTCTCATCACAATGCTCCATGCCGTTGACATTACAATCCCCCATGACCTATGTATCACCGTGTACGGTGCCCTTGTCATCACAATTCTCCATGCCCACTCTCATCCCAGTAATCCATGAAACATTTCAGACCAATTTTCAATGCCCTTCTCATCACAATGCTCCATTACCTCTGTCATAACATTGCTCCATGACCCCTGCCATCACAATGTTCCACGGCATTGCCATCACAAGGCTCCATGACCCTTGTCATCACAATGCTTCAAGATCCCTCTAATCACAATGCTCCCTGCCCTTGTCAACACAAAGCTCCATGACCCATGTCATCAGAATGTTTCATGGCCTTCTCCTCACAGTGCTCCATGCCCTTGTCATCACAATGTTCCAAGACCCCTGTAATCACAATGCTCCATGCCACTTTTCATCAGAATGCTCCATGAGAATTGTCATCACAAGTCTCCATGGTCTTCTCATCACAATGCTCCAAGACCACTGTAATCACAATGCTCCATGTCCCTTTTCATCAGAATGCTCCATGAGACTTATCATCACAAGTCTCCATTGTATTCTCATAAAAGTGCTCCAGGAACTTGTCATCATAATGCTCCATGATCCCTGTCATCATGATACTCCATGAACATTTTCAGCCCAATGCTCTATGATCTTCTCATCAAAATGCTCCATGACCCCTGTCATCACAATACTCCATGAACATATTCAGCCCAGTGCTCCATGACACTTGTCATCAAAATGATCCATGCCCTTGTCATCCCAATGCTCCATGACCCCTGTATTCACAGTGCACCGTGATGCTTGTCATCACAGTGCTCCATGACACCTGTCATCACAATGCTCCATGCCCTTGTTATCACATTGTTCCATGACCCTGTCATTACTATGCTCCGTGACATCATTCATCACAATGCTTCATGACCTTTGTCATCACAATGGTCCATGCCCTCGTCATCAACAGTCTCTGTGACCATTTTAACCACAATGCTCCATGAACTTTTCATCAAAATTCTCTTTGACCCTTGTCATCAAAATCCTCTCTGCCTTTCTCAGCACAATGCTCCATGACACTTGTCATCACAATGCTCCATGCGCTTGTCAGCACAATGTTCCATGACACATGTCATCAAAATGCACCATGCACTTGTCATCACAGTGCTCCACAATCTTGTCATCACAATGCTCCATAAAACTTGTCATCACAATGCTCCATGCACTTCTCATCAAAATGCTCTCTCACCACTGATATCACAACGTTACATCACTATTCTTCACAATACTCCCTCACGCCTGTCATCACAATGATCCATGACTCCTGTCATCACAATTGTACATGCACATATCATCACAATGTTCGATGACCCCTGACATCACAATGTTCCATAACCCCTGTCATCAAAATGCTCCCAAAACCTTTTCATCAAAATGCTCCATGACCCCTGGCATCACAATGTTCAATAACCCCTCTCATCAAAATATTCCATGACACATTTCATCCAATTGCTCCATGACCCTGTCATCACAATGCTCCCTGCCCTTCTCATCACAATGCACAACGCCCTTGTCATCAAAATCCTCCATGACCTGTGTCATCACAAAGATCCATGACCCTTGGCATCACAATGCTCCATGTCATTTTCATCACAATGCTCCATGATCGCATTCATCCCATTGCTCCATGCCGTTGTCATCACAAAGCTCCATGACACATGTCATCAGAATGCTCCATGGCCTTCTCATCACAATCCTCCATGCCATTGCCATCACAATGTTCCATTAACCCTGTCATAACAATGCTCCATGACCCCTGCCATCACGATGTTCCATGGCCTTGTCATCACAAGGCTCCATGACCCTTCACATCACAATGCTCCAAGACCCGGTAATCACAATGTTCCATGACCCCTGTCGTCACAATGCTACATCCCCTTATCATCACAATGTTCCATGACACCTGACATCACAATGTTCCACAACCCCTGTCATCAAAATGCTCCATGACACTTTTCATCCCAAAGCTCCATGACCCCTGACATCACAATGTTCTATAACCCCTGTCATCAAAATATTCCATTACAATTTTCATCAAATTGCTGCATGACACTGTCATCAAAATGCTCCCTGGCCTTCTCATCACAATGCACCACGCCCTTGTCATCAAAATGCTCCGTGACTTTTGTCATCACAAATCTCCTTGACCCTTGACATCACAATGCTCCATGAACCTTCTCATCACATTTCTCCATGCCCTTGTCATCACAAAGCTCCATGACACATGTCATCACAATGCTCGATGCCCTTCTCATTACTATGCTCCATGCCCTTGTCATTACAATCCTCTATGACCATTGTATCACAGTGTTCTGTGCTCTTGTCATCACAATGCTCCATGTCCACTCTCATCACAATAATCCATGAGACATTTCACACCAATGCTTCCTGTCCTTCTCATCACAATGCTCCATTACACCTGTCATAACAATGTTCCATGACCCCTGCGATCACAAAGTTCCACGGCCTTGTCATTCACAAGGCTCCATGACACTTGTCATCACAATGTTCCAAGACCCCTGTAATCACAATGCTCCATGCCCTTGTCATCACAAAGCTCCATGACGCATGTCATTAGAATGTTCCATGGACTTCTCATCACAATGCTCCAAGACACTTTTTATCACGATGCTCCATGCCCCTTTTCATCTCAAAGCTCCATGAATCCTATCATCACAATGCACCATGCCCATTATCATAATGCTTCAGGCTATTTTCCTCACAATGAAATCAAAATGCTCCATGACCTCTGTCATCATAATGCTCCAAACCGTTGGGATCACAATGTTCCATAACACTTCTCATCACAACACCCCATGATGCTCATAATCACAATTATCCATGGTCTTCTCATCACTATGCTCCATAACCTTTGTCATCACAATGCTCCCTGACACTTGTCGTCAGTATGCTCCTTGAACACTGTCATTACAGGGCTCCATGCCTTTTTCATCACAATGATCCATGCCCTTTTCATCACAATGCTCAAAGACACCTGTAATCACAATGCTCCATGCACTTGTCATCACAGTGCTCCATGACGCATTCATCAGAATGCTTCATGGACTTCTCTTCACAATGCTCCATGCCCTTGTCATCACAATGCTCCAAGACCCCTGTAAACACAATGCTCCATTCCGCTTGTCATTATAGCGCTCCATGACGCTCGTCATCACAATTATCCATGGTCTCCTCATCACAGTGCTCCACGGTCTTGACATCACAATGCTCCATGCCCTGGTCATCACAATGCTCTATGTTCCCTTTCATCACAATTCTCCACGTTCTTGGCATCACTGTGTTCCATGACACTTCCCATCACAGTGTTAAATGCTTTGTCATCACAATACTGCACAAGCTTGTCATCAGAATACTCCATGACCCTTGTCATCACAATGATCCATGACCCCTGTCATCACAATGCTCCATGAGACCTATCATCACAATGCTCCATGTCCCTTGTCATTACAGTGCTCCATGATGCTCGTCACCAGAATTATCCATGGTCTTCTCATCACAGTGCTCCTCGGTCTTGCCATAACAATGCTCCATGCCCTGGTCATCACAATGCTCCATGTCCCTTGTCATCACAATTCTTCATGTCCTTGTCATCACAATGCTCCATGACAGGTCTCATCCCCATGTTACATGCTCTTGTCATCACAATTCTCCATGCACTTGTCATCGCAATGTCCCATGACACCTGTCATAGCAAGCTCCATGCCTTTGTCATCACAATGCTTCACGACAATTTCATCAAAATTCTCAAAGGCCGTTGTCATCACAATGCTCCATGCCCTTGTCATCACAATGCTCCATGGCCCTTGTCATCACAATGCTCCAAACCCTTGTCATCACAATGCTCCATTACCTTTGTCATCACAATCCTCCATAACACTCGGCATCACAATGCTCCATGCCATTGTCATCACCATGGAACATGAAATATGCCATCACAATGCTCCCTGACACCTGTCTTCACAATAATCCATGACCTTGTCATCACAATGCTCCATGCCCTTGTCATCACAATGTGCCATGCCCACTGTCAACACAATTATCCATGAAACTTGTCAGACCAATGCTCCATGCTCCTGTCATCACAATGCTACATGACCCCAGTCATCACAATGCTCCGTGTGTCCCGTCATCTCAAGACTCCATGACCTGTGTCACCACAAAAGTCAATGCCCTCATCATCACAAGGCTCTGTGAAATTTGTCAACACAATGCTCCATGAACTTTTCATCAAAATGCTCAATGTCATTGTCATCACAGTGCTCCATGAACGCTCTCATCACATTGCTCCATGAACTTGTCATCACAAAGCTCCATGACGCATGTCATCAGAATGCTCCATGGCCTTCTCATCACAATGTTCCATGCACTTGCCATCACAATTCTCCATTAACCCTGTCATAACAATGCTCCATGACCCCTGCCATCACGATGATCCATGGCCTTGTCATCACAAGGCTCCATGACCCTTCTCATCACAATGCTCCAAGACCCGGTAATCACAATGTTCCATGACCCCTGTCATCACAATGCTACATCCCCTTATCATCACAATGTTCCATGACACCTGACATCACAATGTTCCACAACCCCTGTCATCAAAATGCTCCATGACACTTTTCATCCCAAAGCTCCATGACCCCTGACATCACAATGTTCTATAACCCCTGTCATCAAAATATTCCATTACAATTTTCATCAAATTGCTGCATGACACTGTCATCAAAATGCTCCCTGGCCTTCTCATCACAATGCACCACGCCCTTGTCATCAAAATGCTCCGTGACTTTTGTCATCACAAATCTCCTTGACCCTTGACATCACAATGCTCCATTAACCTTCTCATCACATTTCTCCATGCCCTTGTCATCACAAAGCTCCATGACACATGTCATCACAATGCTCGATGCCCTTCTCATTACTATGCTCCATGCCCTTGTCATTACAATCCTCTATGACCATTGTATCACAGTGTTCTGTGCTCTTGTCATCACAATGCTCCATGTCCACTCTCATCACAATAATCCATGAGACATTTCACACCAATGCTTCCTGTCCTTCTCATCACAATGCTCCATTACACCTGTCATAACAATGTTCCATGACCCCTGCGATCACAAAGTTCCACGGCCTTGTCATTCACAAGGCTCCATGACACTTGTCATCACAATGTTCCAAGACCCCTGTAATCACAATGCTCCATGCCCTTGTCATCACAAAGCTCCATGACGCATGTCATTAGAATGTTCCATGGACTTCTCATCACAATGCTCCAAGACACTTTTTATCACGATGCTCCATGCCCCTTTTCATCTCAAAGCTCCATGAATCCTATCATCACAATGCACCATGCCCATTATCATAATGCTTCAGGCTATTTTCCTCACAATGAAATCAAAATGCTCCATGACCTCTGTCATCATAATGCTCCAAACCGTTGGGATCACAATGTTCCATAACACTTCTCATCACAACACCCCATGATGCTCATAATCACAATTATCCATGGTCTTCTCATCACTATGCTCCATAACCTTTGTCATCACAATGCTCCCTGACACTTGTCGTCAGTATGCTCCTTGAACACTGTCATTACAGGGCTCCATGCCTTTTTCATCACAATGATCCATGCCCTTTTCATCACAATGCTCAAAGACACCTGTAATCACAATGCTCCATGCACTTGTCATCACAGTGCTCCATGACGCATTCATCAGAATGCTTCATGGCCTTCTCTTCACAATGCTCCATGCCCTTGTCATCACAATGCTCCAAGACCCCTGTAAACACAATGCTCCATGCCGCTTGTCATTATAGCGCTCCATGACGCTCGTCATCACAATTATCCATGGTCTTCTCATCACAGTGCTCCACGGTCTTGACATCACAATGCTCCATGCCCTGGTCATCACAATGCTCTATGTTCGCTTTCATCACAATTCTCCACGTTCTTGGCATCACTATGTTCCATGGCACTTCCCATCACAGTGTTAAATGCTTTGTCATCACAATACTGCACAAGCTTGTCATCAGAATACTCCATGACCCTTGTCATCACAATGATCCATGACCCCTGTCATCACAATGCTCCATGAGACGTATCATCACAATGCTCCATGCCCCTTGTCATTACAGTGCTCCATGATGATCGTCACCAGAATTATCCGTGGTCTTCTCATCACAGTGCTCCACGGTCTTGCCATAACAATGCTCCATGCCCTGGTCATCACAATGCTCCATGTCCCTTGTCATCACAATTCTTCATGTCCTTGTCATCACAATGCTCCATGACAGTTCTCATCCCCATGTTACATGCTCTTGTCATCACAATTCTCCATGCACTTGTCATCGCAATGTCCCATGACCCCTGTCATAGCAAGCTCCATGCCTTTGTCATCACAATGCTTCACGACCATTTCATCAAAATTCTCAAAGGCCTTTGTCATCACAATGCTCCATGCCCTTGTCATCACAATGCTCCATGGCCCTTGTCATCACAATGCTCCAAGCCCTTGTCATCACAATGCTCCATTACCTTTGTCATCACAATCCTCCATAACACTCGGCATCACAATGCTCCATGCCATTGTCATCACAATGGAACATGAAATATGCCATCACAATGCTCCCTGACACCTGTCTTCACAATAATCCATGACCTTGTCATCACAATGCTCCATGCCCTTGTCATCACAATGTGCCATGCCCACTGTCAACACAATTATCCATGAAACTTGTCAGACCAATGCTCCATGCTCCTGTCATCACAATGCTACATGACCCCAGTCATCACAATGCTCCGTGTGTCCCGTCATCACAAGACCCCATGACCTGTGTCACCACAAAAGTCAATGCCCTCATCATCACAAGGCTCTGTGAAATTTGTCACCACAATGCTCCATGAACTTTTCATCAAAATGCTCAATGTCATTGTCATCACAGTGCTCCATGAACGCTCTCATCACATTGCTCCATGAACATGTCATCACAAAGCTCCATGACGCATGTCATCAGAATGCTCCATTGCCTTCTCATCACAATGTTCCATGCACTTGCCATCACAATTCTCCATTAACCCTGTCATAACAATGCTCCATGACCCCTGCCATCACGATGTTCCATAGCCTTTTCATCACAAGGCTCCAAGACCCCTGTAAACACAATGCTCCATGCCGCTTGTCATCATAGCGCTCCATGACGCTCGTCATCACAATTATCCATGGTCTTCTCATCACAGTGCTCCACGGTCTTGACATCACAATGCTCCATGCCCTGGTCATCACAATGCTCTATGTTCCCTTTCATCACAATTCTCCACGTTCTTGGCATCACTATGTTCCATGGCACTTCCCATCACAGTGTTAAATGCTTTGTCATCACAATACTGCACAAGCTTGTCATCAGAATACTCCATGACCCTTGTCATCACAATGATCCATGACCCCTGTCATCACAATGCTCCATGAGACGTATCATCACAATGCTCCATGCCCCTTGTCATTACAGTGCTCCATGATGATCGTCACCAGAATTATCCGTGGTCTTCTCATCACAGTGCTCCACGGTCTTGCCATAACAATGCTCCATGCCCTGGTCATCACAATGCTCCATGTCCCTTGTCATCACAATTCTTCATGTCCTTGTCATCACAATGCTCCATGACAGTTCTCATCCCCATGTTACATGCTCTTGTCATCACAATTCTCCATGCACTTGTCATCGCAATGTCCCATGACCCCTGTCATAGCAAGCTCCATGCCTTTGTCATCACAATGCTTCACGACCATTTCATCAAAATTCTCAAAGGCCTTTGTCATCACAATGCTCCATGCCCTTGTCATCACAATGCTCCATGGCCCTTGTCATCACAATGCTCCAAGCCCTTGTCATCACAATGCTCCATTACCTTTGTCATCACAATCCTCCATAACACTCGGCATCACAATGCTCCATGCCATTGTCATCACAATGGAACATGAAATATGCCATCACAATGCTCCCTGACACCTGTCTTCACAATAATCCATGACCTTGTCATCACAATGCTCCATGCCCTTGTCATCACAATGTGCCATGCCCACTGTCAACACAATTATCCATGAAACTTGTCAGACCAATGCTCCATGCTCCTGTCATCACAATGCTACATGACCCCAGTCATCACAATGCTCCGTGTGTCCCGTCATCACAAGACCCCATGACCTGTGTCACCACAAAAGTCAATGCCCTCATCATCACAAGGCTCTGTGAAATTTGTCACCACAATGCTCCATGAACTTTTCATCAAAATGCTCAATGTCATTGTCATCACAGTGCTCCATGAACGCTCTCATCACATTGCTCCATGAACATGTCATCACAAAGCTCCATGACGCATGTCATCAGAATGCTCCATTGCCTTCTCATCACAATGTTCCATGCACTTGCCATCACAATTCTCCATTAACCCTGTCATAACAATGCTCCATGACCCCTGCCATCACGATGTTCCATAGCCTTTTCATCACAAGGCTCCAAGACCCCTGTAAACACAATGCTCCATGCCGCTTGTCATCATAGCGCTCCATGACGCTCGTCATCACAATTATCCATGGTCTTCTCATCACAGTGCTCCACGGTCTTGACATCACAATGCTCCATGCCCTGGTCATCACAATGCTCTATGTTCCCTTTCATCACAATTCTCCACGTTCTTGGCATCACTATGTTCCATGATACTTCCCATCACAGTGTTAAATGCTTTGTCATCACAATACTGCACAAGCTTGTCATCAGAATACTCCATGACCCTTGTCATCACCATGATCCATGACCCCTGTCATCACAATGCTCCATGAGACCTATCATCACAATGCTCCATGCCCCTTGTCATTACAGTGCTCCATGATGCTCGTCACCAGAATTATCCATGGTCTTCTCATCACAGTGCTCCTCGGTCTTGCCATAACAATGCTCCATGCCCTGGTCATCACAATGCTCCATGTCCCTTGTCATCACAATTCTTCATGTCCTTGTCATCACAATGCTCCATGACAGGTCTCACCCCCATGTTACATGCTCTTGTCATCACAATTCTCCATGCACTTGTCATCGCAATGTCCCATGACACCTGTCATAGCAAGCTCCATGCCATTGTCATCACAATGCTTTAAGACCTTTTCATCAAAATTCTCAAAGGCCGTTGTCATCACAATGCTCCATGCCCTTGTCATCACAATGCTCCATGGCCCTTGTCATCACAATGCTCCGTGTGTCCCGTCATCTCAAGACTCCATGACCTGTGTCACCACAAAAGTCAATGCCCTCATCATCACAAGGCTCTGTGAAATTTGTCAACACAATGCTCCATGAACTTTTCATCAAAATGCTCAATGTCATTGTCATCACAGTGCTCCATGAACGCTCTCATCACATTGCTCCATGAACTTGTCATCACAAAGCTCCATGACGCATGTCATCAGAATGCTCCATGGCCTTCTCATCACAATGTTCCATGCACTTGCCATCACAATTCTCCATTAACCCTGTCATAACAATGCTCCATGACCCCTGCCATCACGATGATCCATGGCCTTGTCATCACAAGGCTCCATGACCCTTCTCATCACAATGCTCCAAGACCCGGTAATCACAATGTTCCATGACCCCTGTCATCACAATGCTACATCCCCTTATCATCACAATGTTCCATGACACCTGACATCACAATGTTCCACAACCCCTGTCATCAAAATGCTCCATGACACTTTTCATCCCAAAGCTCCATGACCCCTGACATCACAATGTTCTATAACCCCTGTCATCAAAATATTCCATTACAATTTTCATCAAATTGCTGCATGACACTGTCATCAAAATGCTCCCTGGCCTTCTCATCACAATGCACCACGCCCTTGTCATCAAAATGCTCCGTGACTTTTGTCATCACAAATCTCCTTGACCCTTGACATCACAATGCTCCATGAACCTTCTCATCACATTTCTCCATGCCCTTGTCATCACAAAGCTCCATGACACATGTCATCACAATGCTCGATGCCCTTCTCATTACTATGCTCCATGCCCTTGTCATTACAATCCTCTATGACCATTGTATCACAGTGTTCTGTGCTCTTGTCATCACAATGCTCCATGTCCACTCTCATCACAATAATCCATGAGACATTTCACACCAATGCTTCCTGTCCTTCTCATCACAATGCTCCATTACACCTGTCATAACAATGTTCCATGACCCCTGCGATCACAAAGTTCCACGGCCTTGTCATTCACAAGGCTCCATGACACTTGTCATCACAATGTTCCAAGACCCCTGTAATCACAATGCTCCATGCCCTTGTCATCACAAAGCTCCATGACGCATGTCATTAGAATGTTCCATGGACTTCTCATCACAATGCTCCAAGACACTTTTTATCACGATGCTCCATGCCCCTTTTCATCTCAAAGCTCCATGAATCCTATCATCACAATGCACCATGCCCATTATCATAATGCTTCAGGCTATTTTCCTCACAATGAAATCAAAATGCTCCATGACCTCTGTCATCATAATGCTCCAAACCGTTGGGATCACAATGTTCCATAACACTTCTCATCACAACACCCCATGATGCTCATAATCACAATTATCCATGGTCTTCTCATCACTATGCTCCATAACCTTTGTCATCACAATGCTCCCTGACACTTGTCGTCAGTATGCTCCTTGAACACTGTCATTACAGGGCTCCATGCCTTTTTCATCACAATGATCCATGCCCTTTTCATCACAATGCTCAAAGACACCTGTAATCACAATGCTCCATGCACTTGTCATCACAGTGCTCCATGACGCATTCATCAGAATGCTTCATGGCCTTCTCTTCACAATGCTCCATGCCCTTGTCATCACAATGCTCCAAGACCCCTGTAAACACAATGCTCCATGCCGCTTGTCATTATAGCGCTCCATGACGCTCGTCATCACAATTATCCATGGTCTTCTCATCACAGTGCTCCACGGTCTTGACATCACAATGCTCCATGCCCTGGTCATCACAATGCTCTATGTTCGCTTTCATCACAATTCTCCACGTTCTTGGCATCACTATGTTCCATGGCACTTCCCATCACAGTGTTAAATGCTTTGTCATCACAATACTGCACAAGCTTGTCATCAGAATACTCCATGACCCTTGTCATCACAATGATCCATGACCCCTGTCATCACAATGCTCCATGAGACGTATCATCACAATGCTCCATGCCCCTTGTCATTACAGTGCTCCATGATGATCGTCACCAGAATTATCCGTGGTCTTCTCATCACAGTGCTCCACGGTCTTGCCATAACAATGCTCCATGCCCTGGTCATCACAATGCTCCATGTCCCTTGTCATCACAATTCTTCATGTCCTTGTCATCACAATGCTCCATGACAGTTCTCATCCCCATGTTACATGCTCTTGTCATCACAATTCTCCATGCACTTGTCATCGCAATGTCCCATGACCCCTGTCATAGCAAGCTCCATGCCTTTGTCATCACAATGCTTCACGACCATTTCATCAAAATTCTCAAAGGCCTTTGTCATCACAATGCTCCATGCCCTTGTCATCACAATGCTCCATGGCCCTTGTCATCACAATGCTCCAAGCCCTTGTCATCACAATGCTCCATTACCTTTGTCATCACAATCCTCCATAACACTCGGCATCACAATGCTCCATGCCATTGTCATCACAATGGAACATGAAATATGCCATCACAATGCTCCCTGACACCTGTCTTCACAATAATCCATGACCTTGTCATCACAATGCTCCATGCCCTTGTCATCACAATGTGCCATGCCCACTGTCAACACAATTATCCATGAAACTTGTCAGACCAATGCTCCATGCTCCTGTCATCACAATGCTACATGACCCCAGTCATCACAATGCTCCGTGTGTCCCGTCATCACAAGACCCCATGACCTGTGTCACCACAAAAGTCAATGCCCTCATCATCACAAGGCTCTGTGAAATTTGTCACCACAATGCTCCATGAACTTTTCATCAAAATGCTCAATGTCATTGTCATCACAGTGCTCCATGAACGCTCTCATCACATTGCTCCATGAACTTGTCATCACAAAGCTCCATGACGCATGTCATCAGAATGCTCCATGGCCTTCTCATCACAATGTTCCATGCACTTGCCATCACAATTCTCCATTAACCCTGTCATAACAATGCTCCATGACCCCTGCCATCACGATGATCCATGGCCTTGTCATCACAAGGCTCCATGACCCTTCTCATCACAATGCTCCAAGACCCGGTAATCACAATGTTCCATGACCCCTGTCATCACAATGCTACATCCCCTTATCATCACAATGTTCCATGACACCTGACATCACAATGTTCCACAACCCCTGTCATCAAAATGCTCCATGACACTTTTCATCCCAAAGCTCCATGACCCCTGACATCACAATGTTCTATAACCCCTGTCATCAAAATATTCCATTACAATTTTCATCAAATTGCTGCATGACACTGTCATCAAAATGCTCCCTGGCCTTCTCATCACAATGCACCACGCCCTTGTCATCAAAATGCTCCGTGACTTTTGTCATCACAAATCTCCTTGACCCTTGACATCACAATGCTCCATTAACCTTCTCATCACATTTCTCCATGCCCTTGTCATCACAAAGCTCCATGACACATGTCATCACAATGCTCGATGCCCTTCTCATTACTATGCTCCATGCCCTTGTCATTACAATCCTCTATGACCATTGTATCACAGTGTTCTGTGCTCTTGTCATCACAATGCTCCATGTCCACTCTCATCACAATAATCCATGAGACATTTCACACCAATGCTTCCTGTCCTTCTCATCACAATGCTCCATTACACCTGTCATAACAATGTTCCATGACCCCTGCGATCACAAAGTTCCACGGCCTTGTCATTCACAAGGCTCCATGACACTTGTCATCACAATGTTCCAAGACCCCTGTAATCACAATGCTCCATGCCCTTGTCATCACAAAGCTCCATGACGCATGTCATTAGAATGTTCCATGGACTTCTCATCACAATGCTCCAAGACACTTTTTATCACGATGCTCCATGCCCCTTTTCATCTCAAAGCTCCATGAATCCTATCATCACAATGCACCATGCCCATTATCATAATGCTTCAGGCTATTTTCCTCACAATGAAATCAAAATGCTCCATGACCTCTGTCATCATAATGCTCCAAACCGTTGGGATCACAATGTTCCATAACACTTCTCATCACAACACCCCATGATGCTCATAATCACAATTATCCATGGTCTTCTCATCACTATGCTCCATAACCTTTGTCATCACAATGCTCCCTGACACTTGTCGTCAGTATGCTCCTTGAACACTGTCATTACAGGGCTCCATGCCTTTTTCATCACAATGATCCATGCCCTTTTCATCACAATGCTCAAAGACACCTGTAATCACAATGCTCCATGCACTTGTCATCACAGTGCTCCATGACGCATTCATCAGAATGCTTCATGGCCTTCTCTTCACAATGCTCCATGCCCTTGTCATCACAATGCTCCAAGACCCCTGTAAACACAATGCTCCATGCCGCTTGTCATTATAGCGCTCCATGACGCTCGTCATCACAATTATCCATGGTCTTCTCATCACAGTGCTCCACGGTCTTGACATCACAATGCTCCATGCCCTGGTCATCACAATGCTCTATGTTCGCTTTCATCACAATTCTCCACGTTCTTGGCATCACTATGTTCCATGGCACTTCCCATCACAGTGTTAAATGCTTTGTCATCACAATACTGCACAAGCTTGTCATCAGAATACTCCATGACCCTTGTCATCACAATGATCCATGACCCCTGTCATCACAATGCTCCATGAGACGTATCATCACAATGCTCCATGCCCCTTGTCATTACAGTGCTCCATGATGATCGTCACCAGAATTATCCGTGGTCTTCTCATCACAGTGCTCCACGGTCTTGCCATAACAATGCTCCATGCCCTGGTCATCACAATGCTCCATGTCCCTTGTCATCACAATTCTTCATGTCCTTGTCATCACAATGCTCCATGACAGTTCTCATCCCCATGTTACATGCTCTTGTCATCACAATTCTCCATGCACTTGTCATCGCAATGTCCCATGACCCCTGTCATAGCAAGCTCCATGCCTTTGTCATCACAATGCTTCACGACCATTTCATCAAAATTCTCAAAGGCCTTTGTCATCACAATGCTCCATGCCCTTGTCATCACAATGCTCCATGGCCCTTGTCATCACAATGCTCCAAGCCCTTGTCATCACAATGCTCCATTACCTTTGTCATCACAATCCTCCATAACACTCGGCATCACAATGCTCCATGCCATTGTCATCACAATGGAACATGAAATATGCCATCACAATGCTCCCTGACACCTGTCTTCACAATAATCCATGACCTTGTCATCACAATGCTCCATGCCCTTGTCATCACAATGTGCCATGCCCACTGTCAACACAATTATCCATGAAACTTGTCAGACCAATGCTCCATGCTCCTGTCATCACAATGCTACATGACCCCAGTCATCACAATGCTCCGTGTGTCCCGTCATCACAAGACCCCATGACCTGTGTCACCACAAAAGTCAATGCCCTCATCATCACAAGGCTCTGTGAAATTTGTCACCACAATGCTCCATGAACTTTTCATCAAAATGCTCAATGTCATTGTCATCACAGTGCTCCATGAACGCTCTCATCACATTGCTCCATGAACATGTCATCACAAAGCTCCATGACGCATGTCATCAGAATGCTCCATTGCCTTCTCATCACAATGTTCCATGCACTTGCCATCACAATTCTCCATTAACCCTGTCATAACAATGCTCCATGACCCCTGCCATCACGATGTTCCATAGCCTTTTCATCACAAGGCTCCAAGACCCCTGTAAACACAATGCTCCATGCCGCTTGTCATCATAGCGCTCCATGACGCTCGTCATCACAATTATCCATGGTCTTCTCATCACAGTGCTCCACGGTCTTGACATCACAATGCTCCATGCCCTGGTCATCACAATGCTCTATGTTCCCTTTCATCACAATTCTCCACGTTCTTGGCATCACTATGTTCCATGGCACTTCCCATCACAGTGTTAAATGCTTTGTCATCACAATACTGCACAAGCTTGTCATCAGAATACTCCATGACCCTTGTCATCACAATGATCCATGACCCCTGTCATCACAATGCTCCATGAGACGTATCATCACAATGCTCCATGCCCCTTGTCATTACAGTGCTCCATGATGATCGTCACCAGAATTATCCGTGGTCTTCTCATCACAGTGCTCCACGGTCTTGCCATAACAATGCTCCATGCCCTGGTCATCACAATGCTCCATGTCCCTTGTCATCACAATTCTTCATGTCCTTGTCATCACAATGCTCCATGACAGTTCTCATCCCCATGTTACATGCTCTTGTCATCACAATTCTCCATGCACTTGTCATCGCAATGTCCCATGACCCCTGTCATAGCAAGCTCCATGCCTTTGTCATCACAATGCTTCACGACCATTTCATCAAAATTCTCAAAGGCCTTTGTCATCACAATGCTCCATGCCCTTGTCATCACAATGCTCCATGGCCCTTGTCATCACAATGCTCCAAGCCCTTGTCATCACAATGCTCCATTACCTTTGTCATCACAATCCTCCATAACACTCGGCATCACAATGCTCCATGCCATTGTCATCACAATGGAACATGAAATATGCCATCACAATGCTCCCTGACACCTGTCTTCACAATAATCCATGACCTTGTCATCACAATGCTCCATGCCCTTGTCATCACAATGTGCCATGCCCACTGTCAACACAATTATCCATGAAACTTGTCAGACCAATGCTCCATGCTCCTGTCATCACAATGCTACATGACCCCAGTCATCACAATGCTCCGTGTGTCCCGTCATCACAAGACCCCATGACCTGTGTCACCACAAAAGTCAATGCCCTCATCATCACAAGGCTCTGTGAAATTTGTCACCACAATGCTCCATGAACTTTTCATCAAAATGCTCAATGTCATTGTCATCACAGTGCTCCATGAACGCTCTCATCACATTGCTCCATGAACATGTCATCACAAAGCTCCATGACGCATGTCATCAGAATGCTCCATTGCCTTCTCATCACAATGTTCCATGCACTTGCCATCACAATTCTCCATTAACCCTGTCATAACAATGCTCCATGACCCCTGCCATCACGATGTTCCATAGCCTTTTCATCACAAGGCTCCAAGACCCCTGTAAACACAATGCTCCATGCCGCTTGTCATCATAGCGCTCCATGACGCTCGTCATCACAATTATCCATGGTCTTCTCATCACAGTGCTCCACGGTCTTGACATCACAATGCTCCATGCCCTGGTCATCACAATGCTCTATGTTCCCTTTCATCACAATTCTCCACGTTCTTGGCATCACTATGTTCCATGATACTTCCCATCACAGTGTTAAATGCTTTGTCATCACAATACTGCACAAGCTTGTCATCAGAATACTCCATGACCCTTGTCATCACCATGATCCATGACCCCTGTCATCACAATGCTCCATGAGACCTATCATCACAATGCTCCATGCCCCTTGTCATTACAGTGCTCCATGATGCTCGTCACCAGAATTATCCATGGTCTTCTCATCACAGTGCTCCTCGGTCTTGCCATAACAATGCTCCATGCCCTGGTCATCACAATGCTCCATGTCCCTTGTCATCACAATTCTTCATGTCCTTGTCATCACAATGCTCCATGACAGGTCTCACCCCCATGTTACATGCTCTTGTCATCACAATTCTCCATGCACTTGTCATCGCAATGTCCCATGACACCTGTCATAGCAAGCTCCATGCCATTGTCATCACAATGCTTTAAGAACTTTTCATCAAAATTCTCAAAGGCCGTTGTCATCACAATGCTCCATGCCCTTGTCATCACAATGCTCCATGGCCCTTGTCATCACAATGCTCCAAGCCCTTGTCATCACAATGCTCCATTACCTTTGTCATCACAATCCTCCATAACACTCGGCATCACAATGCTCCATGCCATTGTCATCACAATGGAACATGAAATATGCCATCACAATGCTCCCTGACACCTGTCTTCACAATAATCCATGACCTTGTCATCACAATGCTCCATGCCCTTGTCATCACAATGTGCCATGCCCACTGTCAACACAATTATCCATGAAACTTGTCAGACCAATGCTCCATGCTCCTGTCATCACAATGCTACATGACCCCAGTCATCACAATGCTCCGTGTGTCCCGTCATCACAAGACCCCATGACCTGTGTCACCACAAAAGTCAATGCCCTCATCATCACAAGGCTCTGTGAAATTTGTCACCACAATGCTCCATGAACTTTTCATCAAAATGCTCAATGTCATTGTCATCACAGTGCTCCATGAACGCTCTCATCACATTGCTCCATGAACTTGTCATCACAAAGCTCCATGACGCATGTCATCAGAATGCTCCATGGCCTTCTCATCACAATGTTCCATGCACTTGCCATCACAATTCTCCATTAACCCTGTCATAACAATGCTCCATGACCCCTGCCATCACGATGATCCATGGCCTTGTCATCACAAGGCTCCATGACCCTTCTCATCACAATGCTCCAAGACCTGGTAATCACAATGTTCCATGACCCCTGTCATCACAATGCTACATCCCCTTATCATCACAATGTTCCATGACACCTGACATCACAATGTTCCACAACCCCTGTCATCAAAATGCTCCATGACACTTTTCATTCCAAAGCTCCATGACCCCTGACATCACAATGTTCTATAACCCCTGTCATGAAAATATTCCATTACAATTTTCATCAAATTTCTGCATGACACTGTCATCAAAATGCTCCCTGGCCTTCTCATCACAATGCACCACGCCCTTGTCATCAAAATGCTCCGTGACTTTTGTCATCACAAATCTCCTTGACCCTTGACATCACAATGCTCCATGAACCTTCTCATCACATTTCTCCATGCCCTTGTCATCACAAAGCTCCATGACACATGTCATCACAATGCTCGATGCCCTTCTCATTACTATGCTCCATGCCCTTGTCATTACAATCCTCTATGACCATTGTATCACAGTGTTCTGTGCTCTTGTCATCACAATGCTCCATGTCCACTCTCATCACAATAATCCATGAGACATTTCACACCAATGCTTCCTGTCCTTCTCATCACAATGCTCCATTACACCTGTCATAACAATGTTCCATGACCCCTGCGATCACAAAGTTCCACGGCCTTGTCATTCACAAGGCTCCATGACACTTGTCATCATAATGTTCCAAGACCCCTGTAATCACAATGCTCCATGCCCTTGTCATCACAAAGCTCCATGACGCATGTCATTAGAATGTTCCATGGACTTCTCATCACAATGCTCCAAGACACTTTTTATCACGATGCTCCATGCCCCTTTTCATCTCAAAGCTCCATGAATCCTATCATCACAATGCACCATGCCCATTATCATAATGCTTCAGGCTATTTTCCTCACAATGAAATCAAAATGCTCCATGACCTCTGTCATCATAATGCTCCAAACCGTTGGGATCACAATGTTCCATAACACTTCTCATCACAACACCCCATGATGCTCATAATCACAATTATCCATGGTCTTCTCATCACTATGCTCCATAACCTTTGTCATCACAATGCTCCCTGACACTTGTCGTCAGTATGCTCCTTGAACACTGTCATTACAGGGCTCCATGCCTTTTTCATCACAATGATCCATGCCCTTTTCATCACAATGCTCAAAGACACCTGTAATCACAATGCTCCATGCACTTGTCATCACAGTGCTCCATGACGCATTCATCAGAATGCTTCATGGCCTTCTCTTCACAATGCTCCATGCCCTTGTCATCACAATGCTCCAAGACCCCTGTAAACACAATGCTCCATGCCGCTTGTCATTATAGCGCTCCATGACGCTCGTCATCACAATTATCCATGGTCTCCTCATCACAGTGCTCCACGGTCTTGACATCACAATGCTCCATGCCCTGGTCATCACAATGCTCTATGTTCACTTTCATCACAATTCTCCACGTTCTTGGCATCACTGTGTTCCATGACACTTCCCATCACAGTGTTAAATGCTTTGTCATCACAATACTGCACAAGCTTGTCATCAGAATACTCCATGACCCTTGTCATCACAATGATCCATGACCCCTGTCATCACAATGCTCCATGAGACCTATCATCACAATGCTCCATGTCCCTTGTCATTACAGTGCTCCATGATGCTCGTCACCAGAATTATCCATGGTCTTCTCATCACAGTGCTCCTCGGTCTTGCCATAACAATGCTCCATGCCCTGGTCATCACAATGCTCCATGTCCCTTGTCATCACAATTCTTCATGTCCTTGTCATCACAATGCTCCATGACAGGTCTCATCCCCATGTTACATGCTCTTGTCATCACAATTCTCCATGCACTTGTCATCGCAATGTCCCATGACACCTGTCATAGCAAGCTCCATGCCTTTGTCATCACAATGCTTCACGACCATTTCATCAAAATTCTCAAAGGCCGTTGTCATCACAATGCTCCATGCCCTTGTCATCACAATGCTCCATGGCCCTTGTCATCACAATGCTCCAAACCCTTGTCATCACAATGCTCCATTACCTTTGTCATCACAATCCTCCATAACACTCGGCATCACAATGCTCCATGCCATTGTCATCACCATGGAACATGAAATATGCCATCACAATGCTCCCTGACACCTGTCTTCACAATAATCCATGACCTTGTCATCACAATGCTCCATGCCCTTGTCATCACAATGTGCCATGCCCACTGTCAACACAATTATCCATGAAACTTGTCAGACCAATGCTCCATGCTCCTGTCATCACAATGCTACATGACCCCAGTCATCACAATGCTCCGTGTGTCCCGTCATCTCAAGACTCCATGACCTGTGTCACCACAAAAGTCAATGCCCTCATCATCACAAGGCTCTGTGAAATTTGTCAACACAATGCTCCATGAACTTTTCATCAAAATGCTCAATGTCATTGTCATCACAGTGCTCCATGAACGCTCTCATCACATTGCTCCATGAACTTGTCATCACAAAGCTCCATGACGCATGTCATCAGAATGCTCCATGGCCTTCTCATCACAATGTTCCATGCACTTGCCATCACAATTCTCCATTAACCCTGTCATAACAATGCTCCATGACCCCTGCCATCACGATGATCCATGGCCTTGTCATCACAAGGCTCCATGACCCTTCTCATCACAATGCTCCAAGACCCGGTAATCACAATGTTCCATGACCCCTGTCATCACAATGCTACATCCCCTTATCATCACAATGTTCCATGACACCTGACATCACAATGTTCCACAACCCCTGTCATCAAAATGCTCCATGACACTTTTCATCCCAAAGCTCCATGACCCCTGACATCACAATGTTCTATAACCCCTGTCATCAAAATATTCCATTACAATTTTCATCAAATTGCTGCATGACCCTGTCATCAAAATGCTCCCTGGCCTTCTCATCACAATGCACCACGCCCTTGTCATCAAAATGCTCCGTGACTTTTGTCATCACAAATCTCCTTGACCCTTGACATCACAATGCTCCATGAACCTTCTCATCACATTTCTCCATGCCCTTGTCATCACAAAGCTCCATGACACATGTCATCACAATGCTCGATGCCCTTCTCATTACTATGCTCCATGCCCTTGTCATTACAATCCTCTATGACCATTGTATCACAGTGTTCTGTGCTCTTGTCATCACAATGCTCCATGTCCACTCTCATCACAATAATCCATGAGACATTTCACACCAATGCTTCCTGTCCTTCTCATCACAATGCTCCATTACACCTGTCATAACAATGTTCCATGACCCCTGCGATCACAAAGTTCCACGGCCTTGTCATTCACAAGGCTCCATGACACTTGTCATCACAATGTTCCAAGACCCCTGTAATCACAATGCTCCATGCCCTTGTCATCACAAAGCTCCATGACGCATGTCATTAGAATGTTCCATGGACTTCTCATCACAATGCTCCAAGACACTTTTTATCACGATGCTCCATGCCCCTTTTCATCTCAAAGCTCCATGAATCCTATCATCACAATGCACCATGCCCATTATCATAATGCTTCAGGCTATTTTCCTCACAATGAAATCAAAATGCTCCATGACCTCTGTCATCATAATGCTCCAAACCGTTGGGATCACAATGTTCCATAACACTTCTCATCACAACACCCCATGATGCTCATAATCACAATTATCCATGGTCTTCTCATCACTATGCTCCATAACCTTTGTCATCACAATGCTCCCTGACACTTGTCGTCAGTATGCTCCTTGAACACTGTCATTACAGGGCTCCATGCCTTTTTCATCACAATGATCCATGCCCTTTTCATCACAATGCTCAAAGACACCTGTAATCACAATGCTCCATGCACTTGTCATCACAGTGCTCCATGACGCATTCATCAGAATGCTTCATGGCCTTCTCTTCACAATGCTCCATGCCCTTGTCATCACAATGCTCCAAGACCCCTGTAAACACAATGCTCCATGCCGCTTGTCATTATAGCGCTCCATGACGCTCGTCATCACAATTATCCATGGTCTTCTCATCACAGTGCTCCACGGTCTTGACATCACAATGCTCCATGCCCTGGTCATCACAATGCTCTATGTTCCCTTTCATCACAATTCTCCACGTTCTTGGCATCACTATGTTCCATGGCACTTCCCATCACAGTGTTAAATGCTTTGTCATCACAATACTGCACAAGCTTGTCATCAGAATACTCCATGACCCTTGTCATCACAATGATCCATGACCCCTGTCATCACAATGCTCCATGAGACGTATCATCACAATGCTCCATGCCCCTTGTCATTACAGTGCTCCATGATGATCGTCACCAGAATTATCCGTGGTCTTCTCATCACAGTGCTCCACGGTCTTGCCATAACAATGCTCCATGCCCTGGTCATCACAATGCTCCATGTCCCTTGTCATCACAATTCTTCATGTCCTTGTCATCACAATGCTCCATGACAGTTCTCATCCCCATGTTACATGCTCTTGTCATCACAATTCTCCATGCACTTGTCATCGCAATGTCCCATGACCCCTGTCATAGCAAGCTCCATGCCTTTGTCATCACAATGCTTCACGACCATTTCATCAAAATTCTCAAAGGCCTTTGTCATCACAATGCTCCATGCCCTTGTCATCACAATGTGCCATGCCCACTGTCAACACAATTATCCATGAAACTTGTCAGACCAATGCTCCATGCTCCTGTCATCACAATGCTACATGACCCCAGTCATCACAATGCTCCGTGTGTCCCGTCATCACAAGACCCCATGACCTGTGTCACCACAAAAGTCAATGCCCTCATCATCACAAGGCTCTGTGAAATTTGTCACCACAATGCTCCATGAACTTTTCATCAAAATGCTCAATGTCATTGTCATCACAGTGCTCCATGAACGCTCTCATCACATTGCTCCATGAACATGTCATCACAAAGCTCCATGACGCATGTCATCAGAATGCTCCATTGCCTTCTCATCACAATGTTCCATGCACTTGCCATCACAATTCTCCATTAACCCTGTCATAACAATGCTCCATGACCCCTGCCATCACGATGTTCCATAGCCTTTTCATCACAAGGCTCCAAGACCCCTGTAAACACAATGCTCCATGCCGCTTGTCATCATAGCGCTCCATGACGCTCGTCATCACAATTATCCATGGTCTTCTCATCACAGTGCTCCACGGTCTTGACATCACAATGCTCCATGCCCTGGTCATCACAATGCTCTATGTTCCCTTTCATCACAATTCTCCACGTTCTTGGCATCACTATGTTCCATGACACTTCCCATCACAGTGTTAAATGCTTTGTCATCACAATACTGCACAAGCTTGTCATCAGAATACTCCATGACCCTTGTCATCACCATGATCCATGACCCCTGTCATCACAATGCTCCATGAGACCTATCATCACAATGCTCCATGCCCCTTGTCATTACAGTGCTCCATGATGCTCGTCACCAGAATTATCCATGGTCTTCTCATCACAGTGCTCCTCGGTCTTGCCATAACAATGCTCCATGCCCTGGTCATCACAATGCTCCATGTCCCTTGTCATCACAATTCTTCATGTCCTTGTCATCACAATGCTCCATGACAGGTCTCACCCCCATGTTACATGCTCTTGTCATCACAATTCTCCATGCACTTGTCATCGCAATGTCCCATGACACCTGTCATAGCAAGCTCCATGCCATTGTCATCACAATGCTTTAAGACCTTTTCATCAAAATTCTCAAAGGCCGTTGTCATCACAATGCTCCATGCCCTTGTCATCACAATGCTCCATGGCCCTTGTCATCACAATGCTCCAAGCCCTTGTCATCACAATGCTCCATTACCTTTGTCATCACAATCCTCCATAACACTCGGCATCACAATGCTCCATGCCATTGTCATCACAATGGAACATGAAATATGCCATCACAATGCTCCCTGACACCTGTCTTCACAATAATCCATGACCTTGTCATCACAATGCTCCATGCCCTTGTCATCACAATGTGCCATGCCCACTGTCAACACAATTATCCATGAAACTTGTCAGACCAATGCTCCATGCTCCTGTCATCACAATGCTACAGGACCCCAGTCATCACAATGCTCCATGTGTCCCGTCATCACAAGACCCCATGACCTGTGTCACCACAAAAGTCAATGCCCTCATCATCACAAGGCTCTGTGAAATTTGTCACCACAATGCTCCATGAACTTTTCATCAAAATGCTCAATGTCATTGTCATCACAGTGCTCCATGAACGCTCTCATCACATTGCTCCATGAACTTGTCATCACAAAGCTCCATGACGCATGTCATCAGAATGCTCCATGGCCTTCTCATCACAATGTTCCATGCACTTGCCATCACAATTCTCCATTAACCCTGTCATAACAATGCTCCATGACCCCTGCCATCACGATGATCCATGGCCTTGTCATCACAAGGCTCCATGACCCTTCTCATCACAATGCTCCAAGACCCGGTAATCACAATGTTCCATGACCCCTGTCATCACAATGCTACATCCCCTTATCATCACAATGTTCCATGACACCTGACATCACAATGTTCCACAACCCCTGTCATCAAAATGCTCCATGACACTTTTCATCCCAAAGCTCCATGACCCCTGACATCACAATGTTCTATAACCCCTGTCATGAAAATATTCCATTACAATTTTCATCAAATTGCTGCATGACACTGTCATCAAAATGCTCCCTGGCCTTCTCATCACAATGCACCACGCCCTTGTCATCAAAATGCTCCGTGACTTTTGTCATCACAAATCTCCTTGACCCTTGACATCACAATGCTCCATGAACCTTCTCATCACATTTCTCCATGCCCTTGTCATCACAAAGCTCCATGACACATGTCATCACAATGCTTGATGCCCTTCTCATTACTATGCTCCATGCCCTTGTCATTACAATCCTCTATGACCATTGTATCACAGTGTTCTGTGCTCTTGTCATCACAATGCTCCATGTCCACTCTCATCACAATAATCCATGAGACATTTCACACCAATGCTTCCTGTCCTTCTCATCACAATGCTCCATTACACCTGTCATAACAATGTTCCATGACCCCTGCGATCACAAAGTTCCACGGCCTTGTCATTCACAAGGCTCCATGACACTTGTCATCACAATGTTCCAAGACCCCTGTAATCACAATGCTCCATGCCCTTGTCATCACAAAGCTCCATGACGCATGTCATTAGAATGTTCCATGGACTTCTCATCACAATGCTCCAAGACACTTTTTATCACGATGCTCCATGCCCCTTTTCATCTCAAAGCTCCATGAATCCTATCATCACAATGCACCATGCCCATTATCATAATGCTTCAGGCTATTTTCCTCACAATGAAATCAAAATGCTCCATGACCTCTGTCATCATAATGCTCCAAACCGTTGGGATCACAATGTTCCATAACACTTCTCATCACAACACCCCATGATGCTCATAATCACAATTATCCATGGTCTTCTCATCACTATGCTCCATAACCTTTGTCATCACAATGCTCCCTGACACTTGTCGTCAGTATGCTCCTTGAACACTGTCATTACAGGGCTCCATGCCTTTT